>NC_054485.1:49621302-49956742 GCF_017639515.1 Carcharodon carcharias | reverse complement strand
ATTGCTTTGTTGATAGCTTTAAGATCAATGCATAGTCTGAGTTCACCATTTTTGTGTTGTGAAATTACTGGATTTAGTATCTGTAGGGATGAGTTAAATTGCTCAATGATACTACTGCTTCAATCGATTCAGCTCCTGTGACACTTCAGCACAGACTGAAAATGACAACCGTGTCAAACTTTGCAGAGCTGGCAGAATTGACATGTTGTTGCGAGGAGCATGACAGCACCCCTTAATCTCCCCAAATCCTGAAAATAAGGAAAGATGCTGTAGTTACCATCAGTGATCACGTTAATGTGTGCTCCAGTGGGGTCTGCAAGTTTGAATACAAGCCTATTGGAAAGGTTTCCTCACATGTAGCCTTTGGCAAAAGAATGGTGACCAGTCTAGGTTGATGTTTTTGTAGCACACTGGAATTGTGATCTTTCCCAAAACTGGAGTAATCGAGTCATCATGAGTTTGAATAGTGCATATTGCAGAAGTGAGGAAAAATTGCAAAAAATGCTGATTGTAGAGTTTGTCACTCAATTTAGGGGAGGCAGTGGTGTGGTGGTATTGTTACTGGACTAGTAATCCAGAGACCCAGGGTATGCTCTGGGGACCCACAACAGATGGTGGAATTTGAATTCACTCAGTAACAATCTGGAATTAAAAGTCTGATGATGATCATGAAGCCATTGTCGATTGCCGTAAGAACCCACCTGGTTCACTCATGCCCTTTAGGGAAGGGAACCTGCCATCTTTACCTGTTCTGGCTGACACGTGATTCCAGACCCACAGCAATGTGGTTGACTCTTAAAAACCCTTTGAAATGGCCTAGCAAGCCACTCAGTTGTATCAAATCACTAGAAAGTTAATAAGGAATGGAACCAGACGGACCACCCAGCATCGACCTAGGCACCAGAAATGACAACGGCAAACTCAGCCCTGTCGACCCTGCAAAGTCCTCCTTACTAACATCTGGGAGCATATGCCATAATCAGGAGAGCTGTTTCACAAGCAACAGCCCTGACATAGTCACACTTATGGAATCATTCTTTACAGATATTGTCCCAGACCATGCCTGGTATGTCATTCGGGAGGGAGTTGCCCTGGAAGTCCTCAGCATCGACTCTGGACCCCATGATGTCTCATGGCATTAGGTCAAACATGGGCAGGTAAACTTCCTGCTGCTCATCATGTACCACCATGTACTACCCACCCACAGCTGATGAATCAGTGCTCCTCCACTTGGATGAAGTACTGAAGGTGGCAAGATCATAGAATGCACTCTGGGTGGGGAACTTCAATGTCCATCACCAAGAATAGCTTGGTAGCAGCACTACTGACTGAGCTGGCCAAGTCCTAAAGGGCATAGCTGCTAGACTGGGCCTGCAGCAGATAGTGAGGGAAAAACATATTTACCTCATCCTCACCAACCTGTCTGCTGCAGATGCATCGGTCCTTGACAGTAGCTGTAGCAGCAACCATTGCACAGTCCTTGTGGAGATGAAGTCCCGCCTTCACATTGATGATACCCTCCATCACGTTGTGCGGCACCACCACCATGCTAAATGGGATAAATTGCAAACAGATCTAGCAATTTAAGGCTGGGCATCCATGAGGCGCTGTGGGCCATCAGCAGCAGAATTGTACTTGAACACAATCTGCAACCTCATATCCCCCACTCTACCATTATCATCAAGCCAGGGGATCAACCAGAGTGCAGGAGGGCATGCCAGAAGCAGCACCAGGCATACCTAAAAATGAGGAGTCAACCTGGTGAAGATACCACACAGGACTACTTGCATGTCAAGCAGCACAAGCAGCCAGTGATAGACAGGGCTAAGCAATCCCACAACCCACGGATCAAATCTAAGCTGTGCAGTCCTGCCACATCCAGTTGTGAATGGTGGTGGACAATTAAACAACTCACTGGAGGAGGAGGCTCCACAAATACCCCCATCCTCAATGGTGGGGGAGCCCAGCACATCAGTGCAACAGAGAAGGCTGAAGCACTCGCAACAATCTTCAGCCAGAAGTGCGGAGTGGATGATCCACCTTGGCTTCCTCCGGATGGCTCCAGCATCACAGATGCTAGTCTTCAGCCAATTCGATTCACTCCACATATCAAGAAAAGGCTGAAGGCACTGGATACTGCAAAGTCTATGAGCCCTGACAACCTTCCAGCAAAAGTGCTGAAGACTCGTGCTCCAGAACTTGCAGCGTCCCAAAGCTGTTCCAGTATAGCTACAAGACTGGCATCTATCGGGCAATGTAGAAAATTACCAGGGCGCAATATCCAGTGCCTTCAACTGTTTCTGATATCACGTGGAGTGAATTGAATTGGCTGAAGCTCATGGTATAGGGGGTAACGTATTAGCATGGAGAGATTGGCTGGCTGGCAGAAAACAGAGAGTATGCATAAATGGGTCTTTTCTTGATTGGCACGATGTGACAAGTGGAATCTCGCAGAGGTCAGTGCTGGGGCCTGAACTTTTTGCAATTTATATCAATGAATTAGATGAGGGGAGTGAAGGCACGATAGCTAAATTTTCAGATGTCAAAAAGTTAGGTAGGAAAGAATGTTGTGAAGAAGACATAAGGAAGCTGCAGACATATATGGGTTGAGTGTGTGGGCAAAAATATGGCAGATAGACTATAATGTGGGAAAATGTGAAGCCATTCACTTTGGCAGGAAGAATAAAAAAACAGAGTTCGCTTAAATGGTGAATGGCTGCAGGATTCCAAGTTGCAGAAGGATCTAGGTGTTCCAGTGCATGAATCACAAAAGGTTAGTATGCAGGTGCGATATGTAATCAAGGAGGCTAATGGAATGCCATCCTTTATTACAGGAGGAATTGAACATAAAAGTAAGGATGTTGTGCTTCAGTTATACAGGGCATTGGTGAGACAGCACCTCAAATATTGTGTGCGGTTTTGTCTCCTTATTTAAGGAAGAATGTAAATGCATTGGAGATGGTTCAGAGGAGGTTTACTAGATTGATACCTGGAATGAGTGGGTTGTCTTATGCGGAAAGGTTGGACAGACTGGGCTTGTTTCCACTGGAGTTTGGAAGAGAGAGGGGTGACTTGAATGAAGTATATAAAATCCTGAATGGTCTTGACAAGGTGAAAAGGATGTTTCCTCTTGTGGGTGAGTGTAGAACTATGGGCACTGTTTCAAAATTAGGGTTTGCCCTTTTAGGATAGAGATGAGGAGAAATAATTTCTCTCAGAGGATTGTGCAACTTTGGAACTCTCTGCCTCAGAAGGTGGTGGAGGCGAGGTCATTGAATATTTTTAAGGCAGAGGTAGATAGGTTCTTGTTAAGCAAGGGGATCAAAGGTTATTGGGGGTAGATGGGAATGTGGAATTCAAAACACAAACAGATCAGCCAAGATCTTATTGAATGGCAGGCTAGAGGGGCCGAATGGCCTACTTCTGCTCATATTTCGTATATACTCTCCACTTGCCTGGATGAGTGCAACTTCAACACTTAAGAAGCTTTACACCATCTTTACAAAGCAGCTCACTTGATTGGCACCCCATCCATAAACACTTACTGCCTCCACTGCATACGCACAGTGGCAGCAGTGTGTACCATCTACAAGATGCACTGCAGGAACTCACCCAAGCTCCTTCAACAGCACCTTCCAAACTCACAACCACAACAATCTAGAAGAACAAGGGCAGCAGACAGATGGGAACACCACCACCTGGAGGTTCCCTCCAGGCCACTCTCCATCTTGACTTGGAAATATATCCCCGTTCCTTCACTGTTGCTGAGTCAAAATCCTGGAACTCTCCCCCTAACAGCATCGTGGGTGTACCTACACCATGTGGACTGCAACAGTTCAAGAAGGTGGCTCACCATCGCCTTCCCAAGGGAGATTAGGGATGGGCAATAGATGCTGGCCTAGCCAGTGATGCCCACGTTTCATGAATGAATAAAAAAAGATATGGGGCGGAATTTTACATTTGCATTAAGTGAGATAGCGGGCAGGTAAAATGGAGTCCTAACCGCTAACGAAAATGGCGGGTTTTCACGCCGTATCTTCCCGAAACCGCCTCATTATTTATTCACTCCTGCGAAACACGTTGTTTCCATTGGGGGCAGGCTCTCATTTGCCCACCCGCCATCGCCCCGCTGTTGCATCACGCCAGCTGCCATGTTTAAAAGGCAGCTGCCAGCACAGCGCTCATCACCACCAGATCACCACTACTACCCGGGAGACATGGCCAGCAAAAGAATGACGGATCCCTCAAGCGACTGTTGGATGCCGTGGAGGCCCGTTGGGATGTGCTCTACCCCTGCTCTGGCCACAGGATGGGCAGCCAAGTCAGCAACCCGGCTTGAGAGGCGGTGGCCGCAGTGGTCAGCGCAAACGCCCTGCAGAGGAGGACAGCCACCCAGTTCCGCAAAAGGATGAATGATCTCCTCTATTCCGCCAGGGTAATTCACTCTTTTCATCACTCACAAACCCATCACACACCCACAGGGCCCTCACTCACTGCCAGTACAAGGGACATCACCATTCACTCTCTCACACTCACCATCATTGTCCTCAGTCCGTCCATGGGACCACTCACCACCCACAAAAGCCAGGTATACTTATCATCTAGCCTGGCAGGCATCCTGATACACTCTCCCCATCTCTATCCATGCAAGACAAACTGGGACACAGCAGGAGGGAAAGGTCGCAGACAGGTGGAGGGATACCGGGGATCAAAGTTCTGACAGGATTCGAAAACAGAGCCATCCAGTTGGCCGGCAATGACTGGGGCTGGTCCTGTGCTGATGGTGAGGTCAGCGCTACTCTATCAAGTGAGGATCCACCAGTGCAACATCCATCAGACAACCATGCTGTGCGTGTTGTGTCCTGATTCACAGGACACTGCTATGCACCAATTATCTTCCTTTGCTTTCGCAGGGACATGTGCCAAATAGACGACAGAGCCAATGACCCAGGGCCTCCAATCAAGCCCTGAAGAAACCTCTAAAGAGGAATCCGAAGGCACCCTCCCTGGAGTCCCGACACAGTGCTCACCCACACCCTCCACCAATGCAGAGGCACACACCTCGGTGGGACCTGGCTTTAGATTAGCCTCAGGATCACAAATATGGTGAGCATATCAGAATTTCTGATCCATAGTAGGTGGACGCAGGGAGTTCCCAGGTCCCCGGCACTCGGAGGACTGCAGGAGGACAGAACATTTCTGAGTCTGAGTCAGATGACGAACCTCTGGACTCGGTCATGTCACAGTTGCTGGAGCTGCAAAGGCAAGCTTGGGAACATCAGGAAGAGATGTCCGCTGCACTCCTCGGATTGCAAGGCATGATCGAGGAGTCCATCCACCTTCAAGCTGAGGTGATAGTGCCGGCTTACAATGCACTGAGGTCAACACTGGCAGGATGGTGGCCGCCATGGAGACCTTGGCCCAGGACTTCACTCCTGTCCTCCTGTGCGGGCTGAACTCCATCGCTGATGCCATTGTTGGCCTCCAGCATTGTGTACGCGAGAAGGGTGCTAGGCAGCTCGATCTCAATCCAGCCAACTGTTCTGCTCACGGACTCTGCCAGGGGCCCTCGGGCACCCATACGGAGAAGGATCAGCAGGTGCACATTCAGGGGTCATCCACCCAGGTGACTCTGGGAGTGACCAGCCCTTCCGTATCCCCTCTTCCTGTGATCTCTGCAGCTCCAGCTTCACAGGTCGAGGAGGGTGGCACTGCCACACAGCAGGACCCCGAAAGCAGGCTGGGGCCCACCAAGGCTCGGTCCCCAAGAGGACGCCCGCCAAAGTCATCACAGACAAGGACTCATAGTCAGCAGGCCACCTCCACACCTACTGTGGATGTCCAGCAGGGTTAGGAAAGTTAAGTAAAAGTGGCTGCACAGCCTGGGCAGGGGTGTTGATCACTTATACACACTGTTCACTATTGTCAATAAACTCCTAAGAATGTCTTTCTGCCTGTCGCTCCTTGTTCTGATGAGCAGTGTCCTTGTCACTCAGATGTGAAACCTTTCTGCACAAGATAAAAGGCAGGTGTCTCTTCCTTGTGCTCTGTGTGGCCTTCAGACCAAAGTGATGGTCCAGCCTCATACTCCCTGGAAACATTACTGATGCCTGCACATCAGCAGTGCTGGTCATTGCTGCCAGAATGTAGTAGGCAGGCGCCACAGAGTTCTCTCATTCTCTCTGTGTGGTCTCAGCACCTTTAAGGTGGGGCTGGTCCCCATCACACCAGCATCTGTGACCAATGATGTTGGGCACCAGCTCCTAAAGGGCTGAGGTGCTGAAAGCGGACACAGCATCAGATGCATTTAAAGTTTCATGGCTGTGTCTCTGCGATGGCCCTGATCATGGAGCGCAAGCGAGCTGCCCTCTACCAGACAGGAATCAGACATTCTCAGAGTCTATGTGAAGATCTACAGAGCATCCTCACGGCATGTTGTCATCATCCTCCTGTGATCGAGCGACTATTAGGGCCTCCACTGCATCTCCATGACAGGAGCATTCTCACAGCGGGTATTGGTGCTGCCATAAGCTAGACTGCAATCAAACATTCACAACGATGTGAGGGTCTATGGGAACACCTCACAACATGTCATTATCATCCTCCAAAAATCTGGCTGCTATGTGGGCTTCCTAAGCGTGCCTGCCTCGTCTAGCCAGTGTGACAGCCTCATCCTTGTAATTGTCACCACCAAGGATCCCCTCCCCTCCCCGCATCCCCGTTGGCATCCTCCAGCTCCTCCATCTCCTCCTCAGCCAGCTCCTCACCCCGTTGGAGTTCCAGGTTGTAAAGGGCACTGCAGACAACGATGATGCATGACACCCTCTGCAGACTGTATTGTAGGGCTCCACTAGACTGGTCCAGGCGCTGGAACCGCATCTTCAGCATCCCGATGGTCTGCTCCACCAAGTTGCGACCTGCAGTATGAGCCTCGTTATACCTTCACTCTGCTGCTGTCTGAGGTTGCTACACGGGTGTCATCAGCCACGGCCTCTGTGGGTAGCCCTTGACTCCAAGAAGCCAACCCTACAGCTTCTGTGGACCCTGGAAGGCTACAGGGTTCTGTGAGCGACTCAGAATGTAGGTATGGTGCACACTTCCTGGAAACCAATCGCACACCTGCAGGATGTGTTTCTGGAGGTCGCACACCAGCTGCACATTCAGTGAGTGGAAGACGTGATTGATGAAGTTCATCGTATGTTATGATGAAGATCTGAGCACCACATGAATTCAGTCAATCGCACCCCGCACCAGTGGGAATCCCGAGATCAGGGTGAATCCAATGGCCCTTGCACCCCAGCAGTCCCAGTCCCAGACGAAATGCACAAAGTTGTGTGCCATGGAAAAGGTGGCATCTGAGACCTCGTGGATGTATTTGTGGGTGGTGGCTTGTGAAATTCCACAGAGGTCACCTGTGGAGCCCTGAAAGGAGCCACTGGCATAGAAATTGAGTATCGTGGTCACTTTCACAGCCACTGGCAGTGCAAGCCCTCCATGTCCCTTTGGCAACAAATCCTGCAGTAAGCGGCAAATGTGAGCTACCAGGTGCCTAGACATGTGCAGTCATCAGCAACACTGGTTCTCAGTCATCTGCTGGAATGGCAGGCAGCATCTATAAATCCTGGGTGTCACTAGGTGCCGACCAGCCGAGGCTCGCTGTTGCTCCTGGGCAGTTTGTGCGGGAGGCCCTGCTGCCCCTTCTTCATGAGGTTGCCGCTCAGCTAGGAGCCTGAGTCACTATCTCCTCCGTCTTCTACAGTCTCTGTAGGCCATCAGACGTACAGCTAGGTCACTAGGATCCATGATCCTGATGTGGGTCCTCCTGCTACATAAGCGATGAGGTTAGCATGGCTGTATTTAGCGCCTTTCCTGGCCCTGTGTGACTGCCCCTAACCCTTCCCGGAGAATGCTGGTCACCCTTCGGATGGCCAGAGACGAGTGCGCTGCATGGCTGCCCTGTCAGACTGTGACATGGATAAAAAAGGACCCAATCGGGATGCTGAGATTGCAAGGGGCTGTGAGCGCCTCCAGCAGTGGCTGTTCCATGGCCAGCTTTGGTGAGGAGATTGTACAACATGTCCAGTCCAATTGCTCCATGGTCCAACAAACCACAGACTCGAAGCCTGTGCTGGCTGGGGGTGGGAGGAGGGGGTAATATATGGAACGCTTAGTGGCTCTTTGGTGCGCCTCCGCATTGCTTGCATGGGCAGGCAGGCTAGGAGCCCGACCCCAATGATATCACTAAGATAAAAGCAAAAAACTACGGATGCAGAAATCCAAAACAAAAATAAAAATACCTGGAAAAACTCAGCAGGTCTGACAGCATCAGCGGAGAGGAATACAGTTAACGTTTCAAGTCCATATGTCTCTTCAACAGAACTAAGGAAAAATAGAAAAGAGGTGAAATATAAGCTGGTTTAAGGGGAGGGGGGGTGGGTGGGATTGTCCCACCCCCCCTCCCCTCCCCCGCCCCCCTAAACCAGCTTATATTTCACCTCTTTTCTATTTTTACTGAGTCCTATTGAAAAGTCATAAGGACTCGAAATGTTAACTGTGTTCCTCTCCACAGATGCTGTTAGACCTGCTGAGTTTTTCCAGGTATTTTCATTTTTGTTCCCAATCATATCATTGTGGCTGCGCCTGAACTGCCTCAGTTGCAGAGGCATGGTCAGTTTATACAGGTGTCCCTAATGCGTGGCCACTTCTCTCACTTACCCTGACCCCCCACCTCGATTGCCTGTCCGCGGGATGCAGCACCAGGGCAGCACTTGAACGCCCCCCCACCACCCACGACAACAGTGGCCAGCACATCCATCTGGATACTGCCCCCCTGCCGGCTGTCGCCTCCGGAGCCAGGCATCATTTGCCCCCGCCCCCCCCCCCCAGTGCCCCTGAGACCTGTAAACAACAGGCGAGCTATGGAGAATGCTGCTGCTCACTCACTTCTGATCCCCCAAAAGTGAAGGCCACTAAGTGCACGTTGCCTGGGTGCTGTTGTGAAACACGTCGGCGTGCTTCCCTGCTGATGTGGACAGATGATGCAGAGGGTTCCAAGAGCCTCGCGGGAGGGCCTTTTAATTATATGCTGATGTATTACAATTAACTCTCTGCCCACCAATGGCGGGAAACATGGCCTGCCATCAGCAGGCTGAGTGGATGATCACAATCTGCCTTCACACTGCTGTGAAGCAGGTCATGCCATATTATCTGTGCGCGCCGCCTATCACACCCTCCGCCAGCGGGCTCAGAAAATTCCGCCCATAGGTACTTTTGCAGCAATATCGATAAAAAGAGACACCAAGGTGCCTGTGACCTCTTGTGCAATCCTGAAGATAACCTGGTGCTTTACTATCTGTGATGATATATCCAATCCCTATAGAGACTGACAACCTTTAATAAGATATATTTGAATTTCCAGTGACCAATGAAAAGATCACACAAGGTTTCAAATTTTAAGACTTTACTGTAATAATCAAACTAAAGCAACATTGACTAAACAATATTTTTGTAGGCAAACTCTAGAATACAAAGTTTCCTCCATTTAACTTTTCAATGATCAAAAATCCCATGCCACAGTTACAACTTACTCTGTCCTTTAAGTGGACACTTCTTTCCCAGGAACCAGTCCAAAGGTATTTGTTGCTTGTGATGGCTTGCTTCCTTTTCCCTTTTACAGCCAGATAAATTTTAATCCCTGAATTATCTTTCAAGGTAAGGGAGATTTCTCCTTCTAGTCAAAGCTAGATGAACCTTCCATCCTTGTTTAAATCCTCACAAATCTGAGTGTGAGTTTCCACACATATTCTGCATTGTGAATAATAGGAACTGGCTGCCTCTATTTCTCTGTTCTCTTTCTGTCTCAGATTTTTTCAGAGTGACTGTCTGTGAGGTTCAGGGATCTCTTCGGAAAACCTGCAACTCGATCCTAAGTGGCTTCCTATGAACTTCTCCCTTCCATCAAGCTGGACATGGTGTTATGAATCAATGGGCACCTCTACAACCTGGGCACGTTTATCTGACAGTGATGGGGAAAATGTTAATGAGACTGCTGAAGTCCCTTTGTCTGTAACCCTTGCACTTGAGCTGGTTGCGCAAGCTCTGTCTGCGACCCTGACTCTGAGGGTACATTTTTGCATAACCACACTGAATCAAACCTTGCCGGTCCAATTGATGTGCCACAGTTGTGGCCTTTTCCAAGGTGAAGCCATCCTCCTCCATGAGGAGGCATTCCCTAATTCATAGAATTGGTAGGCCCTTCAATAAATTGGTCACAAATTAGTTTATTGGTTGGTGTGCCAAATTCACATGTGGAAGCCAATCATTGTAACCCTGCCACATATGGTTTTATGGGCTTACCATTTCCCTGAAATGTATTTTGTTTGACTATCACACTTTTCTTTCTTCCAAATTATTTTCTGAGAGCAGTTATCACCGTATCAAATATAGACGTGTCTTCTGTGGGCCGCTGGAATATACACTGACCTTCTACCCTGAGGCAACGGGCAAGTATTTCCTTCTTGCAGGTCGCTGCTACCTGCGGACTGTCCATACCCATTTCACCAAGTAGGCCTTGAATCCTAAAATCCATCAATCCCATGGTATGGCTGGATCTCCTGGTGAACAAAGCAAAGGTGCTGAAACCAGTAAGTTTAAACTATTCCCCATTTTTGTCACCAGGTATTTTGTTTTGTGCCTCAGAGATATGCATAGGTGACATGCGCCATGCTCTGTGTGTGAACAGGAGCTTTATTGGAATGCTTTTAAAATGTCTCAAGTTTGCTGCTTGTTTCAGTTTCTCAAACCATACTCATTGGCTTAATTCACAGCACACAGCACAGTGAACATTCAACAAACACACACATTCAAACACTGAACAACTGAACTCAACGGTCCCTATTCAACCCCATATGAACTAAGCCTAGTCTCAATCCAGAAGGTAACACCTTTAACCAAATTGATTGTGTGTTTATTGGAGTTTAATTTTCAATAAGAACAGATAGAATAAGACATTGTGGAAATAAATAGAGGAAAGAATCAGAGCCTCCAAGTATTGGGCACTTAAACAGATTTCATAATTGATTGAGTTACATCTGAATGATTTCACCATTATTTTGTCATGTGGCTGCTGTCGTCAAACTGACATTTGGTACAAGGAATGAAAATTAAATGGCATTTAAGTATTTGCATTCTCGGTAACTAGTCTTAAACTCAATGTAATTGCTTTTCACTCTCTCCTCTAAACAGTAAATATCTCCAGACCTTGTAATAAAAATGAATGAAGTTAATTCAAGTGTATGTATAAGACAAATTGTTCAATACACTCAGCTCTTTTTCTCCATGAGACAATAATAGGTTCTGAGCAAATTGATTGTGTAAAAACACCATTGGTTTCACAGTATCACTAAATCATATCCAAAATTATTTTGAGCGCCCCGCCAAAATGGCACGAAGAATAAAAAAACAGAAAAAAATTGTTTCTCCTCTATATTCTCTTGTTTAAGTTCCATTTTCTTTTAAATGGACAATTGGCTGAGCTGATAAAATGGCCGCAGCCGACTACATGCTGGTAGTTCTTTAAATTCCTGAGCAGTTTTAAAAAATGAGCAAAGGCTAACACATCAAGCCCTTGGAATATAACACTCCTTGCATTGTATAATCATTCCAGCCGAGCCAAAACAAAGGACAGTAGACTAGACATCTGCATCAGCCAGCTATGGAAATGATAGAGCGATTTGTGACTCTTCATCTCCAATGTTATGCTAATGGTTCAACACTTAACTGCTCAAAACACAATGGATTTTAACAAGGGGCCTCGTTAGCTGAATAGCTCGACCCAAAATCACCCTGTCACATGACCGAGACTTGAGCTGCTTGAATTGCTTTAATTATACAGCTTTCAGATTCCATCATCGGTTGCAGTTTAAACTCAGAAGAGAAAACTGGACTCCAGGCCAGCGGCCTGTCTCTAACTATCTTTAACCATCTAGCAGGTAGCAGCAGAAAGAACTCTGTCCATGTTTTAAATCACCTGGCTTTCACGTACTACTCAAACATCTGAACTTCTGTATCTGTGCTTAGAAGAGTAATTCAAGTCTATATGTCTTCTTCCATTGTGCAAGCCTTTGCTTCTGGAAAAGCAGTACCCCTGAAGGAATGCACCATTGGACTTTTTTATTCTGGACTCTAGACTCATGTGAAACCATAATTCTTAATTTTAACATGGTCTTAGTCCTGAACCCCTTTCGTTCACTTTTATTCCTCTTTTATTGTATGAATCCAAAAAGGAACAGATGTTGCAAAACCCCTTCCCGTGTTTTGTGTGTGTAAAATAAACTACCCCTCTTATTTTACCTTATCGCAAGTTTTCCGTGGGGTTATTAATAGTCAATTGGATCACTCCAAAGATGAAGGTTTGGGGAAAATACTCCACCACTTATAAAGGGTGAAATCAAAAATCAAAAACACCTTTCTTGTTTACCGACGAGTAGTGAGTGGAAAAATCAGGGCTGTTTAAATTAAACCCCCTACTGTCTGTATTATGAGGGATTGTTTTCTTATTCTCTTGATCATTCTGAGTCCTTGGGTTGGCCATAGATTGTACAGACATTTCCCTGTGGGTCGCAATCTTTTTGATGGCAAATGCTTCAGTCATGTGCACAAGCATACCTCAAATATTAAAAATGCTGGAAATACCCAGCAGGTTTGAAATCATCTGTGGACAGAGAAAAATAATTAACGGCCTGAATTTTATGGGGACTTTGGGAACAGGTTGGGAGGAAGAAAGGCTGGAAAAATGATGTTGGAAGGCATTGGGCAGCATGCCATGTTATTTTGCCAGCAGAGGGAAAGGTGGCAGACAATGCAGTTGCCTGGAGCTTAGTTGAACCACTTAAGTAGCCAATTAAGGTCCTCTTCCAGCCTCTGCCTGCATTTTATCAGAGGCAGGATGTTATAATCCTGATAGTCAGTTGGTGAAGAAAGAACCCAGAGCCAGTCTTTATTTGGAATAGATTTATTCAGAGTGCAACATTACAGGTATGACTCTCCCCACATCATCCCCACCCTGTATCAGTAAGTGTCTCTTTATACACTTTTGAGAAAAGCCAAGAGTTCAAATTAACAAATTAACAATTAACAAATTAACAGACTAACGATTAACAAATTAACAGATTATGAGGGGTGCTATGACACGGCAGATGATATGTGCCAGGAGGACCAAATCCAGGAAGGAAACATGGTTGCGCTATCACAACAGTTTTGCAATTTGTATTTATTTCAAGATGCATGCACTGAATTCAGAAGTAGTAGGTCCACCAAGACTTGTTGAGAATTTTAATAAAGGTAATTAAAATATTTATTAACAAAGGAAAAGATTTCAAGAACAGACATAAGACTACAAATTACTACTATAATAACTTCTATAATTCCAAACTAACCTGACTCCCAGTTACACTCCCTTTAAGGCAACAGTCCAAAAACAGATTTTAGATTTTAAACAGGTCCAGCAAATTAACACAATACCCTAGATAGTGGAATTTTAACTGGGTTTTCTCCAGCTTCAGTTTCAGTAGACAGCCAACTTATGCAGAAATGCTGGAGGCTTCATTAAGGCTGTTTCACACACTTCTATTAGATCTCACATGGCCTTCCCCGATACATAGCCTCATTCTTCTTTATATATGTTTCTCTCTTTTAATATGCAAATTCTATTTTCATATGTCTTTGAAAATGTATCTTCCTCACAATATAAAAACTTTCATGTTGTTACTATTTATTGTCAGTAACCTTTGAGAAAAACAAACACATTCCTTAGCCTTGCTTATCTGGCTAGTTGTATGCAGACTAAAATCCCTTTGAAATCCAAATTGCAAATTTCTTTCACACCATACATGCTAAGCCAGCATCCATGTTTACTCATTAGCATGGCAAGTACCTAGCTTCTTTTGATTAGTTAAAGCTTGCAGTCTACTTGACACCAAATGTAATTAAATCATACACAGACAGACCTAACTATACCCCATTAACCTACTTCACAGTAAATCAGAAAACTATAATGAAAATTATTATACTTTCATGACAGAGGGTAAGTCCCTTAAAGGGTCAAGTGTCTCTTTATATGTGCTCAAGTAATCGTCCAATCAATGACCTCTACCTATATATACTTAACCTCAACTGATACAATTAATACAAGGGGCCCTCTGCTGCATAAAGTGACTGCTGGTGTCTTGTGGTGCAGCAGGTAGTGTCCCTGCTTCTGTGTCAGAAGCTCTGGGTTCAATCCCATTCTAGGACTTGATGGCCACAGAAGGTGCATTCATAACAGGTTGATTATCAACCTGCAAATCTTCCTAATACACCTATGGCAGGTGGTAAGAGTGGGAGAGTCTCCTGGTCAGTCATAAGCTGCAGAAGACAGTAGCAAACCACTGTAGTCCCTTGTCAAGCATAACCATGGAAGTCCATGGTTGTCAATGCCCTAAGGGCATGGTGCTTGAAGAAAGAGCAGACTGCCAAGTAAATCCTGGTGGTCTCCCAGAGAGCTCCAGGGTTGGAGGACCTCCATTATGTGCAGTCTTTTGCCCACAACAGAACCCCCTGGGGACAATGAACATCCCATGTGCTCAGCAACCCATATCCTCATCGCCAGGGCCTGACTGATTTGTCCTAGGTGCTCCCCTAAGCCCATTTAACTGTTTGTGAAGGAGTGCATCCATTGCTACATCCTCATCCTCCAGGTGCACCCCAGCAGGACCATCTCTACAGGCGGTGCTGCTGGTCCTCTGGTTAGGCTGGCAGCTCTTGGGGGCAGTTTCAGTGTAGCCGGCAGACTCTTGCTATCCCAACCAACATTTCAGGTTAGTGGCCTTTCATTTGCTGAATTCATCCAACATTTCCTGTTTTTAATGAGATATGAGTGTCGATTACTAGGCAAGCATTTATTACCCATCCCTAATTGTTCTTGAGAAGGTGGTGGTCAGCTGCCCTCTTGATCCACTGCAGCCCACGTGATGTAGGTGCATCCACAGTGCTATTAGGGAGGGAGTTCCCGGATTTTGAACTAGCGGCAATGAAGGAATAGCAATATATTTCCAAGTCAGGATGGTGAGTGGCTTGGAAGGAAATTACAGGTGGTGGTGTTCCCATGCATCTGCTGCCCTTATCCTTCTAGTTGGTAGTGGTTGTGGTTTTAGAAGGTGCTGTCTAAGGATTGTGAGTTCCTGCAGTGCATCTTGCTGCCACTGTGCGTCTGTGTTGGAGGGAGTAAATGTTTGTGGATGGAGTGCCAATCAACAGGTTGCTTTATCCTGGATGTTGTCAAGCTCCTTGAGTGTTGCTGGAGCTGCACTCATCCAGGCAAGAGGATGACTCCTGACTTGTGCTTTGTAGATGGTGGAAAGACTTTGGGGAGTCAGGAGGTGAGTTATTTGCCTCAGGATTCCTAGCCCATGTCCTGCTCTTGTAGCCCAGTATTGACATGGCTAGTCCAGTTCAGTTTCTGGTCAATTATAACCCCAAGAGGTTGATAGCGGGGGATTCAGCAATGGTAATGCCATTGAATGTCAAAGGGCAATGATTAGTATCTGAGGAGTCGTGAATGGTGCTGAATATTGTGCAATCAACAGTGAACATCCTCACTTCTGACCTTATGATGGAAGGAAGGTCATTGATGAAGCAGCTGAAGACGGATGGCCGGAGGACACTACCCTGAGGAACTCCTGCAGTGCTCTGGAACTGAGATGATTGACCTCCAACAGCCACAACTATCCTCCTTTGTGCTAGGTATGACTCCATCCGGCCGAGAGATTTCCCCTTGATTCCTCCAATTTTCCTTGATGTCACAGTCAAATGCAGCCTTGATGACAAGAGCAGTCACTCTCACCTCATCTCTGGAGTTCAGCTCTTTTGTCCATGTTTAAACCAAGGCTGTAATGAGTTGGGCAGCCCTGGTGGAAGACATACAGAATGCCAGTGAGCAGATCATTGCTAAGCAAGTACTATTTGATAGCACTGTTGATGACTATAATGACACAGCTAATGGTAAATGCTGAGTTGTTCAAATCCCAGAGGGAAATTTGAAACAACTGTCATAACCAATTTTTGCAATCTGTATGTTTTGAGATGCAGGCTTCGAATTCAGTTATAATAAGACCACTGAGTCTCAAGAGGTTTTATGACACTAAATTAAACATTTATTAATTAAAAGACTGTAAGCACATACATATGTCTACACATTACTACGATAATAACTTCTAAAAAAATCCCTGAATTAATCTGACTCTCAGTTTCACCTCCATTAAGGCAACAGTAAAACATATAGATTTAAATGGATCCTTGGCAAAGCACACTCTGGACAGTCACATTCAAAATGAGTTTCTTTCAGCTCTGGGTCCTTGCAGACAGCAGCTTGAGGCTCACAGGCTGGAAGCTTTAGATCTTAAGAATCTCTCTCTTTTTACCAACAGCCTTCTCTTCAGTTATACATATTTTCCTCTTTGAATGCAAATTCTCCTTGTATCACTATGTCTTTTGAACTTTACCTCTTCTAATAATAAGACCCTTTCATAGCACCAATTTTATTAGTAAGCTTTGGAAAAAATAAAAACATTGTTCGGCTTCTTCTGGCTAGGTGTAATATTTCAGCCATTCTTTTGAATGGTTTATTTAAAAATGTTAATTGCCCCTTTTTCACTTCACCTTGTAACTTCCCTAATTACCATTTCAAACCTGCTTCAAACCTTTCAAAGTGTCCAGACCTGCTAGCTTTAATCCAATTAAGACACACACACACATATGCACACACAGACACAGACACCACTAAACTATATTTTAAAATAATTTCCAATAACGTTACAGACACTATTATATCTTCTTGACAATGACCCCTTCCATCACTTTACTGATGATGGAGAGTAGACTGATGGGGTGGTAACTGGTTGGTTGGATTTGTCCTGCTTTTTGTGTACAGGACATACCTGGGCAATTTCCCACATTGCTGGATAGATGCCAGTGTTGTAGCTGTACAGGAACAGCTTGGCAAGGGGTGAGGCGAGTTCTGGAGCCTAAGCCTTCAGTACTATTCAGGAATATTGTCAGGGCCCATAGCCTTTGCAGTATCCAGTGCCTTCAGCCATTTCTTGATATCATGTGGAGTGAATCAAATTGGTTGATGGCTAGTAGCTATGAAGCTGGGGACCTCAGGAGGGGGCCTTCAGATTGCCAACATCCGCAGTATTTTGTTTTCGTACCTCAACATATGTTAGTGTGGAATGTTTTGGCTAGTGTAACTGGGGAGAACATTGAGTCTGGTAAGGTGCCTGTGAGGTGGAGATTTGAAATAATAGAACAACATCTCTAGGACTATGTTGTTGACTCATTGTCTGGTATGGTACCCACATAGCACAGGATCTCATTTCCACCCCTTCTTTGTGATGAGCTAACTGAATTCAGTCCTGAAGTTTCAGGAATGCTGTAGCTGTCCTTCATATCTGAGTGAGGGAGGTGAAATATTGTTCTTCCAATAACTATCCACTGACTCTTGCTGGATGGTGTGGGGAAGATAGCAATGCAGCATTGATAACGCCTTGTTGATTTACTCCCCACTAACCCACCTTCCACTAACTCTTACCTGTACAAAACTCTACAGCTCAGATTGAATCCTCCAGTCTTGTTTGCACACCACTTCCCACCACCCTGCCAACCACCCCACGTGAGTTACCTTGGCTGCCTCCCCCATCTCTCAACCTTGAAATTCTTGACATTGTCTATAATTCCCTTGAAACCTTGCCACATCCTTTTCCCCATTACCTCCTCCAGCCCAATATTTCCCCTGAACTCTCTGTTCCTCTAACATTATGGAATACATTCTCTGTCTCAACTCCCTTTACCCCAACATTGGTGACCATGCCTCCAGCTGTTCAGGTCTCACTTCCTGGAATATCCTCCCTAAGCCCCTTCATGTCTCCACTTCCCTCTCCTTCTCTCAGATTCCCCTTAAAATCCATCATTTTAATCAAACTTTCGGACAGCTCCTGGACCCCAGTACTTTCTTTGGCTCAGTGTCCACAAGCTTCATTGTGCCTCGATGAAATACTTTGAGATGTGCTATAATGCAAATTGGTGTTGTCTCACTGGAATTTCAGTGAATAGGTAACTTTAGCTACACTTATACTGTCTGGGAAACACTCCAGATCAAAGCAGATCTTTTATATTCAGCCCTCAAAGTATATTTTTAATCAACATTAGCTTTCAGGCAGATAGAGTGTGATCAGCTGACTTCTGGCATTTGGGTTGAAATCTTGGCCACCTAACAGCTGACTTGAATGTCAAATAATTTGGTCTCCAGAACAAAAAATTCAACACTAATGATAAATGACAAGCACACTTTTACTTAGCATTTCAAAGGCCCGAATCAATTAATTTTTAAAGTATCAGCTATTGGTCACAAACGAGGAGACCGCACTAAGACCTTTGAAGAGTTTGTTTGTGGCTCTTGTTGCCTGATGACAGTGCCCTTGATGTCCTCACAGAAAAAGAATTCCATGGACCATTTCTAGATGTTTTTAAGAAATTTAGCTTCACTACCAGTCTATAGAAGGTTGAAGCTATAGCCACGCCTGGAATATCTAAGCAGTACAGGCTGGATACCCTGATATCCAGTTTCCCTGAGGGGTCCTCATTAGTATAGACAAAGGTCTAGGGGGTGAAATTGCTCTATCTTGGCAGCACAAAACAGACTTGTAGTGAACTGTCACTTGATTTTTCAGTGTGGTTGATATTCCTTCCACTGAAGTTCACAGAACGAGAGTTCAAACTCTATTTCGAGACTCGCTTTTTAGCCTCACTGTCACTCTTATTAGGTTTGAATCTAAACATCATTGCAAATATTTTCCAAGTCAATGGAAAATTAGAACTTGGCCAATGAAACACCGTCTGCCGATACACAAATCTGTTTCACACTTTTGATATAGACCAATTTCCCCCTATTGTCTGCTTTAGGCAACCATCCCAGACACCTAAAAATCACACAAGGGCATTTTGTCATTGACTGTTTTTCAGAGGTCCTTGGCATGCAGGGCTTAGTCCAAGTAATTAGTCTTTATGCCACCATTTTGCATAACAATGACCAACTTGTACCCCTGATATTGCTGCTGTTGACACTCATGTTCAAGCTCAGACACATAATGGAACTTCCAACTTCCCAGAACAAGGGAGAATAACCTTAAAATAACCAAGGCTATTTGGGGGCAATATCAGGATGCACTACTTCACATAACTTGTAGTGGGAATCTGTACTGCACATTACCAAAAACCAGTTGAGATTGGGGGTCAATAGAGTATAACAAAATTGGGATTGATAGATTTTTGTGAAGCAAGGATATTAAAGGTTGCAAAATAAAGCTGGGTAAATGGAGTTAAGATATAAATTAGCCATGATCTAACTGCATTGCAAAACAGGACCAAGGCACTGAATAGCCCATCCCTAGTTGCCCTTGAGAAGGTGGTGGTGAGCTGCCTTCTTGAGCAGCTGCAGTCCATATGGTGTAGGTACACCCAGAGTGCTAACAGGAAGGGGGTTCCAGGATTTTGGCCCAGTGACCGTGAAGGAACGGTGATATATTTCCACGACAGGATGGTGAGTGACTTGGAGGGGAACTTCCAGGTGGTGGTGTCCCCATCTATCTGCTGCCCTTGTCCTTCTAGGTGATAGTGGTCATGGGTTTGGAAGGTGCTGTCTAAGGAGCCTTGGTGAATTTCTGCAGTGCATCTTGTAGATGGTAAACACTGCTGCTACTGTGCGTCTGTGGTAGAGGGAGTGAATGTTTGTGGATAGGATGCTAATCAAGCGGACTGCTTTGTCCTGGATGGCATCCAGCTTCTCCAGTGTTGTAGGAGACTTGCACTCATCCAGGCAAGTGGGGAGTATTCCATCACACTCCTGACTTATGCCTTCTGGATGGTAGACAGGCCTTGGGAAGTCAGGAGGTGAGTGAATTGTCACATGATTCCTATCCTCTGACCTGCTCTTGTAGCCACAGTATTTACGTGGCTAGTCCAGTTCAGTTTCTGGTCAATGGTAACCCCCAGGATGTTGGTAGTGGGGGATTCAGTGATAGTAATGCCATTGAAAATCAAGGGGCGATGGTTGGATTCTCTCTTGTTGGCGATGGTCGTTGCCTGACACTTGTGTGGCGCGAACGTTACTTGCCACTTGTCAGCCCAAGCCTGGATATTGTCCAGGTCTTGCTGCAATTGGACATGGACTGCTTCAGTATATAAAGAGTTACGAATGGTGCTGAACATTGTGCAATCATCAGCGAACATCCCCACTTCTGACCTTATGATGGAAGGAAGGTCATTGATGAAGCAGCTGAAGATGGTTAGACCTAGGACACTACCCTGAGGAACATCTGCAGTGATGTCTTGGAGCTGAGATGAGTGACCTCCAACAACCACCACCATCTTCCTTTGTGCTAGTTTTAACTCTCCAACTTGTGGAGAGTTTTCCCCCGATTCCCACTGACTCCAGCTTTGCTAGGGATCCTTGATGCCACATTCAGTCAAATGCTGCCTTGATGTCAAGGGCAGACACTCTCACCTCACCTCGGGAGTTCAGCTCTTTTGTCCATGTTTGAACCAAGGCTGTAATGAGGTCAGGAGCTGAGTGGCCCTGGCGGAACCCAAGTTGGGCATCAGTGAGCAGGTTATTGCTAAGCAAGTGCTGCTTGATAGCACTGTTGGTGACCCCTTCCATTACTTTACTGATGATGGAGAGTTGACTGACGGGGCGGTAATTGGCCGGGCTGGATTTGTCCTGCTTTTTGTGTACAGGACATACCTGGACAATTTTCCACATAGCCAGGTAGATGCCAGTGTTGTAGCTGTACTGAGCAGCTTGGCTAGGGGCACGGCAACTTCTGGAGCACAAGTCTTCAGTACTATTGCCAGAATATTGTGAGGGCTCATAGCCTTTGCAGTATCCAGTATCTTCAGCCATTACTTACTATCACGAGGAATGAATCGAATTGGCTGAAGACTGGCATCTGTGATGCTGGGCCGAGATGGATCATTCACTCGGCACTTCTGGCTGAAGATTGTTGCAAATGCTTCAGCCTTATCTTTTGCACTGACGTGCTGGGCTCCTCCATTATTGAGAATGGGGATATTTGAGGAGCCAGCTCCTCCAGTGAGTTATTTAATTGACCGCCACCGTTCACGACTGGGATGTGGCAGGACTGAAGAGCTTAGATCTGATCCATTGGTTCTGGGATCGCTTAGCTGTTGCTGCTTATCTATCACTTGCTGTTTATGCTTTTTGGTGCACAAGTAGTCCTTTTTTTTATGGCTTCACCAGGTTGACACCTCATTTTTAGTTATGCCTGGTGCTGCTCCTGGCATGCCCTCCTGCAGTCTTCATTGAACCAGGGCTGATCGCCTGGCTTGATGCTCATGCTAGAGTTGTGGATATGCCGGGCCATGAGGTTACAGATTGTGGTTGAGTACAATTCTACTGCTACTGATGGCCAACAGCGCCCCATGGATGCCCAGCCTTGAGTTGCTAGATCTGTTCAAAATCTATCCCATTTAGCACAATGGTAGTCCCGCACAACACGATGGAGGTTATCCTCAATGTGAAGGCGGGGCTTCCTCTCTCCAAAGTCTGTGCGGTGGTCACTCCTATCGATACTGTCATGGACACATGCATCTGCAGCTGGCAGGTTGGTGAGGATGAGTATGCTTTTCCCTCTTGTTGGTTCCCTCACCACCTGCCGCAGACCCAGTCTAGCAACTATGTCATTTAGGACTGGGCTAGCTCAGTCAATGGTGGTGCTACTGAGCCACCCTTGGTGATGGACATTACAACTCCACCCAGAGAACATTCTGCACCCTTGCCACACTCAGTGCTTCCTCCAAGTGATGTTTAACATGGAGGAGCACTGAATCATCAGCTGAGGGAAGGCGGTACATGTTAATCAGCAGGAGGTTTCGTTGCCCATGTTTGACCTGATGCTATGAGATTTCATGGGATCCAGAGTCGATGTTGAGGACTCGCAGGGCAACTCCCTCTCGACTGTACACCACTGTGCCACCACCACCTCTGCTGGGTCTGTCCTGCCAGTGGGACAGGTATGATTCCATGAGGATGACTGTCAGGCTGTTGCTTGATTAGTCTGTGAGACAGCTCCAGCTCTCCCAATTTTGGCACTAGCCCCCAGGTATTAGGAGGACTTTGCAGGGTTGACAGGGCTGCGATTGCTGTTGTTGTTTCCAGGTCGAATGCCAGGTGGTCTGTCCAGTTTCATTCCTTTTTTTGTATCTTTGTAGAGCTTTGGTACAACTGAGTAGCTTGCTAGGCCATTTCAGAGGGCATTTAAGAGTCAACCACATTCTGGAGTCACATGTAGGCCAGACCAGGCAAGAGCAACAGATTTCCTTCCCTAAAGGGCATTAGTGAACAATCAGCAATGGTTCATGGTCATCATTGGACTTTTAATTCCAGATTTTTCTTTTTATTGAATTCAAATTTCACTGTCTGCCGTGGCAGGATTCGAACCCCGGTCCCCAGAGCATTACCCTGGGTCTCTGGGTTATTAGCCCAGGGTCAATACCACTATACATCGCCTAAACTGAAAAGCTGGAAAGAGAAATGGAAACAACGTTGCAGTTGTAATCGTGACTGTAAATTAAAATAGGTGGCCCTCTTTGCAGTTCTCTGTAATGTTTATTGTTGAAACAGCAAAAAGCAAATAAGCTGAAGCAAATAGCTGATGGATGAAAATTGCTTGTATGTTTGAAAATGCATTTTTTAAGAACTGAATTTGGCACTTCCTGGCTTAAACATTCGGTTTAATGATGAGAGAGACTGTACAACACAATGCACATATTTCAGATCACTGCAACTGTTAACCATTCATGTACTGGAATCCTATCAAAGTTGATGATCCTACTGGTGGGGTAAGTCTAGATTTTGTGTGATGTTATAAAATGCTTGGCAGTGGATTTTTATTTCCATTGAAGTCAGTGGGAGATCTGTACAATGTGTGGTCGACTGGCTATTGCCTACTTACACCATTGCATAAAGTCAGAATCTACCCACTAAGTAGCGATTTTATAGTTTGTGCCATATCAGTGAGTAATTCAAGAGACATGCATGGACACCCCCAGTTGTTACCTTCGACTTGGCCCCATGAGGTATGTTATGAATTCAATTCATTATGTCTGTGTGTGTTAAATTCACAGTCTACTGACATTATAACTTTTAAAGGTGTAGGATGTTCCAATGCTGTTACAGTGGTTCCCGCCTAGTAACAAGGGTGGGACCCTCTGGGAGCATTTTGATCGGTTCCCAGATTAGTTCAAGGGTCAGTGAACAACTCTTCTTCAGGGAGTCATTTGAAGTAGTCTGCTAGCCAATAAGTATCGCAGACACAGGGACAGGAATAGGCCTTGTTAAGTAGGTTAAAAGAATGGGGCAATGAAATAGGCTCCAAATTAAAGAAAGAGCTGCAGTTAGCAGACTGACTCCGTACTGTGGGCCTTTGGGGCAAAGGCCCTGTGAAATGGTGGTGTTCTGCTTAGCACTGCCATGGGTCTGAAAGTGTGCTTGTGAGCCAGCATTGAGTTACTCAGGAAGCCAGGGAGAAGGAACCTCAGAAGGCAAGATTGAAACCCTGCAAGGTGGGCCATTGTTAAAGCTGTCTAAGTGGGAGAAATGTTTGGAGAGAATTCCAAGGCAGGATCTTCAAAGGTGAAGATTGGAAACCCTCATGAGAAAGAGGAAATTTCAGTGAGATTGGTTGACCCACAGTGGGACTAACATCTGGGTGATTTCTTGCAAAATCCATGGACTCTGTCTTGTTTGCACCTGTCATTTACTCTGTAGAGTGATGTGTTTGACCACTGTTCAAATGTTGTTTCACATGTACCTCATACTTCCCCTGAATGTTCAAATATAAGATACATATTGTAATTTGTTTTAACTTTCTGAACTTGTATAGTGAATTTTATCCTTGTTTGTTCAAAACAGCATGGAATCTTGTAGCTTTATTCCAAAAGCAGGTGTCTTGAATCTCAACCTTTAAAATACTTTAAACAAAACATTACTGGTCCTTAACCAAACCTCTGCCCCACGCCCTGGGGTCTGGCCAAGGATCGTAACAGTCTTCACTTCCAAGTTCAGCACTGTCATTCACACGTGCACACTCTCAGCACACACATTCAAACAAATCAAACTTGTTCAAGGCCCAGTACTGATACATTCACTGCTTTCAATCAAAGACACAAAGTATAATTAATGTAGACATTGGTAAATAGAGAAACTGATTACTTTCTTTGGATATTAATGCACCATATACAGTCCATGTATTTGACAGTTTTACAGAATCTTTCAATATCAATGTTTGCACATCTGGTTATGAATGATTAAAAACAATGCCTTATGTTGTCACATTTTTGGGTCATCAAAAAGGATTTAAAAAAATTCTAAACAGCAGCTCCCCCTGTTGGCTGAGTGGGTAAATGCATTACATGGTTTTGAATACAGCTACGTAGACCTGGGAAGTCGCAGGTTCAATTCTCATAGGGGCGGTATTAGGGTCGCCAATGTTTCTTCAGTGCTCCACTTTTGTCTCAGGTTTTGTGCTTAATCCTCTAGAATATGGGGCTTGACTCCCCAACCTTCTGACTCAGAAGGCAAAGAGTGCTACCACTGAGCCAAGGGTAATACTATGTCGGGTTCAGTTGTGAAGACCTTCACAGTCAAATAACTTCTTAATCATCACTGTCTGAACTCTTAAGAGTTACAAGAATGGTTCTAGGGATGAGAAACTTCAGTTATGAAGATAGGTGGGAGAGGTTGGGATTGTTCTCCTTGGAGAGAAGTCTGAAAGAAGATTTGATAGAGATGTTCAAAATCATGAGGGGGCTGGACGGAGTAGATAGGGAGAAGCTATTCCCGCATATAAAAAAATCAAAAACAAGAGAGCACAGATTTAAAATGATTTTCAAAAGAAGCAAATGTGACATGAGAAAAAAACTTTTTCACACAGCGAGTGGTTCGGATCTGGAATGCACTGCCTGGAAATGTGGTGGAGGCAGGTTCAATCGAAGCATTCAAGAGGGCATTAGATGATTATTTGAATAGAAACAATGTGCAGGGGCATCGGGAAAAGGCAGGGCAATGGCACTCGGTCATAATGCTCATTTGGAGAGCCAGCGCAGACAAGATGGGCGAATGGCCTCCTTCTGTGCTGTTCAAATTCTGTGGCCTGAATTTTCCGGTCGGCGATTTGGGGGTGGGGTCCGCTCGCCGACAGGAAAATGACACAGGGTAACGTTGGGAGGAACCCCCGACGTCATCCCGCCCCATTTAAATATTCAGGAAGGCAGGCGGACAGTGAAATCAGCCTGCTAACCTGTCAATGGCCAATTGAGGCCATTGACAGGATAATTAAGGTAATTAAAGGCCCTGTCCATCCAACCTTAAGGTTGGCAGGCAGGCCAGAAGCCCCAGTGGGCTTCTGAAAAAAGATGGAACCTCCATTGGCGGGATGAGGTTTCATCTCAGATTTTAAAAAGTATAATAAAGTTTCACTCATATTTATTAATATGTCCCATCTCTTGTGACAGTGTCACATGGGGGGGGAACATGTTAATAATTTTTTTATTGTTCTATTTTTCAAGTTTTTCCAAACTGTCAGCACTCTCCCTGAGACAGCACTTAGTCTCAGGGAGATGTGTGCTCTTTCTTGCGCATGCGCGAAATAGCGCACTTTGACAGTTGGGGAATCCCTCCCCCCTCCAACCCCCACATTGCACCTTTTGTTGGGCAGACCGCTGGGCGGGCCTTAATTGGCCCGCCCAATCAAAATGGCATCGGGGCCTGCTTCAGCGGCAGAGTTTGGCTGCACGCCCGCCAACCTAGGCCAAAATTCTGCCCTGTGATTCTGTGAACACTGACTGGTGCCCACTTCCTGTGAAACTATATTCTAGTATGATAGTATTAATGGGTAACATTTTTAAAAATTCTTTCATTGGATGTGAGCATCGCTGGCTAGGCCAACATTTATTGCCCTTCCCTAATTGTCCTTGAGAAGTTGGTGGTGAGCCAACTTCTTGAACTGCTGAAGTCCATGTAGGGAGGTACACCCACAGTGCTGTTAGGGAGGGACTTCCAGAATTTGACCCAGCAATAGTGAAGGAACAGTGATATATTTTCAAGCCAGGATGGTGATTCGCTTGGAGGGAACTTCCAGGTGGTGGCGTTCCCATGCATCTGCTGGCCTTGTCCTTCTAGGTGGTACAGGTCATGGCTTTGAAAGGTGCTGTTGAAGGAGCCTTGGTGAGTTGTTGCAGGGAACCTTGTAGATTAAAAAAAACTCATTGATGTTAAAATGTATCTAAAAGTTTACATAGTTAAAAATTATTTGTTGTGTTTCAATGTGTGTGGTTCTCCATAGATGTGGAAGTACTAATTGTAATTATGGCTAACATTGGTTAGATAGGTCCTTTAATCACAAATAGCTTGTCTTCATGGGAGCTTTGAGTTCTGTCATTCCCTGTATCCTATTAAAGAGACTCATTTGCGGAATTGTTTTGCGATGGTTGGTGCTTCCCTGTAAGTCAGAAATGGCTCAGTGTAGTGTAAAATCTGTAGGATTCAGGTAATTCTCATGGTGCCTTGAGCCCATCCACATGCTCTGGTCATCTGCCATTCCAAAATGGACAGAAAGTGAAAGTGAGCAGTGGAGGAAGGTCTGGCAGCTCGGGGAACATCCACCGGTACTACGGGAGGGCTTGACGGCGCATGGGTAAGTTATATGTGCAGGTTGGTGTTGGACAGAGCCTTTGTGGGTGGAGATAAGGGAAAGCTCAGAACAGCAGAGGGTCAGACAGTCCTTGTGTGGTCTGAAAGGGCAAAAGAACGAATGGCAACATGAGAAAAACCTGTTATTTGCAGCAAGTCATTAGGATCTTAAGTGCACTGCCTGAGAGTGTTGTGGAGGCAGATTCAATTTTGGCTTTCAAAAGGATGTTTATCTGAAGAGAAAACAACTGCAGGGTTACAGGGCAAGGGCAGGGGAATGGGATTTGCTGAGTTGCTCATACAGAGGCGCAGTACAGATATGATGGGTCGAATGGCCCCTTTCTTACTGTAACCATTCGATAATTCTACCCCTGCCTCACTGAGAGTATTTCACTTAGTTTAGAAGGGCCTGACTACTTTCTAAATACGTTTCACTTGGTGGAATGCTACTCAGGAGAGGGTTAACATGCTGTCAGGATCCTATTAACAACAAAGGGCTCTGAGTCTGAGTGACACCACATCCACCATTAGAAGTGGTAAAACCAGAAAGTGGCTGCAATGGAGTCGGAAATGGAGCTGCCCAGTTTTACCTGCTCGGGGAGAGTTACATCCAGGGAGTATATGAAGGGTGTGTGAAGCTATACAAGGCTGGAGATACATAGGGTGTGTGGTGATACACAAAAATATACAAAGTACATGGGTGCTCAGTGGAGCTGTAAGTGACGTATGGGATGCATGGCACAACAAGAGTTACTGGCACTTGAGCCAAAACTGCTGTGTTTGTGTCAGAAATGTTCCAGCTGTACATTAGCATTCTGGATCAATCCAATGATAAAATTTGTGGAACTCTCAAGCAGCCTGGAACCTCTCTCTGAAAAACAGGAGTCCAAAACTAGAGCTAAATGTCACCTGCTGGACCATGTATTGAGTTTCAGGGTATAGATAACTTTGCACAGCGTTGCCTCATTACTAATTATCAATGTATATCAAGCTTGGCTCACATCTTCAGCTGAGTGATGGAGTAGAAAGATGAAAATGTTTTGTGGTGAATAAAAGGGGAATTTCAATTGACAACTTCTCAACTTCTGTTCTGAGTTTTGTGCTTTGCTCTAGTTTTTTCTGAAGCTTTAAGTACAGAACCATTCAAGGGTCAGTTGTGGCCATTCAAAAGTTCATTGACTTCAGAGGGACTGTAAAATCCCACCGGTGGGAGGGGCTGTAAAATTCCACCCCATGATCTTCCTCCTCTGTCACTAAGCAGCAAGTGAGGATCATTGTACTATCTCCTAATCTAATCCATTCCTTCTGAAGCCCTCAAAAATGTACTGGAGTTCCTGTCCATTTGACCACAGGCTGGCATAAGACCATATGATTTACCATACTCAGAATCTCAGCTCTTCCACCAGAAAGAGGTGCTGCTTTCAAAGAAAAGACCGGAGTCTGTTTTCCAGGGCTTTCCAGTGTGAGTTACGTCTGCATGACCTTGCCTATGCTCTTGGCCAGGGTACCTGCTGTATGGTGGAGACTTGAACAGAGTGAGAGAGGAAAGCACAATTAATTTGTGTTCCAAAATAAATCTAGACAACTAACAGTACAATGCCATGGCTCAGAGTTAGTCAGAAGGTGGTGGGTTTGAGTCCCATGCCAGGGACTTGAACATAAAATCCAGACTGACATTCTGTACTGAGGGAATGATATGCTGTAGGAGGTGCCGTCATTCAGATGACATGTTAAACCGAGACCCTATCTGTCCTCTCAAGAGGACATAAAGGATCCCATGGTGCTAGTCACATACAAACCTTTGAATTAAAAGCAAGAGTCAGCCACTCAGCCCTTGAGCCTGCCCTGCATTCAATAAGATCATGGCTGACCTGATTGTTGCCTCAACTCCACATTCTGCCTACAACCCCCCCTCACCCCCGCCAATTACCTCTGACCCCCTTGTTGGTCAAGAATCTATCTACCCCTGCCTGAAAAATATTCAATGACCTTGCCCCCACTGCTTTCTGGGGAAGACAGTTCCAAAGACTTATGACCCCCTGAGATAAAATAAAATCTCCTTATCTCCATCTTAAATGGGAGACCCCTCGTTTTTAAAACATACCCCTGGTTCTAGTCTCTCCCACAAAGAGAAACATCCCCTCAGCATCCATCCTGTCAAGTCCCCTCAGGATCTTATATGTTTCAACAAGATCACCCCTCATTCTTCTAAATTCCAATAGATACGGGCCCAACTTGTTCAACCTTTCCTCATAATATAACTGCCCTCATCCCAGGTATCAGCTGAGCACAGAGGAGGCCATTTCCTTATATTCCATTATTAATTCCCCAGGGTCACTTTTTGAGGACCAACACTCATTTTACTTACTCTTTTCCTTTTTAAGTACCTGCAGAGACTCTTATTACCTGTTTTACATTTCTAGCTAGCTTTCTTTTGTACTTTAATTTCTCCCTCCTTGTTAGTCTTTTGATCATTCTTTGCCGTTCTTTATATTCTGTTCAATCTTCTGATCTGCCACTTAGCTATGCAGAATTATACGCTATTTCTTTCAATTTGATACTATCTTTAACTTCTTTAGTTAGCCAAGTACGTCCTTCCTTAGAGTCTTTCTTTCTCACCAGAATGTATCTTTTCTGAGTATTCTAAAATAGCTACTTAAATGTCTGTCATTGCATCTCTACTGACCTATCCCTTAACCTAACTTCCCAGTTCACTTTAGCCAGCTTTGTCTTTATGCCCTCGTAATTGCCATTGTTTACTTTTAAAACACTAGTCTTAGATCCTCTCTTCTCTCCTTCAAACTAAATGTGAAATTCAGTAATGTTATTGTAATGTCCAAATTAAACACACAGCCTGCATGAAGGTTAAAAAAAAGGTTGCTTTATTCCAGCAACATCAAAGCTGTATAAGCTCTCAAAGGAAAGCTTAAATTCAAGGCATAATCTATTTACAGAGAATATTCATGGCCAGTGCTTCAGATCTCTGCCCTATCAGTGGCCTCGGCTCCTCAATGCAATGACTCAGCAGTCCTGAACTGTTGCTTCAGCTCCTGGCTGCAGTTCTGTTCTCCTCTCTCTCCATGAGTCTTCTCAGACTGAGAGATGCAGCCAGTCAGTCTGACTAGATCACCAATTGGCTCTTTAGCCACACTCAGGGGCTTCAAACTGCCCCAATCACGGCCTTGGCTCCTGCCACATTGCCATTCACAAGTTCTATACTTGCCTTGCTGCTTTCTCCCTCACTTCATAGAATCTGGCTCCACCCCTCTTCTTGTCAAAGCCACTGTTCTCTGCAGGGAGGGCCCCACAGGGCTGACCAGTTCCCATGCTCGGTGCTCTTCCCCACCATCCCCACATGCTGCCAGAGTCCCTGCTACATTATGATCACTGCTACCTAGGAATGCCTTCGCTATGAGGTCATTAATTAATCCTGCCTCATTGCACATTGCCAGATCTAGAAGAGACTGTTCTCTGGGTTGACTCTAGAATGTGCTGCTCTAAGAAACTGTCACAAAAACACTCCATGAACTCATAATTCAGGGTATCTTTGCCAAACTGATTCATCCAATCTATATGTAGTTGAAGAATAGCAAAGGAACTGTCCCCGGTGTCCTGGCCACAATGTATCCATCAACTAACATCAGTATAACAGATTATCTGGTCATTTGTGGGAGTTTGCTATGCATGTAATGATACATTACAACAGTGACAACACTTCAAAAAGTATTTTATTGGCTGTAAAGAGCTTTTACAAGGATAAAAGAGAGTAACGAAAGTAAATGTTGGTCACCTAGAGGCTGACTGTAATTATCATGGGGAATGAGGAAATGGCAGAGAACAAATACTTTGTGTCTGTGTTCACAGTAGAAGACAAGAGTTACATACCAGAAATAGAGGGTAACCAATGGGCTAATACGAGTGAAGAACTTAAAGCAATTAATATCAGCAGATAAAAAATATTAGAGACATTTAAGAGATGAGAAGCTGACAAATCCCCAGAAACAGATGGCCTACATCCTGGAGTTCTAAAGGAGGTAGCTGCAAAGATAATGAATGCAGTGATTATGAGTTCCCAAAATTCTCCAGACTCTAGAATGGTTCCAGTAGATTGGAAGTTAGCAAATGTAACACCGCTATTCAAAAGCTGAGGGAGAGGGGAAAGGAGATATAGACCAGTTGGCCAAATATCAGTTGTTGGCAAAATGTGGACAATGCTTGTACTGGAGGCGGTACAGCAAAGCTTCACTTGAATAGTTTCTGCGGTGAGAGGGTTGTCCTATGATGAGAGACTGATTAAATTGGGTCTATATTCTCTGGAGTTTAGCAGATTGAGAGGTGATCTCATTGAAATATATAAGGTTCTAAAGGGGCTTGACAGGGTCGACATTGAAGGTGGAATTCTCCCATCCCACCCGTGGCGAGTTTCATGCCAGGTGGGAGCAGAGAATCCTGTAGGAGGCAAAAAATCAGAAACTCACTGTCGTAAAAACAGATTGCAATTCTCCCGATGGTGTTTTCATGATGGGTCCGTTATCCCGCCGACTAGTGGCGTGAATTCCATTTCCATTCATTAACATGTCACAAATGCTCATTAAAATAGCTGCTTGCTGGAATCTTGCCACACCTTCCAATCTTCTGTCATGCCAGTGCGAAATTACATCGGCGCCAAACCCCTTTGAAAAGGGATGCTGCGCACAAGTCAGACCTTAGTTCTCTGGTAACTTCGATGTGACTGGAACATACCTGCCATAGTGCTGCGCCAGTCTTGTTGCGATGAACGTCACTCTGCTGGGGTTGTAGGGTTGGACTGGTCCTTCTCTTAACTTTCATTGTCCCGAGGAACAGCACTGTGCTGTCGTATTCATGCAGGCCTCCATTTTCAGAGACTAGCACTTCAAGTGGGGGTTTGGGCTATAAGGCGAGGGTCGGGTTGATGAACACGATGGGGGCAAGAGGGAGGAAAGGCTGTGGAATGGCATTCGGGGGAAGAGCAAACATGAGGGGGGCAATGGGGAGGGAAGGCTATGGAATGGCAATCAGGGGGAAGGGCAAACTGAAGAGAGGCCTTTCTGGGGTCACTCTCTAACCTCTTTTTGTCAACGTAATGAGCAAGAGTCTGCTTCGAAAGAAAGGAGAGGAAGATCTCCTTGTGATGAACGCCACTTAAGCCAATGGCTTCATTATCACTGTTAAAGGGTTACTCAGAGCTCAGTGGCTCTGCTAGTGTCTCAGGCCAGGGAGGTGAAGTTGCTGTGGTTCCTGCAGCTATCCGTGGGGTAGTTCTTGCACCCCTCTGACTAAGGCTTGGAGGGCCTGGTGGGTGAAGCGGGTGCAGATTTTGTCGTTAGACTCTCAGCCTTTCTCTTATGGGTTGCAGACATCTCTGGTGGGCTGGAAAGAATGAGATTGTGTGTTGGACTGGCGTTTAAATATGGTACCTGGATCTTTGAACCAGCCAGCTGACGGCAGGTGGGCGAATCAGCTCCCGACCTGCCAGATGATTCGGAACACGTCTTTGCATAATTAATGAGGCTCCAAGCGCAGAATTGGGCATGATTTGCACCATTACGGACAGCGGGCTTGGCGCTTCCGAAACCACCAGCCACCGCACTTAGTTTCACTTTGGGAGAATTCCTCCCTGGGAGATTGTTTCCCCTGGCTGGGAAATCTAGAACATGGGGGTACAGTCTCAGGGTAAGAAGTTGATCATTTAGAACTGAGATGAGCAGAAATTTCTTCACGCAAAAGAATGGGAATCTTTGGAATTCTCTACCCCAGAGGGTTGTAGATACTCCATCATTGAGTTATTTTAAGGCTGAGATAGACAGATTTTTCATCTCTCAGGGAATCATGGAATACAGGGAGTGTGCAGGAAAGTGGAGTTAAGCAGAAGGTCAGTTATGATCATATTGAATGGGGGAGTAGCCTTCAGGAGCTGGATGGTCTACTTCAGCTCCTGTTTCTTATGTTCTTATAAAGCACTCTGGGATGTCCTGATGTTATGAAAGGTGGTGATATTTGAAGACAAAACTTTCTTCAGACATATATCGATTCACTACTTGGCTTACACACTGAGTTAAGAGTTAATAGATTTTTCTTAGTGCAAATCACACCAGATATATTACAGCAGATCTATAATTGATTATTTCCTGCAGGACAGTAAAGCTCACTATATAAAAATGAGTTACCTTAGCTTGTGTACATGGCACTAACTATGTTGATGCTATGTACTATACTAAAGAAGCCATTTGAAATGAATTGTAGCCTCACACCACATTCTATCTTCTGAACACTAATGAACAAGAGTAGGAAGAGCAGCTGGATGCATTTAAACAGTGAGTCCATTAGAGCTTTTATTTTTACGCTGAAAACATCTTTCTGTGATTGATTCTTGCAATCTGCTACTCAAAGACCTTGCATTTATCAAAGATATTCTGCTTATGAGAAAACCTCTTTGCAAGTATTTAAGGGTAGAAACTGTATCAAACTAATGCCTTCTTTTAAAATGTGTTTTATCAGGTAACGCCAGGTTCCAGACAACTATTATTCCATATACAAAGCTTGGCTGTAATAACTACTTCCAGAATTAATTAATTAGAAACATGGGCTTGGTGCCAAGACATGATACTGTGAGTCAGACAGGCTAAATAGCCTCTTTCCTCATTGCTGCCTTCTTAAGCTTTTAGTGAGAGAGCCATAAATAACATTGGTTTGTGATCAGGGAGCATTGTAACAGTCCGTGGACAGTGATGTTTTCTTTGAATGAGATTTGGATACAACCTCAGCCATAAGGTGATGTACGTGAGTGCAGCTGAACTGTTTGGTGATATTCCTGAGAGCTCAGTTAGGTTTCTTCTGTAAAAACAACAGAGCGACTGATCACTCTGAAACAGTAACTCACAGAGAATGCCCACTTAGATTTGTGATATAACCTGTTCCAAACATGCCTCCAAGTGTCAGATGTGACCACTGCATTAGTTATATAACTCAGGGGTTCTCAAACTGGGGATACGGACATATGAATTAGGGGCAGGAATAGGCCACTCGGCCCCTGTTCCGTCATTCAGTAAAATCATGGCTGATCTGATCGTGGCTTCAATCCCACATTCCCACCTACCCCCGATAACATCTCATCCCCTTGCTTATCAAATCTATCCACCTCTGCCTTAAAATATTCAAAGATTCTGCTTCCACTTAGTTCCAAATACTCATGACCTTCTGGGAGAAAACATTTCCACTCACCTTTGTCTTAAATGGGCGGCCCCTTATTTTTGAACAGTGAGCCCTAGTTCTAGATTCTCCCACAAGAAGAAACATCCTTTCCACATCCATCCTTTCAAGGCCCCTCAGGATCTTATACATTTCAATCAAGTCACCTTTTACTCTTCTAAACTCCAGTGGATTTGCTGACCCTTGGGGGTCCATAGAGACTTCCAAGAGGTTTGTGAAATATTGTGAAAGCCTGACAGGTGAGCCCTATGAGCTACTGCTCAAGGTGCAGTGGTCAGGGTTCAAATCTCATCTTGCCATGGAATAGACACCTTCAATCACCTGCTGCTGCTTAAAAACTGAACTTCTTGGTTAAAAGCTCCACATGAAATGATATTGTAAATGCTAACAGAGTCTGCAGCCTTGAGCATTGCTGCACTGTCACTCAAGGAGATGCACCAAGTGCCAAACTAGTCTTGGAACATCCTCTAGCTGGTCTCCCAGTGCTCTGCAGGGTCACTGCCTTACCAGACTGTGTAAATCAAATTCAATTGTTAATTATTTCAGATTTGAGTGTTTCGTGGGATGACATTCTGGAATTCCATTCACTTTTCCCTGAAATAAAAGAAACATTGTTTCTTTTATACAGAAAGATTTACGTGTGTAATTTTCAAAACATCATGCCAAGGACAGACAGACTCTGCAACGAGAACCGGGAGCACCCATTTCACAGCTACCTATTAAGTAAATACCAGATTTTCATTAAACATTTTTAAAACACACTTTACAAGCTGTGCTTTCATGGGATGATTATTATATAATATTCTAGTTTACACAGGAACTCCATGACTACTAAGGCATTTGTAGAGCGGTTCTTCAATCAAAAAGTTTGTGTGCTACTGATACAATCCACAACACAACTATTATCTATTATACTGAATATCATGGAAAATTAGCAGGAGGTCTAATTCACCCAGGATCCACCTCCACCTAAGCCAAAAATGGTAAGCTTATTGTCTGCGATTCACGATGGAGGTGGTCATACAAATCTTCCGCCTCTTGAAACCAGATCTTCAGTCTGCAATGCTGCTGCCAGTGGCTGTGAAGATAAAAATCCTGAACATCTTCATGTCAGTGGTCTTTCAGAATGGAAGAGGTACCACAGTTAAAATCTCCCAGTCTGCCATCCATGACTCCATCAGAGAGGCTCTTTATTTCAGAAGAGGGGACTTCATCATCTTCACTCTGAACAGAGAGAATAAGGAGGAGCAGGCACATGGTTTTATCAGAATGGCAGGCGTCCCCGTGGTGCAGGTATCAACTGCACCCACATGGCTTTGAAGGTACTACATCTTAATGATAAAGTGTGCTGAAACCATAAAGGATATCACTCACTCAATGTGCTGTTGGCCTGCGACCATACTCAGCATGTCCTACTAGTGAATACCTGTAATCCTGACAGCAATCATAATGTGTTCACACTGCCAGTTCATTGTCCCAGGAATCTTTCAGCCACCATGTCAAACTAGAGGGTGGCTGCTAGGCGACAAGGACTATCCGCTCTACACCTTTCTCATGATTACTCTCCACAACCCAGCCACATGTGACCAGCAGGTGTATAATGAAACCTATGCTGCTATAGGAAACCCGGGGTGCTGAGGTAATGGTTCCGCTGCCTGAACCACTCTGGAGGAGATCTCCAATTCTGTAAGAGCAGCATTCTATTTTGTCTGATCTGTTACATCCTCCACAATCCGGCCATCATGAGGCCACAGCTCTTACCATCATGGATTTGGCAATCTCCTCAGGAAGAAGAGGAGGAGGAGGAAGGGAGGAGGAAGCCAATAAATCCACATTCCATACAGCCTGTTCGTGAGCACCTTATTTGACTTGGGTTCCCACAAATAAAACCATAAATCCACATTGTCCAGCACTCCCACATTTTACCATTCCTTTGTCATGGGCTGTCACAGTGTCCTCTTGGCTTCAATCCTGAAATAAAAGCTCACCACAAAATAACCATTCTATATCAACTTCATCTAACAAAACGTCCCATACGACACTCTACTAATCAAACTTGTGCATCCCCTTAGTGCCTGTCTTGTAGGTATCTTTGTCTGTCCTAATGCTCCTACATGGTGCTAGTGGTTGCAGTATGGCTGGCGGGAAGCTGTTGACTTGCAGTGGGGAAGACTGCAAATGGCCTTGAGTAAAGCTCTTGGCCTTGAGGACTCAGCTTCGGCAGCACTGCTTTGACATGGGTGGTAGCAGTCTGGGCTGACTGGCTGACAAGCAACAGCAAAGGCACTGGTGACTCTGGTAGCAGGAATGCTGTCATCCTGAGGGAGGATAGCAGCTTCAGAACCTCATGGAGCCACTGCTACTGCCCCGGAGTGGCACCCCAGAAGTCCGAGTATTGGAGGGCGGATTGTTGGATTGCTTTGTGACTCTGAAAGCCCTTTTGAGCATTGGTACCCATAGCTGCCAGCAGTCTGAGCTCACATGGCAACAAGCTGAGATTTCAGCATCGATCAGAGGCCCCACTGCAGCTTCCAGATTGGGGGGGGTGGTGGGAGTTTATGAAGGCATCGGCGTCTTGCCTGCCGGCTGAAGTGCCAGTGAGACCCTCGTGTTGCCTCCTGCGGGAGGACCAGCTGGTGTTAAGTGCCTCTCAGGAATCCTGCCCACTGACAGCTGCCAGCCAATCAGAGCCAGCAGCTCTTTTGCTCACCAGTGTCACCAGGGAGGTTGTGGCTCCATGGGAACGACAGCTACTGGAATCCGAGGATCATGGAGCACCTCTGCCAGTAAGTCATGGCGGGAGGGGTTGTGCAGGGTGGGGATCATGGGGGGAGGGACATGTGGGAGGGTTGACAGCCAGGGTAGGTGACGTGGCTCTCAGCGGGCCTCCTCCTTCTTGATGCCAGGTGTCTTGATCAGGCACTGAGTGCCTCTGCGTGAAAGGACCCCCACCCCATCCCTCCCTCTGGAGACCACAAGCAGTCTGAAGATTAATTGTCGTGCTCCCCAAGTGTCAGCAGGCCTGCCCCACTGTTAGGTTAATCCCAGTGGTGAGAGGATTAGGCCTTTACTTGGTCATGAATTGTCCACTTAAGGGCCTCAATTGGAGGTTTGGCGTTAAGCCTGACCACGGGCCTTCCCGCCCTGGACATAATTTTGGCAGAGGCAGAAAGTGGCAAAGTGGCTCACGTGCCTCCTGCTCGATTAAATGCTCTCCTTTCCTCCAAACACACCATGAGAAAGGATATAAAATTCCACCCATGAAGTGGCTTCTACTTGTACAGCAATGGAAACTGAGACATCAGCCATCAGACGGCGCATGATGGTGAATTTAACAAGTGCTGTCATACAGCTGGCACCATTTCCAGGCTGGAAAGTATACAACTTTTCACCATATTGAATAACGACTTAGATATTGGGGCAGAAAGCACATATCCAAGTTTGCCAAAGACAATAAGATAGGCAGCATTGTAAACAGTGTGAATGAAAGCATAAACTTACAAAGAGATGTAGCACTTAATTGAATGGGCAAAACTGTTTGAAATTATTTCAATGTAGGCTAATGTAAGATCATCCAATTTGGACATATAATGGATAGATCAGGGTACTTACTAAATGGCGAAAAGCTAGAAACAGTAGAGGTCCAAATAGATTTGAAGTCCAGGTATGAAAATAATTAAAAACACAAATGGAATGCTGGCCTTTTTAATGTGGTACTAGAATATAACAGAGATAGAAGTTGAGTATTTCTGAAAAAAGGCATTTTGTTAAATCATCAAGACAATTGCAAGAATACCAATGTCAGGGGAAGCAACAACTTTCTACTGCATGAGAAGAGAGTGTTGATTGGTTGGAAAGTGGACTCTGAATTCAGACCACACCTAGAATATTATGAGCAGTTCCAGGCACCATACTTTCAGGCAAATTTTACTTTAGGGCCTTGGGGGGAGTGTAGTATGTGATACCTGGATTCCAATATTTTTTTAATTCACTGCCTAGTATTTACTGCACTTGTTCAGAGAACATTTTTTTCCTTAAAGACTCAACCAGCTTGCAGCAGGTGTAGATGGCGGATTTCCTTCCTTAAAGGGCATTAGTGAACCAGATGGGCTTTTAGAACAATCAACAATGGTTTCACGGTGATCATTAGACTTTTAATTCTAGATATTTATTGAATTTAAATTCCACCACCCTGCCAGTCCAGTAACAATACCACTACAGCACCACCTCTCCATGTGGTGAGATTAGAGATTACAAAAATTAGGGTTGTATTCCCTGGAATTTAAGGGATTCTTTGATTGAAGTTTGAGATTTTAAGGGGAACAGACAAGGTAGAAAGAGAGAAATAATTTCCACTGGTTAGAGTGTTCGGAACCATGTAAAAATTAGAGAAGTGAAATTAGGAAATACTTCTACTTGCAAGGGTGGTAGAAGTTTGGAACTCTCTTCTGCAAATGGCAGTTGATGCTGGATCAAATGTTAATTTTAAATCTGAGATTGATAGACTTTTATTAAACAAAGGTATGAGAGGATATGGGGCAAAGGTGGGTATATGGAGTTAGGTGTCAGGTCAGCCATGATCTCACTGAGTGGTGGGAAAGGCTCGAGGGGCTCAATGGCCTCCTCCTGATCCTATGAAAGGATGGGCTCCAAGTTCTGCTCAAAGCCATGTGGAGCTGTACATGTTCCTTGATAGGGAAAGCAGGCTTTCTGGCAGTACAAAAACAGAATTATTTGGAAAAACTCAGCAGGTCTGGCGGAGAAGAAAAGAGTTGGCGTTTCGAGTCCTCATGACCCTTCAACAGAACTAGGTGAATCCAAGGAGAGGGGTGAAATATAAGCTGGTTTAAGGTTGCGGGGGGGGGGGGGGGGGGTGGAGGGAGAGAAGTGGAGGGGGGGAGTGTAGTTGTAGGGAGTAGGGACAAGCAAGCAGTGATAGGAGCAGATAATCAAAAGATATCACAGACAAAAGAACAAAAGAACACAGAGGTGTTGAAGTTGGTGATATTATCTAAACGAATGTGCTAATTAAGAATGGATGGTAGGGCACTCAAGGTATAGCTCTAGTGGGGGTGGGGGGCATAAAAGATTTAAAAATAATGGAAATAGGTGGGAAAAGAAAAATCTATATAAATTATTGGAAAAAACAAAAGGAAGGGGGAATTTTTAAGTCTTTTATGCCCCCCCCACTAGAGCTATACCTTGAGTGCCCTACCATCCATTCTTAATTAGCACATTTGTTTAGATAATATCACCAACTTCAACACCTCTGTGTCCTTTTGTTCTTTTGTCTGTGACATCTTTTGATTATCTGCTCCTATCACTGCTTGCTTGTCCCTACAACCACACCCCCCACCCCCTCCACTTCTCTCCCCCCACCCAACTGCCCCCCCCCACCTTAAACCAGCTTATATTTCATCCCTCTCCTTGGATTCACCTAGTTCTGTTGAAAGGTCATGAGGACTCAAAACGTCAACTCTTTTCTTCTCCGGCAATGCTGCCAGACCTGCTGAGTTTTTCCAGGTAATTCTGTTTTTGTTTTGGATTTCCAGCATCTGCAGTTTTTTGTTTTTATCTCTAGGCTTTCTGGCAGGCCTGCCAATCCAATAGCAATTATGTGTGCATGCCACTCAGCCATTTTCTATGCGCTTTGCATTGAAGTCCATATCTGAGTTCTCCACAGCAGGGCTTGTGTGTGACCTCACCCTCAGGAGAGATAACACCTGGACAATTCTTTCCACCTGGCCTAGTTAGAGTCCACTTGTGTCTGGTGATTCATCACATGCAGTTCCCATCTCTAAACTACCTTCTAATGTTCATGCATTCCCACTGTCTGAGTTGGTGAAGCGGGTGTCAGTGTGAGTGTTTCTTCTTCATCAGTCTCTTGTACCCCCTCACCACTATCTGGCAAGGTGGAAAATTGTGGGTATCTGAAAGTGTAAAACCAAGAGGGCAACATTGCAGTGAGGGAAAGTGGGTGGGAAAGCAAGAGGTGCATGGTTACATCATCTGAAGATTGCAAATCTTAACAAGTTGCAGGATGAGGATGAAATGAGATAAGCTAGGTCAGGTAGCAATATATCATCATCCTCGATGGTTCTGACCTCACCACTGACTACAGCCTCAGTCGTGGCTGCATCAGTTATTTCAAGCATCAACTCTCCCATGGGAGTGAGGATATACATGTGTGCCTATTGCACACCAGTTAGGTATCGCTGCCTCCAATTATGCACCACGCTGTACTGAAAGGAGAGAGGGATGTGTGTCAGTGAGTGTGGTGCAATGTGTTTAATTGATGTGCCTGCCACAGTTGAGTAGCTGGTAATGTGTGCAAACTGTGAGATTTGAGTGTGAGACTGGCAGCAGTATGTGCTAAATGTGTGAGAGTGCAGTGAGGCTATGAATGTGAAGTCTAAGGTGCGGTTGATAGGGATTGTTGCTGGACAAATAAAGGAGGTTTGGTGAATGGAACAGTGTGAGAATTTAGGGGTTTATTTGCAAGGATATGGCTTGTTTTATATATATATATATATATTGCTATATCATTCACTGATCTTGACAATTTATGTAAAGTCATTAAACTTTTTGCAGCATGGCATCCAAGGTTAAACTCCTGGCAATGAATTCAATGGCTCCTGTTCTCTGGCTGGAGGTCCTCTTGGTCCCAAGTGGGTAGAGGACTTCTCTCCTGGTGTAGCACCTGATGCAATATATGCATTTTGGCCTGTTGTGTTATTTTTCAAGGTGTTTCCTGTTATTTATTCTTCTTTCACCAGTCCCCGCTGCAGCCAAAATGCGCCGTGCATTTAAGAGGTGCAGAATGGCTTTAAGACTAGCTTTAAGTGGTGCTTATCACAACACTGCCAGGTAAACAAAGATGGGGAAGACAAACAAGTCCATCTAGAAGTAAAAAAAAGTCCAGTCCTCCTAACATGGCATCCATCTCATTCATGAATGGTGCTTAAGCTGGTGCCTCCTTATCCAGATTTTTGTTCCATTATCCTGCAGCCCGGTTTACTTTGGACAGATCGCTGCACAATTTAGCATCATACTAGCAAATAACCCATGGAATTGCTCTTGATGAGTTCGAGGATTCACTGTTTTATAACAATGGGGTATGTACACCAACCTAAGGGATATCATTTGGGCTGCAGTTACGGAGACTGAATAGGGAAGGCTTTCCTGGGTCTGTGCCTGAATATAGCAAATATTGGAAAATCAGGCAGGAATGTGTAGTGATTGTAGGTATAACCTTTCCTACTGCTTTACGGGTCATGTGATTGTACTGACAAATGAGCCCTAAGCACGGGTAATCTTGGGGGCAGAGCTTTCCAGTTGTGGACCTGGTTCAAGCAGGTAGCTTCTGTAAAAGAGCTCTGTAATAAAGTTATCTGTTTCAAGTAAGAAACCTGTCCGGTACCTCAAGTTCATTACATTTGGCGACGAGATGGGATAACTCCGACGCTGCACCTCGTCTTGTGAATGTGAGTACATCAATTCTTAAGGAAAAGAAAAGTATACTCACCAGTCATGCCACTTCTCGGCAGAATCAACCCTTATGAATCATCCATGGAAGACTGGAGCTAGTTCATAGAGGGCCTAAGATTTTATTTTGTAGCGAATGAAATAACAGCGGAGGAGAAGCAGAAAGCAATTCTTTTCAGTGTCTGTGGTAGCAAGACATATAACCTCATCTGCAGTCTGACGAACCCGAACGTGTCCAATTCTAAATCTCTTAAAGAATTGGTGGACGTCATGAGGACGCATTTTCAGCCAAAGCCATCGGTAATGATGCAGAGGTTTTAGTTCAACTCCAGAGTAAGGGCCACAAGAAAGTCAATCACAACTTATATAGCAAAGTTGAAACAGTTGACTGAGCACTGTGACTTTGGAGATTCACTCAATGACATGTTGCAGGACCGGTTGGTTTGTTGCGTTCACAACCACACCATTCAGTGCCATTTAGTTGCAGAAATTAACATTGATTTGGAGCACGCCATGGAAATAGCGCTAGCAATGGAGAGTGTTGAGAGGGACTTGCAGGCTGTGCAGAGTGTGCAATATGGTGCCGTTCTTCAGTTGGGGCAGGAACCTACCGCCAGGAGTGGAATGAAAACCAGGGAGACAGCTGCGAAGCGGGAGACAGTCTCTGCTGCTGGAGAAACGAAAAGGCACAGTGGAAGCAACTCACCAGCGATTCAGAAGTTAATCTGTTATCGATGTGGGGGTAACCATGTACCAGAAATCTGCAGATTTAAGGAGGCAGAATGCCACTACTGCCACAAAGAGGGCATGTAATAATGCAATGCAGAGTGAAGTCAAGACAGCCAATCAGACAGCAGACCAAGACGATTGACATGCATAATATATTTGAACCAGAAGCTGCTAATAATGATATAAAAGCAAATTACTGCGGATGCTGGAAATCTGAAATAAAAACAGAAAATGCTGGAAAAACTCAGCAGGTCCAGCAGCATGTCTGGAGAGAGAAACAGAGTTAACATTTTGAATCTGTATGACTCTTCTTCAGAGCTGCTGATACTGATATCTATTCCCTATACAATGTCAAAGCACGAAAAACTGAACCAAGAACCATCAGCCTTCAAGTGAATGGGAGGCCTCTAGGCATAGAGGTAGACCTGGCAGCCTCGACCACAGTGGTGGGAGAACACACATTTGAATACCTAAGTGAAGGCACTCAGCCACTGAATCTGGATCAAACCATGGCTCAACTAAGAAATACACTGGAGAGTCAATACAGGTAAAAGGCATTGCCACAGTACCTGTATCCTACAGGCAACAGACAGCCCAGCTTCCAGTGATCATTGTAACAGGTGAAGGACAATGATCTTGTGCCCATTCAGCGCTCAGCCCAAAAATCTCCCATTCTACGGAATTTAATCTGAGTGTGTGCCCTTCATTTTCCAAGTTACCGATGTTGGTCCCTGGGATCAAATGGATTATTGTATGTCTTAGAAAGAAAGAAAATAAAACAAGATGTTAAACAGATATGGGTTAAACTGCACGCACCAATGTCAATGAGCATGTTCCTGGCTCTTTTTTAAGATATATTTTTCCCTCATTGTAGGATTTGAGGGGGTGCAATAGCATAGTGGTAATGTTACTGGGCTAGTAATCCAGAGGCCTGGATGAATGCTCTAGCTACATGAGTTCAACTCCCTCCAGAGAAGCTGGAGGAAGTTAAATTCAATTAATAATCTGGAATAATCCCAGTGATCATGAAACCTGGATTAACCCATCTGGTTCAGTAATGTCCTTCAGAAGAGCAAATTTGCCACCTTTGCTTGGCCTACATACAAGTCCAAAAATCAATGTGATTGGCTTTTAACGGCCCTCAGAAATGGTCTAATAAGCCACACAGTAATAGGTGGCTCATCACCATCTGCTCAAGGACTTTAGGAATGGACAATAAATGCCTGCCTTACTGGTGGCTCTACACCCGAAGAACAAATAATAAAACAAAACCATTGGACACTGTGAGGAATCCTCCTCCAGTCAGTTGGACCTGGACCTTGAGAATCTTCTACAGCCACTATTAATTGTCCTAATGGCAGGATGGTTCAGGGGCAATGCCATGAGTAGTCAATTTCTCCATCAGCTCTATGTTGAATTTATGTAGTGTTCTTTTTGACGATCCAGCCAAGAATTGACAATACTGCACAGTGTAATGGAGGTTACACTACCTGTCTCCACTCGCTCCTGCTCAGTTAATCTATGAGAATGAGGCACCATGCAAAGCAGTTAATTCTCTGAGTGTTTTTACATCAAGCTTTTGAATTGAGCTGTTCCAGTGTTTGCCTTATAAATATCTCACTGAACCACAGTAACATGATCTATTGAATAAATATTAAATGCCAGCCTGTTGTTGTACCCCTCAAGGGTTGCTAAGTGAGATCCCATATATTACAATCTGTGAGCTGTGTCATATTAGAGTGCTACAATTTTAAAGGTCATCTTTCAGGCACAAAGTAGCTTTTCCCACACTTGATTGATCACACAAATAACTATGATGAAAGGTCAAGTGATAAGGTTTTCTATTTCCTTCTGCAAATTTATGTGAGGACTGAGATGCAAAGTGCTACCACGTTGAAATCTTAATTATTTGCGTCTGTAATGTAGCTAACTGTTGGTTACAAGCAGCAATGGGTTAATAATAAATCATTATCTGGTTTGAGTCTTATTAATATTCACAAGGTCCAACCCACCATCATCAATAGGTATCATAGCTAATTAGATTGCCAAATGCTTTGATAATGAGCATCTCAGCAAGGTGCAAGTGAGAATATTGAAAGAAGAGCAGAAATATGGTTGGGAATACATGGCATGTCCATCAGAATCTGTGATGAGAAAAGATAGTATCATGCAAGGCATGGCATACACCTAATTTAAAGCACGGACCTCACTGAGTGTGGACACTGAACAAGGAAGCTGTTCAAAATATTGGTTTAAAAAGGTCACTTTGCCCTGAAAATGGTCGCTGAACATCAGTTGACACTGCTGTTTGGAATCCATAACCCAGTAAAGGAACTGACTCACTGGGTGGGATTTTCTGGTCCCCCACCAGTGGCAGGCACCATCATGGGCAGGACAGGAAAATTTGGAAAGCGGCCAAAAGCCAAATTTTCCCGTCAAGTCTGCAACGATGCAGACTGCTGGTGGGACCGGACATGCTGGCCACTGACTCACAAGGACAAGAGGTGCATTTCTGTCTAAAGGTGTTAATTACACACATCCTGATAAACCATCAGAAGGTACTCCTTGATAAAATGCGTCCTTTGAAATAAAAAGTAATCCTTTTGATCCATCAAGGTGGATGTCTTAATCAATTGGACAGTAATCCAGAAACATAAAGCAGGATTTGGCTCACCATCTAAGAATACCACCATATTTGATAACAAAACCAAAGTCATGAGGAGTCATATGGTGGAACAGTCGTTAAAATAAAGAACACTGTCTGCAGAGAGAGAAACACAGAAAAGATAGTTTTACTGGGGGAAGAACATTGAACCCATGTAAGCCTGTGGTTTCCCTGGCCTGCACAACAGGTGACTCTTTACCTGGAAATTAACCCACAAAAGAGCTGACTGTTCATCAGGTGAAAAATAACCAGAAACCAACCTCATCCCTTCAAGAGGATTCCTGCAGAGGATTCTTCTACCTCGGCTGTTGAAATCCCTTAAGTGACTCTTCAATTAAAGAAGGCCTCTCATCAGCCTGCAAGCTTGATTTTCAGATTACACCAGATAAGTGATATATGAACATTCCCTTTTTGTTCTGTAAGTTGTAACAGTGCACTCTCTTTTATCCCTGTAACTTTTCTTGAGTGTGTTTGTGTGACTGTGTGTGTGAGTGAGTGAAGTAACATGCATTTTTGGGTTATTTATTGTTTTAAAGATAAACAATCGCCTTTTTTAAAACAAATTCCTGAAAGTCAGCTGCTGTACAATGCCTTGACTACACGCTCAGGGGGTTAAAACAAATACAGAAACCATTCTGATTCTTTGAATTCACTGATGGCAGGCAGTTTGCAAAGGGAACAGGGTTTCAGCAGTTCCCTTTCAACCTGACCATGACAATAGGTTACTGTTTTTCATCTAGTCCTTTTACTAACACAGCAGAAATTGAGAGCAAAAATGGTGCTCTTGGATGTTGAACCCTGAGCCCTGCTGTCCATCAGGATATTTCCATGGGAAGTCATAACTGTTATGTGGTTGGCTCATCACGCTCTGAAAAATATTTAAGTTGAGCCCGAGCCCCTAGAATGTTTGGCACTTGAATTGAACAGGAGCTGCAAGGTGTGACAATCTTTGACTAGGAAGATTACAGTAAGGAAAATTTGTAATTTCTTTAAAATGCCTGTAGAACCTGTTCTTGGTTAAAAATGCTTGAGAAGGATTTTTAAGACTTTGTATCAATTGCAAAGAGACCAATTGTAATTTTCTTGGGTAATAAGAAATACTGGTCCATGTGACCTGGAGACCCTCAAACTGAAAGCAGTAGGAACAGTAAAGATGTTAAGATACAAAAAGTATGGGCCCAAGCACAGAGAAGACAGGCCAAAGAAGCTACTGCTGTAAAGAACAAAAGGAGAGCTGGAGGCAGGAGGTGATCAGCACAGAGATGCAGACACAAAGAGAAAGCAGACAGAGGCAGAAAGAGGAGCACAGAATCTCTAAGAGAAGAAGCGAGCAACGCTCTCAATGAAAAAATTAGTTTTCTGTTTGGCAGTAAGAAGAAAAACAGAATTCCAGAGCTCTTGGCAAACCGATATACGAGCGAGCTATAAGTGGATGGATCCTAAAAGATGTGTGAATAGCTCAGGCATGTGAAAGAGCTGAGAGTTTGTACCAGAAGACCAAACCATGAACTGGGTATTGTTGATTGGTCAGTTGAAAAGGAACCATGGAAAGCTACACCAAGTGAAAAAAGGTTTGAGGATGTGTACCTTGTTGGTGTTAACTGTATTTGGGGACCTTGGGTAGCATACAGCTGCCGGGGAATATGGCTCGAGAACCAAATCAAGTGTTTGGAACATTGAGCGATCCTATGCATTGGTTGAGTTAGAGAACTCTGGAACTGCACGTAATGCTATGTGTGCAGGGAGTGATGCGGGCATTTTTGGTTGTGTAAGATGTATTTTTGTTTATCATCTATTTAACGTGAAATTTACCCTTTTATTTGAAGTGCCATTTGTCTGTTAATCCATGTCTAAGTCATGTTGATTCTGAATCATGTTGAAGTAAAAGTTACAAGAAATAAAATCTTGTTGGTGGTTCCTTCATTTGGAGGGTCATTCAGTAAATTTGGTTATTTTGATTTACAGTTCCCTCACAGGGATCATAACAAAGGGAGGGCCTTTCCCATATGTTGGATCTCTTTCTGTTAACATGACCTAATTCCCTTGGATTTGTTGCCAGTGCCTGCTGCGTGTTTTTCCACCTATTTTAGTCCATCTTTACTGATCAGCTGTTTAACTGTTTTGCCATGAAAGAAAGTAGAGAGTGTGCTTCCAACAGCTACAAATCATTTTGTTACCTCCAGACTCAAATACACCAAAGCTCTTATGGCCAACCTCCTATCTTCCACCCTCCATAAAATAGAGCCCATCTAAAACTCTGCTAACTGTATCCTTAGCCACACCAAGCCTTACACACCCATCATCTGCGTGCACTGACTTACATTGTTTCCCAGTCACTGACATCTCGATTTTTAAAAATTCTCATCCTTGTGTATAAATCCCTCCATGAACTTGCTGCTCTTCATCTTTGTAATACTCTCCAATCCTATAACCTTCCAGGAGCTCTGCATTCTTCCAGTTCAGGCCTACATCCCTTATTGCTTTCACTCCACCATGCTTTCAGTCATCTAGGCCTTAGGCTCTGGGATTCCTCTCTAAACCACTCCACCTCTCCCTTAGCCTTCATGACACTCTTTACATCACTCCCCTTCAACCAAGCTTTTGTTCACTAGTACAACTAACCTTCTTTTGTTCGGGTGTCAAAAGATTTTTTGGGGACAAGCAGCGATAATGGTCAAATACTAGATTTATATACCAACATTAAGGGACAAAATGAGTCAGTGAGGGGGAGATGGTGGTGTAGTGGTAATGTCACTGGACTAGTAATCCAGAGGCCCGGGCTAATGCTCTGGGGGCTTGGGTTCACCATGACAGCTGGTGGAATTTAAATTCAATTTATAAATCTGGAATTATGACGCCAGCATCAGTGATGGCGACCATAAAACAACAATTGCTGTAAAAACCTGGTTCACTCATGTCCTTTTAGAGAAGGAAGTCTGCCATTTTAGCTGGAGTGACTTCAGACCCACAGCAATGAGATTGACTCTTAACTGTCCTCTGAAATGGCCTAGCAAGTCATTCAGTACAAGGCAATTAGGTGTTTTGCGACATCCACATGAAAGAATAAAGAAAAAACAAGCTCCCAGCTCTTCTGGACAGCTTGGATGGAGCTGTAAGGAACAACACAGTACTACATCCTTCAGGTTGCGGTGTAGTGGGGGAGGGGGATGTTGGTGGTAACAGGGCAGGGTGGTGTACCACAGGGTGTTAATAGAAAAACTGACAAAACTAATCTCGTCCTGGAGAAGGATGATTCTGGTCGGCTGATCATAAAACACCAACAATAGCCAAGCACCAAAAATTGTAAATTAGTCTGTGCCATCTATGTCCCCGAGGAAAATTTGGAAGGGAGAATATTGGAAGCAATATACATTTAAAATGCAGAAAATTAAAAGTGTAAAATTCCTTAGATGAATTGACTGTAAAGCTGTGGAAACACGTTTTAGCAGGAAGGTGAAGGAAGACATCACTTGACATTTGAAGATTAAAATGCAGTAAAATTCACTCCTTTATAACACAGACTATGGCCTTTTTAGAGCTGTACATTAAGGTCATTTGTTACAAGCCGATTGAATAAAATACGAAGCACCTGCTGACACCAGGGATAGGTTCTGCCTACAATCATCTGTCACGTTTACCACTTCCATTGCCAGGTCATTGAGGTAGCTGATCTTTTCAATCTGTTGACGTAAAACTAAGCGCCAATAAGATATGCTCAGATCTTTACCCTGCTGAATTATACTGTAAAGTCGAGGCATTCTGCCAGGAACATAAGACTGTCTGCAGAGGCTGAGACTGCAGGTACTGTCTTATTCATTCAGTATATGACAGAAAAATGATTGCCACAAATGGCCCAGTAACTTTCAGAACAAAATCTACTCAAAAAATTCTCTTGGAACCATTCTACTTCATTTGTCTGGAGAATGTTCACTAACAGCTCTACATAATCACTTGGCATAACAGTGATTATTGTCATTCCAAAGCAATTATTCATCTGCTCAGCAAGTAAAGGTTATTTTTATAATTACATGAAAGAACTGGTCAATTATAAAGTAAAGGTTAAAAAACACTAGTTCTGACAAGTAGCAGTAATAAGTGGAAGGTTTTTGACTGCTATAATGAGTTCACTCAGATCCAGTGCTTTGCAGAGTCATAAGTCAGGATAAGAAAGAATATCATGAGTTAGCTCATCTCTCACCAGCTACAACCAAACATGCTGTACTCCAATGAAAAGTGTGTTAATTACAGGTAATATTAAATCTATCTCACACTCTGCATTGCAATCCACCTGCTATATCAAAGCCCTGAAGGCTTCATAACCCAGTTCACTCAGGGAAGATACTGGAGGGTAGACACTGAGAGGTTGTTTCCCCTGGCTGGGGAATCTAGGACATGAAGGCACCATCTCAGGATAAGGAAAGAATCATTTAGGACTGAGACAGGGAGAAATTTCTTCATTCAAAGGATTATGATCTTTGATATTCTCTACCTCAGAGGGTTGCGGGTGTTCCATCATTGAATATACTTAGGGTTGGGATATGCAGATTTTCAGAGAATTTTGGGATATGGTGGGTGGGCAGGAAAGTGGAGCTGAAACCCAAGATCAGCCATGATGGAACTGAATGATGGGGCAAGCTCAACAGGCCTAAGGTCTACTCCTGCTCAGATTTCCTATGCTCTTGTGTTCTTATATTCACCTAACAAATATCAACTGATTTCAGTTTTGAAAACTCCAATTGTCCTAGCACCACAGCCTTTTGGGGAAGAGAATTCCGCTTATTCTACTCAAGGAAGAGGTGTGACTTAATTGCAAACTTCCAGTTATCTGGCAAAGAACGCAATCAGGATCAGAACTTCTACTAAGTTCTGGAGTAAGACAGAGATGAGATTTTACCAGAGGCTTCAGCTGGGCTGTGAATTGAGCAGGGGATAAGAGAGGGATAGGGGATAGTGTTATGAAGGGATAAGTTCAAGCTATAGCATTCATATCTACCTAATCCTCCACCAGTATGTATTCAGTTCAGACATAGAATCCAGGTATTTTAGCAACTGAAAATATATAGAGATCAAGCTATTTTATTAACACCTACACTATCATAAAATAGTGTGTCAAAAAGTATTACAATGACTTTGCAACTTTATTATTGCAGATCTGCAAGAGCATAATTATTAGCAGATCACAAGGTAATTCTGCCCACAGGACATATTATATTCATTTTCTGACATCAAAGTTAAACACCTCCAACAATGATATATAATAAATCAACAATATTGCTATGTGTTTATGTACAGCATTTATAGCAAGAACTCTGGTAGAATATAGCATTCTCGAGCCAGTTCACAAGTGGCTACCTACATGGCCAGATGAGATTCTTTAAACACTTCTGGCAGAAATGAAGATAACACATTTCTCAAAGGCAAACTTGATGGACAGTGTGCAGTTTTATCAGGAATGAGGCAAATCACACTTAGAAACCCAGTAATCCCCTGGACCGCAGCTAGATAAATTCCAAAGTGAGAAAAAGAATGGTCATTCTATAACCTTCACACCCTGGAACCCAGTCTGATCTAATTTGCCTTTCAGCTAATTTTTAAAAATTCATTCTTGGGATCTGGACTTCACTGGCTGGGCCAGCATTTAGTATCCATTCCTATTGCCATCCAGAAGGTGGTGGTGAGCTACCTTCTTGAACCGCTGCAGTCCATGAGGTGTAGGTGCACCCATAGTGCTGTTAGGGAGAGAGTTCCAGGAATTTGACCCAGTGACAGTGAAGGAACGGCGATATATTTCCAAGTCAGGATGGTGAGTGACTTGGAGGGGAATTTCCAGGTGGTGGTTTTCCCATCTATCTGCTACCATTCTCCTTCTAGATGGTAATGGTCGTGCGTTTGGAAGGTGCTATCAAAGGAGCCTTGGTGAATTCCTGCAATGCATCTTGGTGCACACTGCTGTTACTATGCGTCGGTGGTGGAGGGAGTGAATGTTTGTGGATATCATGCCAAGCAAGTGGGCTGCTTTGTTATGGATGGTGTCAAGCTTCATGAGTGTTGTTGGAGCTGCATTCATCCAGGCAAGTGGGGAGTATTCCATCACACTCCTAATATGTACCTTGTAGATGGTGGACAGGCTTTAGGTAGTCAGGAGGTTGGTTACTTGTCACACTATTCCTAGCCTCTGACCTGCTCTTGTAACCATAGAATTTATACGGCTAGTCCAGTTCAGTTTCTGGTCAATGGCAACCCGCAGGATGTTGATAGTGGGGGATTCAGTGTTAGTAATGTCATTGAACGTCAAGAGGCAATGGTTGGATTCTCTCTTGTTGGAGATGGTCATTGCCTGACACTTATGCGGTGCAAATGTTTCTTGCTACTTGTCAGCCCAAGCCTGGATATTGTCCAGGTCTTGCTGCATTTGGACATGGACTGCTTCAGTATCTGAGGAGTCGCAAATGGTGCTGAACATTGTGCAATCATCAGCGAACATCCCCACGTCTGCCTTATGATGGAAGGAAGGCCTTTGATGAAGCAGCTGAAGATGGTTGAGCCGAGGACACTACCTTGAGGAACTCCTGCAGTAATGTCCTGGTGCTGAGATGACTGACCTCCAATAACCATGACCATCTTCCTTTGTGCTAGGTTTGACTCCAACCAGCAGAGAATTTTCCCTCTGTTTCCCATTGACCCCAGTTTTGCTAGGGCTCCATGATGCCACATTCTGTCAAATGCTGATGTCAAGGGCAGTCACTCTCACCTCACCTCGGGAGTTCAACTCTTTTGCACATGTTTGAACCAAGGCTGTAGTGAGGTCGGGAGCCGAATGGCACTGATGGGACCCAAACTGAGCGTCAGTGAGCAGGTTATTTCTAAGCAAGTGCCACTTGATAGCACTGTTGATGACCTGTTCCATTACTTAACTGAGATGAGGGTAGACTGATGGGGTGGTAATTGGCTGAATTGGATTTGTCCTGCTTTTTGTGTACAGGACATGCCTGGGCAATTTTCCACATATCTGGGTAGATGCCAGTGTTGTAGCTGCACTGGAAGAGCTTGGCTAGGGGTGCGGCAAGTTCTGGAGCACAAGCCTTCAGTACTATTGCTGGAATATTGTCAGTGCCCATAGCCTCTGTATTGTCCAGTGCCTTCAGCCGTTTCTTGATAAAACATGGAGTGAATCGAATTGGCTGAAGGCTGGCATCTGTAATGCTGGCGGAGGCCGAGATGGATCATCCACTTGGCACTTCTGGCTGAAGATTGTAGCAAATGCTTCAGCCTTATCTTTTGCCCTGATGTGCTGGGCTCCCCCATCACTGAGGATGGGGATACTTGTGGAGCATCGTCCTCCAGTGAATTGTTTAATTATCCACCACTATTCATGACTGGATGTGGCAGGACTGCAGAGCTTAGATCTGATCCGTTGGTTGTGGGATTGCTTAGCTCTTTCTATCACTTGCTGCTTGTGCTGTTTGACACGCAAGTAGTCCTGTTTTATAGCTTCACCAGGTTGACACCTCACAGAGTCACAGAATCACACAGTGCAGAAGAGGTCCTTCGGCCCATCGAGTCTGCACCGACACATGAGAAACACGTCAGAGAAATACTTTATTTTTAGGTATGCCTGATGCTGCTCCTGGCATGCCCTCCTGCACTCTTCATTGAAGCAGGGTTGATCCCCTGGCTTGATGGTCATAGTAGAGTGGGGGATATGCTGGGCCATGAGGTTACAGATTGTGATGCAGTACAATTCTGCTGTTGCTGATGGCCCACAACGCCTCATGGATGCCCAGTCTTGAGTTGCTAGATCAGTTCGAAATCTATCCCAATTAGCACGGTGGTAGTGCCACATAACACGATGGAGGGTATCCTCAATGTGAAGCCAGGACTTTGTCTCTACAATGACTGTGTGATAGTCACTCCTACCGATCATGGACAGATATATCTGCGGCAGGTGGGTTGGTGAGGATGAGGTCAAGTATGTTTTTCCCCCTTGTTGGTTCCCTCACCACCTGCTGCAGACCGAGTCTAGCAGCTATGTCATTTAGGATTCAGTGAGCTCAGTCAGTAGTGGTGTCACCAAGCCACTTTTGGTGGTGGACATTGAATTCCCCCACCCAGAGTACATTCTGCACCCTTGCCACCTCAGTGCTTCCTCCAAGTGACATTCAACATGGAGGAGCACTGATTCAGCAGCCGAGGGAGGGCAGTACTTGGCAATCAGCAGTAAGTTTCCTTGTCCATGTTTGATCTGATGCCTTAAGACCTCATGGGGTCCAGAGTCTCTGTTAAGGACTCCCAGGGCAACTACCTCCCGACTGTATGGCACTGTGTCGCCACCTCTGCTGGGTCTTTCCTAGCGATGGGAGAGGACATATCCAGGGATGGTGATGATGGTGTCTGGGACATTATCTGTAAGATATGATTCCATGAGGATGACGATGTCAGTCTGTTGCTTGACTAGTTTGTGAGACAGCTCTCTGAATTTTGGCACTAGCTCCCAGGTGTTAGCAAGGAGGACTTTGCAGGGTCGACAGGGCTGAGATTGCCATTGTCATTTCCGGTGCCTGGGTTGATGCCGGGTGGTCCGTCCGGTTTCATTCGTTTCTTGTGATTTTGTAGCAGTTTGTTACAACTGAGTGGCTTGCTAGGCCATTTTAGAGGCAACCACGTTGCTATGGGTTTGGAGTCACGTGTAGGCCAGACCAGGTAAGGATGACAGATTTCCTTCCCTAAAGGACATTAGTGAATGAGATGGGTTTTGTTGAATGAGCAATAGTTGTGTTTTTTCCAGAAGCTTCTGTTAGGCTGTGAATTGAGTATGAGATGAGAGAGGGACAGAAGGAAGTGTTATGAATGGATGGTCCTCGTAAAGCACTCATAACTATCTAATCCTCAACCTATACATGTTCAGTTCATACCACAGAGTTTGATAGTTTAGCGTATTCATAAAGAGTGAGAACAACAAGCTATTTTATCAACACCTGTACTGTTCATAAAATAATTCAAAGAGAATTCCAATAGCTTTGTGACTTCATTGTTGCAGATTTACAAGAGCGTAATTATTAGCAGATCACAAGGTTATTCTGCATGCAGGATATTATATTAATTTTCCCACATCAAAGTTAAACAACCTCAACATTCATACTGTAATATGGTCAATTTATTATGTAATTGTAATATACTTATATGTAGAATTCTCATTGCCACTGTCAAGAATATTCTCGTTAATAGATTCCATTTGTTGCTTCTGGCTCCATCATTGCTAATCATTGAATACAATGTAATTACAATGGTGAATGACCTAAATTGATCACTTCACTTTTCACAGGGCAGATATTTCCTTCTCTTTTGCAGCACAAGGCATGCATTCCAGGATGCAGCAGCAGAGAATTGGTGGTGGAAAGGCATACACACATCTCCCTTGTCCTTTGGAGGAGACAAATTATTGACATGGCAGTGACTGAGGGTGTTGCGCCCAGCCTCACCGAGATCATTCAATTTGACAGTACATTTCTGTCTTATGCACTTTCTCAAATCCCACTTCGCTCTCATCGCGCAATTTGGCATCAAGTACAAATTACAGATGGAGTGGTTATGGATCTGTTGTTTTGCATCCAACCCCATTTCTATCTTCCCAGCCCTCTCCTTCTGCAGTTATACTTTCAGATACCCAAGAACAGACGACTGGCCAGTCAGTGCAGTGCGAGCAAGAAAGCCTGTACAAAAGGAACTGAAAGGTGAGAAACTCCATCACGCGATCCAAAATTGGAAGCCACCAGCACAGATACTGGCGCATACTTCAGAAGGTAGTATAGAGGTGGTATCAGCACGTGACAAGTCACTGGAAACGAGTGGGTCAACCAGACCAGGGAGAAAGAATTCCGTGTGTCTATCAACTCTCCAGAGGGCGAGGTTACAGATGTCATGATTAGATGACATGAAGGAATATATATTATATATATCTTCATCATCCTGGCTACTTTATAAAGCTATTATTTATTTATTTATTTTTCAAAAATAGATAAATGGCTGGACTGATAAAATGGCCACCACTGATGACATGATAGTAGTTCTGGAAGTTTCTGAGGAGTTTAAAAGTGGACAAAGGCTAACGCATCAAGCCCCTGGAATGTAACACTCCTTGCATTGTATAAATATTTCAGCCAAGCCAACACAAAGGATAGTGGACAAGACATCGGCACCAGTCAGCTATGGACAACGGCAGAGCTATTTGTAGACTCATAGATGTTTAAAGCGCAGAAAGAGGCCATTCAGCCCATTGTGTCCCTGCTGGTCAACAAAGATCTGAGTACACTAATTCTAATTCCCAGCACTTGGTCCGTAGCCCTGGAGGCTATGGCAATGCAAGCGAATGCCTTAATACTTCTTAAATGTTACAAGAGTTTTTGACTCAATCACCCTTTCAGGTAGTGAGTTTCAGATTCCCACCATCCTCTGGGTGAAAAAATTTCTCCTCAACTCCCCTCTTAGCCATCTATCTATTACCTTAAATCTATGCCTCCTGGGTATTGACCCCTCAACTAATGGAAAAAGTGCCTTCCTATCCACCCTAAATATGCCCCTCATAATCTTATACACCTCTATCAGGTCCACTCTCAACCTTCGTTTTTCCAAGGAAAACAACCCCAGCCTATCCAATCTTTCCTCATTGCTCAGGCCCTCCAGCCCAGGCAGCATCCTGGTAAATCTCCTCTGCACCCTTTCCGGTGCAATTACATCCTTCCTATAATGTGGTGACCAGAACTGCATGCAATACTCGTTGTGGCCTATCGAGCGTTTTATACAGTTCCAGCATAACCTCCCTGCTCTTGTACTCTATGCCTCGGCTAATAAAGACAAGTATCCCATATGCCTTCTTAACTATCTTATCTACCTACCCTGCTACCTTCAGGGATCTGTGGATATGTACACCAAGGTCCCTCCGATCTTCAGCACTTTACAGGGTCCTACCATTCATAGTGTAGTCCCTTGCCTTGTTAGCCCTCCCCAAGTGCATTACCTCACACTTTTCCAGGTTGAATTCCATTTGCCACTGCTCTGCCCACCTGACCAGTCCATTGATATCCTCCTGCAGTTTACGGCTATCCTCCTTACTATTTACCACCCTACCAATTTTCATGTCATCCGCGAACTTCTTGATCATATCCCATACATTTAAGTCCAAATCATTTATGTACACCACAAACAGTAAGGGCCCCAGCCCTGTGCAGCCCCTCTGGAAAAAGACTTCCAGTCGCAGAAACATCCCTCTACCATCACACTCTGCTTCCTGCCTCTCAGCCAATTTTGGATCCAACTTGCCACTTTGTCTTGGATTCCATGCGTTCTTAGTTCTTGACCAGTCTGCCATGAGGGACCTTATCAGAAGCCCTGCTAATGTCCATGTAGACCACATCAAATGCATTACCCTCATCAACACTCCTGGTTACCTCCACAAAAAATTTGATCAAATTTGTCAAACATGACCTTCCCTTAACAAATCCATGCTGACTATCCCTGATTAATCCATGTCTCTCCAAATGCAGATATATTCTGTCCCTCAGAATTCTTTCTATTTGTGTTTCCTAATCTCTAACATTGTGCTAATGGCTCTACAGTTACCTCTCAAAACACGATGGGCAGAATTTTCTGCCTGCCAGGCGGGTGGGCCCAACCCAATCTCTGGCGGGTGGGGAGACGATCCCCGCCACAAAAGCAGGGCCCACTGCCATTTTACACGGGCGGGCCAATTAAGGCCTGCCCAGCATGATGTCCGGCGGGAAGCGCTATGCGCTTCCTGTGTGGGCGGGGGGGAGGATTCCCCGAAAGTGAGAGTGCGCTGTTTCACGCATGCACATGAAAGAGTGCACATCTCCCTGAGACTAAGTGCTGCCTCAGGGAGATCGCTTACACTGCTAAAAAGATTAAAATTCGAAAAAAAAAATTCCCTAACATGTCCTCCTCATGTGACAATGTCACATGAGATGGGACATGTTCATAATTTACACTAAAATTTTATTAGACTTTTTAGAACCCTGTATGAAACCTCATCCCACCGCTGGATGAGGTTTGATGTTTTCTCTATTTGCCGCCGGGGCTCCTGGCCTGCCTGCCAACCTTAAGGTTGGACAGGCAGGTCCTTTAATTGTTTAAATGATCCAATCAATGGCCTCATTTGGCTATTGACAGGTTGGCGGATGCACAGATGATTTTGCTGTGCTCCTGCCTTCCTGAAAATGTAAATGGGGCGGGATGACTTCGGGGGTTCTGCCCGAGGTCATCCTGAATCATTTTACGCGTCGGCAAGCTCATTGACGGCAAAATTCTGCCCAATGTGTTAGCTGAATACCATCCTGTCACATGACTGAGGCTTGGGCTGTTTGAATTGCTTTAATTATACAGCTTTCAGATTTCCATCTTTAGTCTACTGTTTAACATCCGATGGACAGGCCATACAGATGCAAGCTTTGGTCAGATTGGACAACTGACCCCCATCTAATCTGACTCTGCTTGGAAGATTTCGTACGATCGCCTACAGAGCTGCTTCAATCTCTGCGTGCCTACTTCATCCTGGGATATGAAGACCATCAAGAAAGCGAATCTTACACCACTGGTCTTTGGCCAGCCAAACTCTATGAAAGAATTCCTCATTGGACTTTGATTCTGGACTCTGGACTCATGTGAAACCATAATTCTTATTTTTATCGTGGTCTCTGCCCTGAACCCCTTTTCCCCCCTTTATCCCTCATTTATTGTATGAGTGCAAAAAGGGGCGGACAATGCGAAACCCCTCTCCTGCATTTTGTGTGTGTGTGTAAAATAAACCAACCCTCTTATTTTACCTTACCTCAAGTTTGCCATGGGGCTATTAACAGAAGATTGGATCACTCCAAACTGAAGGGTTGGGGAACCTAAGATAACACTTATAAAAGGAGGAAATCAAAAATCAAAAAACAGCTTTCTATTTGCAGACGGGTAGTGAGTGGATAAATCAGGGCTGTTCTAAATTAAATCCCATCCTGTCTGTAACAGAAATTGGGAGCTCATGTACGGGATTGTTCCAGTTTGAATTTGACCAGTGTCCAAGTTAAGAATCAAGGCAAATTAGAAGTCAAAGTCAATAAAAAAGTCAATTGGAAGCCAAAAGAGGGGAATTCAGTGGCTGAAACTAATTTTAAGGCAAGTAACTTTACCACAGCAAATTCCTTGTCAATTGAAAGCTGTAGCTAGGGAGATACAGTTCTTGCCCAGCAAGACCAAAAGAAACGTTGGTGGAACATCTGGATCTGACATTACCAATAGAGCGATTAAATGAAGAGCTGAAACATGACTCCGAATCCCCTCCCTTAACCAATTTCAAGCTGCAAAAGCTTTAACGGCAGCTAGAATTTCAAGAGAGGGAAAGAGAGAAAGGAGAGGAGAAGCGAGCGAGAAAGGGAAGCTCAGGAAAGAGAGAGAGAAAGAGAGGGAGAGAGAGAGAGAGAGAAAGAAAGAGAGAGAGAGAAAGAGAGCAAAAGCAAAGGGACAGGAAAGGGAAAGAGAAAATTAGAAATGGAGCTAGCATCTTAAAAGGCAGAGAGAGAGCAGACAACTAGCTGCTGAAAGGGAAAATCTCTCTCTACCCAGCAGCATTCCCTTTCCCCTTAACCTGGAACCACTCCCTGAGGCCCTTAAGTGTGTGAGATTCCTTCCCAAATTTGAAGAGAGTGATGTGAAGTCATGTTTTAACCACCTTTGAGAAAATAGCAGGACAGCTAAAATGGCCGGCAGAGACCTGGACATTTTTAATTCAAGGGCAGCTGTCAGGGAGAGCCCAAGGGGTCTACTCCATACTGCCTTCTGATGTGTCCCAAAATTATGAGCAGAGTAAGGCTGCCATCCTAAGTACCCATGAGTTATCCCTGGAAGCATACCACCAGCAATTCTGGAACACTTGTAAGAAGCCAACCCAAATCTACATGGAGTTTGAACAGCTGAATCAAATTGCATTTGACCCATAGATAAGATCCCTAAAAATCCCACGCACCTATGAGGGGTTGTGTGAGCTGATATTGTTGGTGGAATTCAAAAATTGCCTACCCTCCAACATTAGAGGAGCAGAGAACCCTCACAGCCAGGGGTGCAGCAGTCTCAGCAGACAGCTATGACCTCACCCATAGGCTTGGAAACTCAGGCAGACCCTTTCCAAACTGTACCCATGAACATTGGAAAGAGAAGCAGGGCGATCTAGATAGGAAAGGGTCCCAACCAGAAAAGAAAACACAAGAGAGGGTGCAAGAAGCTCCCAGGCAGTCTGAAAGAAGAACTCCCAGAGGTCGGTATGTTCTCATTGCAACAAAATAGGCTGTTCCAGACCTGAATGCTGGAGATTGTGAGGCAAGCCAGTTGGCCTATGCGGGCTTCACATGAGTAGTTCCCTGAAGAATGCCCCAATGGGTGGTGCAGCAGAGCAGACTACAGAAACTTACCCCTTCCGAGGGCACAGAACTGAGTGTGTCTGAGCCAGACAAACTCCCAGAGTGTTTCCGGAGTTTTGTCCATTCAGAAACAGTGTCCCCCTACCCGGCCCTAAGTGCCTTGGGGCATAGGGGCTACTCAGCCCTTAATGTTGGAGAGAAACTTAAACCTACCCCTTGAGTCCACCCTGAAGGTCAAAGCACTGATCAATGGAGTGGGAACAGGATCTGTGCTTGCCCTCCTCCATAAGGTACATGTAGAGTGTGACCTTGTTTCAGGCTCTGTTACAGTTGGAATTGTCCCTAAACTACCTGTACCAGGAATTGATTCCCTCCAAGGAAATGATCTGGCTGGCAACAAGGTGCCAGCCAGCAAAAGAAATGAAGCCCATGCCAAGCAGCAGAAAACTGCAGATGGGCAGAGGGTTGGAGAAGGTTCCAAGGCCCAAAAAGTAGAATAGCATCCACAGACCTTGAGTGAGAACTGCACAAAGATAGCAAGGCTGAAGCCAGGCCAGCAAAAGTAAAAGAGGTCCAGAAAAGGCTCCTAGAATCTGAAATAGCTTCCCTAAGCATCCCAGAATTAAATAGGGACCAAAGAAGTCTAAGAGCAGGGAGAGAAATAGTGAGGGAGAGGTCCCACATAGCTGAAGAGCCTGAAAGAAGACAAGTTATTAAGCTTGAAAGGGAAAGGTTAACGACTTGCCTGAAGTATGTCTAGCAGAAATCTTCTTTCCAACATTAAGTAGGGACAAAGAGAGTTGCCAGACCAATGAGCAGATAGAGAGTGTAATGCCTCACCCAGCCAAAAAGCCACAGGGGAATGTAGCGGGAACTGCACGTCCACCTGAGGGCAGAAGGGTTCCAAAAAACATAAAACAAGTTCTGATAGCACCGACTCCCAGCCAGAAAGCCAATGATTGGTTTGGCCTGTACCTTTATGGCGAATTTAAAGATGATTTAAAGAAAAGTTTCTAAACTGGCTCAGAAAGCATGACGGTGGTGCCTCAGTTAGTTGAAAAGCCACTGGGAGGTACAGCAAGAATCTATCACCCACCAGGGGATAGTGGTGTCCCAAAAGACACAACACCTATCCCCGAACTATCTAACAAAGGGACCCCAATAAGATTGGACCCCATGCTCACCCACCATAATGCAGAATTGCAAGGTGACTGGACAGAGTTAACCCCCTCCCTACTATTTAAAATCATGCATAAACTCCTGCAGCACTGTAGCCCTCTCTGGTATGGATGCGGGAGAAGCTCCTGCCAGAAAGCCATTGTCCCAACACCGAGGTGCAGAAAGGCTGGCCCTAGTTCCAATGCCATCTGCCTGCCTGTGGCTGTGCCAACTCCAAGTGCCTAGCAACAGGAACTGGAACTCTCTAGTTGTGCTAGTGCCCAAACTGGACCCTGTACTGGAATCCCCTCCAGAGGCCCAAACCCCTTTAAAACACCCCACTTTTCTGACCCTCAGCCTACCCACAGTCCCTGGGCCTGAACAGCTGAACCTGCAATTTACCAAAGTGAACAGGCAGGAGCTAAGCTGGATGACAGCAGCTCAGCCCTGTGATCCCAGGGCCCAGAACCCACAGAGTAAGATGTCCAGCATTCCCCTGCGGATCGCTCAGAGCAGCCTGATCATCACTCGTCCCCTGAGTCCTAACCATCCTGTAAAAACCCCAGGCCCTTCTTGAGGATATTTAATCAGGAGGTAAGAATGTCTGACGCCCAACAGAGAAAATTCAGAACTCCAGCACTGAATAGGCTTCCCCATTTCAAATCCTCCCAACTCACCTAAACTTTCCCAAATCTCAGGGCTGGTCAAGGTCCTTGTGGATACCATGTTCGGGGTTTAAATCATGGAATGAAAACCACCATTTCCTCTGCTAGCTGTGTGTCTGATATGCCAGTATGAATGAAAGCACGTATACTTCTTCATTTCTTATCCATCCTTCTTGAAACCACATATATTAAAATTGAAATAGAGCTTATTTTTTTCTCCAATGGGGGAAATCTGTCACAATCAGAGGACATGAAGTAAAATATATGTCTACATCACCCTGGCTACTTTATAAAATTATTCATTTTCTTTTAAAATGGATAAATGTCTGCATTGATAAAATGGCCACCATTGATGACAGGGGGCGAGTGAAGAAACTTCCAGAGGCACGATCATGTGGTCAGCGGCGACCATTTGATCAGTGGGCAAAGGTCTACACATCAACCCTCTGGAATGTAACACTCCTTGCATTGTATAAACATTCCAGCCAAGCCAACACAAAGATAGTAGATGAGACGTCTGCACCCAGCTATGGACAAAGGCAGAGCTATTTGTGACTCATCTCCAACATTGTGCTAATGGTTCTACAGTTACCTGCTCAAAACACAATGGGTTTTTAACAAAAGGCCTCATTAGCTAAATAGCTTGTCTCAAAATCACCCTGTCACATGACCAAGGCTTGAGTTGTTTGAATTGCTTTAATTACACAGCTTTCGGATTCCACCTTCAGTCTGCTGTTTAACACCTGATGGGCATGCCTTACAGGAGCAAGCTCTGGCCAGGTTGGATAACTGGCCCCCGTCTAATCTGACTTTGCCAGGAAGATTTGTACTATCACCTACAGATCTGATTCAATCTTTGCATGCCTATTCCATCTTGGGACATCAACACCACTGGAAAAGCAAATCTTACACCAACGGTCTGCAGCCAGCTGAACTCGATGAAAGAATTCCTCACTGGACTTGAATTCTGAACTCACATGAAACCATAATTCTTCTTTTTACCGTGGTCTCTGCCCTGAAACCCTTTCTTTCCCTTGGCCCCCTTTTATTATATGAGTGCAAAAAGGGGCGGACGTTGCAAAACCCCTTTCCCGCATTTTATGGATGGGTAAAATGAACCAATCCTCTTATTTTACCTTATTGCGAATTTACTGTGGGGATATTAATAGAGGATTGGATCAATTCAAACCAAAGGGCTGGGGAAATCAAAAATCAAAAACACCTTTCTGCTTACAAACAGGTAGTGAATGGAGGAATCAGGGCTGTTTAAATTAATCCCCCTCCTGTACGTAACACAGATGAGATCTGCCGCAGAATACTCTGATGAGGACTTCAATGGGATGTGCATAGGAAAAGATTGATGGTTACGCACACAAAAGTGCTTGGTGCATTGGCAGGCCTACCATAGAGCCCCTTGTCACTGTCAACGAGCATGGACGAATCCTACTCCAACATTAAGCGTGGCTTCTTGTAGAGCTTGTGACCTACCCTTTTCAGTGTGGACATGGTGACCAACTCCATGACAGCATTTACGCGTTCATGTGCAGCACCTGACAGCCGATGTTTCAGCTCCTGCAGCACAAAGAGCAACCAACCAACATCACAGTGCTGCAGTGGAAGCTCAGGCTGAGGTCATGAGATCTGGGCATGTTGCCAATGCAACCCCCAACTCAGTACCACCCTGGTTCAGACAGCTGCCATCATATCTGTGGATAGTAGTGCTCAAAGAAGCTTGCAGGGTACAACCTCATGAAGAGTTACTGAGATGTACATAGAGCTGTGTGATGGACTACGACCTCATACTCTATATATACTAAGTGCAATTTCTAAATTATAAAACTGGGCCTTGGCTGGACAAGATCCTTAGAATGGCTAAATCTATGTCTGTTTGTGACCCCCCCAGAACAAAAGAAGCCACTTTGCAGTTTTGGGGAAACTCACACCTCTTTATCTCTGAGGAGCCACTAACTGCAAAGCCCAAATTCAAAGAGAACAATGGGAAGTCCATTTGTATTTGATAGCCCAGCTGGGCCGCAGGAGACAGAGGGTCTGCTAAGATGAATGGCCCCTCAAACTTTCCTTTCTAAACAAAATGGCTGGAACGTTTAGCAGTCTTTGACACCCAGCCAAATTCCAGATGATGGATATACATCCATTGTTGAAGGCCTGGTGGAGAGGTGGGGGTCATGTGACCTAGGACTCTGGCTTGTTGAACAAGTTAATATTGCCCTGCAGAGCTGAATAACTCAGTCTGGTGCTTTAACAGATGACTAGCAGGCCACAGAGAAGAGGCTCTGGCCAGGTTTACAACTCGCCCTATCCACCATGCCTCTGCTGAAAGTTATGTGCCATTGCCTACAAGACTGATTCATCTCTGTGCGCCAATCTCATCTTGTGAAGTCAACACCACCAAAAAAATAAATTCTACAACATTGGAACCAACAAGAGGGAAAAACATACTTGGCCTCGCCCTCACCAACCTGTCTGCGCAGGTGCATCTGTCCATGACAGTATCGCTAGGAGTGAACACGGAACAGTAGTTGTGGAGACAAAGTCCCACCTTCATATTGATCTAATGATGATTTGCTGATGATTGCACAATGTTCAGCACCATTTGTGACTCCTCAGGTACTGGAGCAGTCCATGTCCAAATGCAGCAAGACCTGGACAATATCCAGGCTTGGGCTGACAAGTGGCAAGTAACATTCGTGCCACACAAATGCCAAGCAATGACCATCTCCAACAAGAGCGACTCTAAACATCGCCCCTTGACATTGAATGGCATTACCATCACTGAATCTCCACTATCAACACCCTGGGTGTTATTATTGACTAGAAACTGAACTGAACTGAGCTGTACTAGCCATATAAGTACTGTGCAGGTCAGAGGCTAGGAATCATGCGACAAGTAACTCACCATCTACAAGGCACAAGTTAGTATCAAATACTCTCCATTTGCCTGTGCAGCACCCACAACATTCAAGAAGCTTGATACTGTCCAGGACAAAGCAGCCCGCTTGATTGGCAGCACATCCACAAACACTCACTCACTCCAGCACCAATATACAGTAGCAGCAGTGTGTACCATCTACAAGATGCCCTGCAGGAATTCACCAAGTCTCCTTAAACAGCACCTTCCAAGCCCACGACCGGTACCATCGAGAAGGACAAGGGCAGCAGACAGATGGGAACATCATCACCTAGAAGTTCCTGCCAAGCCATTCACCATTCTGACTTGGAAATATATTGCCGCTCTTTCACCGTCACTGGGTCAAACTCCTGGAACTCCCTTCTTAACAGCACTGTGGTTTACCTACGTCACATGGACTGCAGCAGTTCAAGAAGGCAACTCACCACCACCTTCTCAAGGGCAACTAGGGATGTGCAATAAATGCTGGCCCAGCCAGCGAAGCCCACATCCCATGAATGAATATAAAAAAAATACTTTTCAGACCACCGACTTCCAGATTGGAATACTTCATTGGATTTTGATTCTGGACTCTGGAATCCGCAAGGACTAATATTCATTTCTTCCATGGTCTCTGTAATATTAAACCTTCTTTTCTCTATCCCTCTCTTTATTGTCTCAGTGTGGAGGTGACATCGCGAGCCCTCCCTCTTGCGTTTTGAGAGCGTGCAAATAAAATAACCCTTTGAGTTCATTCTAACTCGAGTTCAATGCGGTGTTATTAATGGAAAATTGGATTTCACAAAAACTGAGGGGATATACGCCACCGCTTATAAATAGGGAAACAAATCAAAACACCTTTCTGTTTATGGACGGGTGGTGAGAGGAGAAATTAGTGCTGTTTAAATTAACCTCCCTCCTGTCCATAACAGCTGTAAATAAATAATAATGGTTTTACGTAGTACAGTCTTGAGTTTAGCTTTCTTAAAGAAACAGTCAAACCCCTAATGAACATCATCTAGGCACTAAACACAAGGTGAAACAAATGCTTAATCCTTACTGAGCACCCGCAGGCATTTTAAGTGGCAATTCATCCATAAAGAGCCTCTAGGTGGACCTTCCTGGCATACAATTCAACTTTATCAAGGTGCTATCTTGTGCTAAATGCATGCTAATCCTTGGAGCATCTTTAGCACCTTTTGAACACACTGCTGGAAATCATCTACAGGAAGTTAAGAAATTATGACTTGGTGATAAGAACATAAGAAACAGGAGCAAGAGTAGGCCATATGGCACCCCCTCTCCTGCTCCAGCATTCAACAAGATCATTTCCACTTCCATAACCTTTGATTCACTTATTGTCTAAGAATCTATCAATGTCAGTCTTGTATCTGCTTATTGACTGAGCATCCACAGGTCTCTGGATAGAGAATTTCAAGGATTCACAACCCTCTGAGTGACGAAGTTTCTTCTCATCTCTGTCCTAACTGCTCACTCTATTATCCTGAGACAATGACCCCTAGCTGTAGATCTCTAGCCAGGAGAAACAGCCTCACAACATCTACCCTGTCAATCCTTCTCACTTTCGGAGAATCCTGTTATGAATCTGATGAACTTCATTGCACCACCTCTATGGCAAGCATAGCCTTTCTTAGGTAAGGAGACCCAAATTGTATACAGTGCTCTAGTTGTGGTCTCACAAAAGCCTTATATAATTTCTGCAAGACTTACTTACTCTTCCAATTCAACCCCCTTGCAATAAAGGCTAGCATACCATTTGCGTTCCTTTTTTGTTGTAGCTCCAAGTTAATCTTTTGAGACTTGTGTACAAGGAATGCCAAATGCCACTGAATATCAATATTTACAAGTCTCACCATTGAAAAAAATTTTGCTTTTCTATTCTTCCAACCCAATGGATAATTTCACACCTGCCACCTTCTTGCTCAAATCACTTAACTAGTTTATAGCCCTTTGTTTATATCCCTTTGATGCATTTTTACACCCTTCTGACTACTTCCTTTCCAACCTAGCTTTTTATCGTTGGCAGATTTGGATATGTTACACTTGGTCCCCTCATCATAGTTATTGATAAAAATTGTAATAGCTGAGACCCTAGTACTGATTCTTGTGGCCTCCACTAGTTACACCTGATATCCTGAAAATAACCATTTATTCTTATGCTCTGTTTACTGTCTGTTAGCCAATCTTCAATCCATGCTAATATATCATTCCCAACCTCATGAACCCTAATCATGTGTAACAACCTCTTGTGTGGCACCTTATCAAATGCCTTCTGAAAAACCAAACTTACTTCATTTACTGTCTCTGACTTACCTATTTGTCAAACATGCCTTCGCTCTCATAAGAGGATATCGTGATCTTTCAAATGTTCTCTTACCACCTCCTGAATCCCAAGTCTTTATGTTTTAAAAGATGGCTATAGTAAGGAAAGAATAAGGTGTGGGGGGGAATAATTCAATTCAGACATACTTAGACATTACTTCTCTCTGGTCACTGCAATGGGCAGTTCCATAGGTGAGTTATCAATCTCTACATTCAGAACTTTAATTGTAGATGCTTAGTATTTGGGGTACGAAGTGCAACATCACAAACAATACTCCCTTTATTGGAAACTAATTGATGTAATCTTGCTCATGCCACTTCATCAGGCAGATGATATGAGCAGCTAGACATCTTTCTGAGCAGACTAAACCATTAAATTGGTTTATTCACAAGAATTATTTACAGAAACTAATATTGAACAGACAAATAGAGCATTCTCCAGCCAGTTCACAAGGAGCTATCTACCCAGTCACATGAGATTCCTTAAGCACTTCTGGCAGAAATTAAGATAATATATTTCTCAGGAACAGGCTCAGTGGATACAGTGTGCAGATTTAGCAGGATATGAGGCAAGTTCACACTTAGAAACCCCATAATCCCTTGCTCCACAGCCAGATAAATCCAAACGGAGCAAAAAAATTGGTAGATCTGTGATATTCACAGCATGCATCCCAATCCCATCTAAATTTGCCTTTCAGCTAATGTTGAGTGAGAAAGAGTTGTGATTTCACCAGAGGTTTCTTCTGGGCTTTGAGTTCAGTATTGAATGAAAGAGGGATAGAGGATAGCATTATGAAAGGACAGTTCCCCCAAAGCACTCATAAAACTCCACTTGTAGGTGTTCAGCTCATACCACAGATTCTGTATATTTTGCAGACTGAAAATGTATATGAGAACAGCAAGCTATTTTATCAACACCTGTACTGTCATAAAATAATTCACCAAAGGGTATTCCAACTTCCTTATTGCAGATTTACAAGAATGTAATTATTAGCAGATCACAAGGTAATTCTGCACACAGGACTTATTACATCCATTTTCCATCAAAGCTAAATAATTCTAACAGTGATACATAATAAATCAACAATGTTCCTGTAATTATAATGTATTTCTAAGTATTGCCACACCAAGAGTATTCGCATTAACAGATTTTTAATTCACCGCCTCAGGCATCATCATTAATAATCATTAAATACGAAGTAAGTAATATGGTGATTGGCATAAGTTGATAACTTCGCTGCTCACAGGAGAGACATTTCCCTCTCTTTTTCAGGAGAAGGTCACACATTACAGGAGGCAGCAGCAGAGAGCAGGTGATACAAAGTCATGCTCACATCTCCCTTTGTCGAAATTATTGGAACGGCAGAGACTGAGGCTGTTGCACCCAGCATCGCTAAGGTCATTCACTTTGAAGGTATGTTCCTGTCTTATGCACCTTCTCAAAACCCACTACACTCAGACCTCGCAATCTGGAATCAAATACAAGCTGTAGATGGTGTTACCGTGGACCTGATACTTTCCATCCAAAACCCTCTTACCTCATTATAGCCCTCACCTTCTGCAGTTAAGCTTTCTGGTACCCAAGAACTGCTGCTTGGCCAGTGAGTGAAGCATGACCATGAAGGGCTTAATCAAGAGTATATGACTGATGAAAAAACTCCAAAGGCTATGCATCCCCACCTCGCACCACCCACCCAAGCCAGACATGTTATCAACAGGGCAGAGAGGGGGAAGGATGGCACGTAAAATATGTCAAGTGGCTAGTCCAAATCCTTCCCTCCCACCCCCAACCTATTCACCATTATGCAGGGGGTGGGTAATGTACCCCACTAACCCAAACACCCTTAGGTGTATTGAGGGTCTTAAGTGGCCAATCATTGCGCACTTAAGGCCCTCATAAATTCTATAAATGCTGGGCAGTGGCAGGTGGGAACGAGTTAGGAGGCCATTTTTTAAAACTTTGTTGAAAAGGCAGGAAGGCACACAATTGAAGTGCATTCAGGGCACCCCCTTCCACCACCACCCCCACCCCACCTTGCTCGCCCCCAAGATGTTAACCCACATTGTTGCATTGTTCCTCACTGGCTGCCCTCCAAAACCCACCCAAACCCCCTCACCTTCCCCTTTCTCCTCCTTCCTAGGGTTCCCATCCCTTCCTTCCCTAAAAGCCCAGGACTTTCCTGGGTCCAGCTGCCATTGGCGATCTCCAGGGGCCTCATTGTAGTCTCAGCAATGCCTCCTACAGAGTTCTGATGCTGTTGGCCAAGCAGATTGCCCAACAATGCTTGAGGACAGGACTTCCTGTCCAATGAGAGGTGGATGTCCAACCTTACAGCTTGATTAGTCAGCCCCCAGTGTGTGATCGCTGAGGGGCAGGCTTTTTTAAAAGTCGGTCCGGTAGCTGCCAACATTTCTTCCTGGGGGGTGGGGGGGAGGGGGCGCAGTGGGGCGAGCAGTGCACCCCCCCCAGCTCCCCATTAAATTCAGCCGCATCACTCGATCCAACACTTGCAACCACCAGCAGAGATACCATCACTGCATATACGTAGGATGGTGGTAAAGAGATGTTATCAGCACATGGTGAGTCACTGGGCACAAGTGGGTGCAGTAAAGCCAAGGGGAAGGGGTTGCGGGTGTATCAACCCAGAACCTTGCAGTTTATAGGTGAGTTTGCTACCAACTGAGCCACGGCTGAGATACATACCAATTGTCTTCCTAATTGCTTACTACACCTATACTACTGGTCATTTGTGTATAAGAACTCCCAAATGCCTCTGAATACATATAATTAATGTCTCACTATTATAAAATATTCTGCTTTTCTATCCTTCTCACAAAACTGGATAATTTCACACTTCCCCACTTAATATTCCATTTGATACCTTTTTGCTTGATCACTATTTCTAACCTCTTTACATCCATCTGAGAGCTTATTTTCCCACCTAGTTTTCTTACATATCTTAAACTTGGTTCCCTCATCAGAGTCATTGATAAAGATTGTAATATCCGAGGCACAATTTGTGATCCCTGGGCACTACACTAGTTACACCCTGCCAAAAGAGCTCTAATGCATTTGCCAAACATGCTTTTTCTTTTATAAGATGATATTGTGAATTTTCAAGTGCCCGTTACCACCTCCTTAATTCCAAGCCTGTGTGTTTTAAAAGACGGTTGGAATAAGTTAAGAATAAGTCTCGGTTGAGGGGGTGGGGAGCGGTGGGGCTGCAGTGGGAGGGAAAAATCTAATTTAGACATGCTCAGACATTACTTCTCTCTGGTCACTGCAATAGGCAGTTCCATAGGTGAGTAATCAATCCCGGCATTCAGGACCTTAATTGTAGATGTTTAGTAATTGGGATACAATGTACAACATCACAAACAATATTCCTTTCATTGGAAACTTGCTGACATAATATTGCTTGCATCACTTCAGCAGACAGATGATCACAGCAGGCTAGACATCTTTTTGAACAGACTAAACCATTAAATCGGTTTACTCACACGAGTTATTTACAGAAACTAATGTTGAACAGACAAATACAGCATTCTCCAGCCAGTTCACAAGGGGCTACCTACGGAGTCAGATGAGATTCCTTAAACACTTCTGGCAGAAATTAAGATAACATACTTCTCAGGAGCAGACTCTGGATACAGTGTGCAGTTTTATCAGGAATGAGGCAAGTTCACACTTAGAAATCCTGTAATCCCCTGCTCCACAGCTAGATAAATCTAAACTGAGCAAAAGGTTGGTGGACCTGTAACATTCACAGCCTGGATCCCAATCTGATCTAAATTTGCCTTTCAGCTGATGTTGAATGAGGCAGAGTTGTGATTTTGCCAGAGGTTTCCACTAGGCTGTGAGTTGAGCATAGGATGAGAGAGGGACAGAGGGTGATGTGATGAAGGGTCAGCCCCCTAAAGTGCTCATAACTACCTATCCTCTTCCTGTGAGTGATCAGGTCATACCAAAGTGTCTGTTTATTTTAGTGCAGGAAATCATGTATGAGAAAAGGAAGCTATTTTATTAATAATTCACCAAACAGCATTACATTGGATTATAGGAACTGTAAACTAAAATACCAAATTGATCAAACAACTCCCAAACGAAGAAATTACCAACAATTTTTCACTTTGTGTAACTTGTACTTCAACACCGGTTGGATCCAATACAAATTAAACATGAATCAACAGGCAAGTGATACTTGAAAATAATTGGTAACTTTCACTTTAAATGGTTGACCCAACAAAGATAGGTCTTACACGACCACAAGCAGCTGATTACTTCCCTGCAGGCATCTGGCGCCATGTGTGGTGCCAAAGTTCTCTAATTCTCTTATCATAGGATCTCTAAATCTCTCACATAATCAATTCAGCTCACGCTCACCAGCAGCCATATTCCATCTAAGGTCCCCAGAGATGGTCTTCACCCAAATATGATAGTCTTGATTGCATGGATTGTCCAAAGACTCCTTTATCCAACCCATTAATAAACCCCATTAAACGGCTTTAGTTGGCTCTGGCAAAACGGAAGCTGCAGCAGCAAAATTTCTGCTCTAAACCTGTCTTCAGCTTTCTGTCCTTTTTAACTGTATTGCACACTGTACAGCAGGGAGTGGGGCCATAAAATGCGGCGAGCCATTCAAAACTCCATTGACTTCAGCGGGAACCGGAAATCATGCCGGTGGGAGGGGCCATAAAACTCCACCGACAACTCGTTGTAAATGTCCCTTCTATGTTCTCCTCCTGATGTAGCTCTCCTTTGTGCTTTGCAGCAGTAGCTACTTTGCCTATCTTTTCTGTCTGGCCACGTGATCCTTTTACCTTAACTTCCTTGCTGTCAAGGATCACCAGCTCACACAGACCAGCATTTCTTATTATTCAAGAAAATTACAAAACAGTCATTTACAATTGAAGCAAACTCTCAAAAGTCATTTTCAACTAGTCTTAAAAACAATTACAGGTGCTAGACATTTTTTAAATAGTACATATTTCCCTGCCTGTACTGCTTCTGGGTCAAAGGTCATCACAAAATCAACAATGTTTCTGAAATTGTAATGTTTTCATATGTATAATTCTTATTGCCACTCGCAGAGTGTTCTCATTAATAGATTTCCATTCATCATTTTAGGCACCCTTATTGCTCACCTTTGAATGCAATGTAATTAAGACTATAATAGGTACAAACTGATAAATTCATTGCTCACAGGATAGGTATTTCACTCATGAAAATGAATATGCTGCACTGTTGTACATAGAGGCAACAACCTTTGCAGATGTTCATTAATCTACCCTTCCTGTTATATCCAGGGCACCAGAAAAGCAGAACACGATCAGGCGATTCCTTTAGGTGACAACCATAAGCATAGGTTTTAAAGATAGTTGGAGGAAGAAAAAATGAGAGGCGGAAATGTTCCAATTCAGACATGTTCCATTACTTCTCTTTGGATACTGCAATAGGCAGTTCCATTGGTGAGTTATCAATTTCAGAACTTTAATTGTAGATTATTTAATAATTGGGATACAAAATGCCACATTACATACAATACTCCCTTCATTGGAAACTTGCTGATATAATATAGCTTGTGCTGCTTCAGTAGACTGTACAAACAGGCTAGAGAACTTTCAGAACAAAGTAAACATGCAAATTGGCTTATTCACAAGACTTCTTTACAGAAATAGAAATAGAAAATGCTGGATACGTTCAGCAAATCTAGCAGTAATTGAGGAGACAGATATAGAGTTAATTTGTGATGAAAGGTCATTGACCTGAAACGTTGGGCAGGATTTTCCCACGGGATTCACGAGCCTGACCTCAGGATGGAATAGGTGTCCCAAGTCCTTGCTTGCCAAAACAGGGAACAGCTGTGCAATTTTACTGCAGGCTGGCTCTTAATAGGCTGGCTCCAAACTCTCTGCCCAATTGAGGGCAGTGGATGGGCTTCTGATGCTGCCTGCACAACCTGAGGACTGGTAGCTCTAGAGCTCTGGCAGTGTCAATGGAAGAAATAGGCATGGCTGAGGCAGGCTAGGGACCATTAGGGCACCTCAACATGGAGGCATCCTTGGAGGGTTGTGTTTAAAAACCAATTCTGAGGGGTGAGGGATGGCGGCCCCTTGGAATGGAGGGAATAGCCCTACAGGAAGAGTGTTGGAGCTGCAGGGGTGGCCTTTCCTACATGCAGCCCCTTCAGTGGGCCCTGAAGTCTTTTGCATCAATGAGCACCCCCAACCCACACCCATCTTTCGCAATGAGGCCTCCTCCATTAAGCTTATAACCTCTGCAACTGTTGGCAACCTGAAGGATCATCCCTACTTGTGACCATAAATATTTAAATTGGATGCCCACGTCCAATGGGCATTTAATCCAGGTCCAGCCTACCATTGAAAAACATCCCAATGGTGGAAATGTGTTGGAGAGCCACACCGACATGGAATACCAATATTTTCACGGACTCCTCCAACTCCATTTCAACCACCACATAGCCCATAAAATTCTGCCCATTAAGAATATAGGAGCAGGATTAGGCCATTCAGCCCATCAAGCCTGCTCTGCCATTCAATATGATCATGGCTGATCAACCAATTCAATGCCTTTTTCCCACACTATCGTTGTTAATTGTGGGTCTGTCTCCACAGACGCTGCCAGACCTGATGAGTATTTCCAGCATTTTCTGCTTTTATTTCAGATTTTCAGCATCTATAGGACTTTGCTTTTGGTTGAGTTATTTACAGAAATTAATGTTGAACACAAAAATACAGCATTCTCCAACCAGTTCACAAGGGGCTACCTAAGTCAGATGAGGGGCTTTAAATTATTATACCATAAATTAAGATAATATATTTCTCAGAAGGAAAAAGCATGCAGTTTTAGCAGGATTGATGCAAGTTCACAATTAGTAGCTGTTTCCTGGTATTCTACGAGGTGGGCAAATGGTTGAAAAAATTGTTGGTAGGTCTGTAACATTCTGTAGTAATTGAAGGTACAGCCTTTCCTACTGCCTATCGGAGGTCATGTAATTGTTCTTTGAGACTCCGACCAATGAGCCCTAAGCACAGGTAATCTGGGGGGCGGGGAGGGGCATGGCCTTCTAGACAAGGACCTGGTTCACGCATGTAGCTTATTAAAAGCTCTCTGTAATAAAGTTATCTGTTTGAAGTAGAAACCTATCCGGTTTGGTAAAGTCATTACACATTCGCACCTTGGATCCCAGTCTGATCTAAGTTTTCCCTTCAGCTAATGCCCAGTCACCCATCCCGATCTGAACAATTTTACAAGATATACTAGGAGGGGAGCTCCACCAGGGCCCAAATAAGTAATTTAGGCGTTTCGGGCTTCCCATCCTCTTTGAACGTGAGGCCTCCTCGCCCATCCACACAGAAAGCTCACATTGCTGCTCAGTGCTCAGGCTGGATCCTGAGGTCTCAATTTGGCAAGCTGCAAAAAAAACCTGTTTCGTGTCCTGCAATGCAACAATTCAATTTGATTGAGGTCAGGGCCTCAAACCGATACAATGATGGTGGGGAGGTTTGTAATGGGGGAGGTGGTGGGGGGCGGGGTGGCGGCATCTCTTCATCACCTACAGAAGACAGTAATCAGCACATTCCCCAGTTACTCCCTCAAAAGTCAAAATCTGCCCCTCAGTTTCTTCCTTGTGTCTGTTTTGTGTTGAATCTACACCTCAATATTCTGTTCCTGCAACAGGAGGAGTCAGCGGTCCATTTTGGTTCATACTTACCTGATCTGACACCAGCCCCACAGCAAAGTGGTTGACTCTTAACAGCCCTCTGAAATGGCCCAGCAAGCCACTCAGTTCAAGGGCTATTAGGGATGGGGAACAAATGCTGACCTTGTCAATGATGCCCACATCCCATGAAAGAATAGAGAAGAAACAAAGAAAAGAAGTGATGGAAGTCTTGGAGGGGGAAAAAAAGCAGCATTTCAGAGCATTGGTTCTCTGCTGTGATTCAAGAAGGCCCCTTTCTCAAGGGCAATGAGGGATGGGCAATAAATGCTGGCCTAACCAACAATACTCACATCTTGTGAAAGAATTTTTTAAAAAATCAGGCAGCGATTTTGCAGAACGTAGCACAGCCAGCCCAATAACATCAAGAGCCTTTAATAACATCGAACTATATAGAATTTACAACATGGAAACAGGTCACTTGGCCCGCCTGGTCTACGCAAGGGTTTATGTTCCACACGAGCCTCCTCCCACCTTCCTTCCTCTAATCCTGTCAGGGTATTCACTATTCCTTTCTCCCTCATGTGTTAATCTAGTTTCTCCTACAATACCTCGATGCTACTTGCTGCGCCTACTCCCTGTAGCAAACCTGCTGAAAGTTTCCAGTATTTTTCAGTTTTCATTTCAGGTTTCCAGCATCTGCAGAATTTTGCTTTGCGTTACTCCTCTGGTAGCGGGTTCCACGTTCTAACCAGTGTCTAGGTAAAGAAGTTTCTTCTGAATTCCCTTTCTGATTTGTAAGTGGCCATTTTATATCTACAGGTCTTAGTTTTAGGCTCGTTCAACAAGAGGAAGCACCTCCTCTACAACTACCCCATTAAACCTTTCCATTCTGTTAAAGACTTCTCTCAGGTCAGCACTCAGCCTCGCTTTTCTTGAAGCTCAAATCCCACAAGGTACTGCTGTATAAACCTCCATCTAGCTTTCCTTATATTTGATTAAGGATCTTTTTAACTTAAGCTAACAATGGCCATGTCCTGGCCTGTACCGCACAGTAGTGAGTGGGAGTAGGAAGTGGTTGTGGCAATGTGGGCAAATAGGCCCTAAATTTGCCATCTGATTTGGTCAGCATTGGCCATTAAGTAACCTGCCTCTTTCCAGTGGAGAGCCTGGTTGTCTGGATAAAGGTCCATCCAAACAATGGGACAGAGGGGAACCCAATGGCAAGTCAGTGCTTCTGTTCAACCTTTGATCCCACTGCTACCCCGTTTTTAAGCACTAACAGAGCTCTGGGTAAATTAAAATTACTCCCTCCCTTTGTGATTCATAATATTACCCTTTCCTAAAGTATGGGAAGTTATTTTTGCCAACCAAAATGGGCAGCTTTTCCCCATGATGCCAAAAGAGGTATACCAACCTTAGGGTTGCCAACTGTGATTAAATGTATTCCTGGAGGTTTCATCACATGACTTGTCCCCACGCTCCAGCCATTAGTCAGCCAACACGTCCACCCTTGTGATGTACAGCCTTCCTACGCCAATTGGAAAGCAAAGTGACTCATTACCAATTAGATGATGCTTGACCGTCAGCCAAACAGCATTTATTTTTCCAATTTTGAATATTTTTATATCTGGAAAAGAGAAATAGTCAAATAAAACGACAAAAAACCCAATCTTTTTTCATGTCCTGATAATTTTTCTTCAGGGTTGCAGACAGTAGTGCCCTGGAGATTGATCTTCAATTCCTGGAGACTCCAGGCCAATCCTGGTCTGCTGGCAACCTAACCAACATCGTCATCCAATTGTGGATCTCTTTGAATTTTTCCTTCTCATCATAATTTCCTCTTCATCACAAAATGTAGCATAAATAGAAGCTACATTTAGAATTCTGTGTTCAGTTTTCTTCCTGTTGCATAGTAGGGCTTATGGCTTTGCTATCCAGATAAACTTGAAGAGCTCAATCTGTGTACTTTAGAGAAGCATTGATTTGAGGGCAACTTGATGAAAAACTGAATTTTTTTCACATAGACAAAAGCTTTCAACTGGATACTGGCTCTGTCATCTACCAGATGGACCATGGGTCCTACTTCCATCTACTAAAACTGCCTTTTACTCCAGGATAATCCTGGAATGCAAAGATAACCCATGGCTTCTTTACTGTAAAACAACTTCTCAATCCCCTCACCCCTATCCTCTCCTTCCTCACCATCAACAATATGTGTGAGAGCTCATGGACTGCTTTGTCTCTATGATCAAGACCATTTAATCAGCTAACTTTGCCACGTCTCTACGTCTACTAGCCCATGGGCCAAACTTCCTTTAATGCTCCCTCATGCCCTAGCCCTAAACTCACATCTTTCTCTAGTTTCTCTCCCATCTCCTCTTTCCCTCTTTTTGCTCATCTTGTCCATGAGACCCGACACCTCCTCCTGCGATCCTATTCCCTTTAACTGCTCATTATCTCACTTCTGCCCTATGGTCCCCATGCTAGCCAAGACTATGAATGGTTCCTTCGCTTCAGGTGTTGTCCTTCTGTTCTTTAAATCTGCTGTCATCACTTCTGTCCCCCAAAAACTAACCATTGATCCCACCATCCCAGCAAAATACCATCCCACTTTCAACCTCTTTTTTCTCTCCAAAGTCCTTGGATGTGTTCTAAAAATAAAACAAAAGCTGTAAGTGTTCAGTAAGTCGGGCAGCATCTATGGAGAGAAACAGAGTTAAGGTTTCAAGTCGATGACCTTTCATCCGAACTGGGAGAAGTTAGAGATGTAATAGGTTTTGAGCAAGAGGTGGCTGCGACAAGGACAACAGGAAGGTCTATGATTGAGTGGAAGACAGGAGAGGTTGAAAGGCAGTAAAGTTAATCTTTCAGGCCAAGGGGAACAATGATGGGGCAAGAAAAGAAACAAAAAAATCTGAAGATGTGCTTAGAGCAGGTGTGCTGCTGTCTGAAAGCAAAAATAAGAGGAAAAAGAGGAAAACTGAAACATACAAAGAAAAGGAAATAAAATCAGGTTGTGGTTTGAAAGTGTTGAACTCAATGTTAAGCACACAAGGTGGTAAAGTGCCTATTCAAAAGATGAGGTGCTGTTTCTTGAGCTTGTATTAAGCTTCTTTGGAGCAGTGCAGCAGGCAAAGGACAGAGATGTCAGCGTGAGAGCATGGTGGAGAATTAAATTGACAGGCAACAGAAGCTCAGGGCCATACTTGTGGATTGAACAGAGGCTTTCCACAAAGTGGTCGTCCAATCTGTGTTTGGTCTAACCAATGTAAAGGAGACTGCATTATGAGTAGTGGATACAATATACTAAATTTAAAGAAGTACACCTAGATTCTGGAATAAAGAGATAAGATATTGGACATGCTAATGTATGCCATAGATGATAGTATACCACTGACACTAGTCAGTCATGTTTTAGACTCTTGAGAGAGAGGTTGGATTCATGCCCAAGAACTACATGCCTACTCTGTAACCTGTTGAGATGTAGTACTAATAAACAAGTGTTAAGCAGATTCCAAAGTATGTCTACGGTCTGTCCAAGAATCAAGTCCCAAGCTTAGAGTCCAAGACAAAAGGGCCCAAGCTCAGAACACAGACCACTGCTTCACCTGGAAGGAATATTTGGGGCCTTGGATGGTGAGGTGACAGGATGTGAAAGAGCAGGTGTTACATCTCGTGTGCTTGCATGGAACGGTGCTATGGAAAAGGAACAGGGCGTTGGCAGTGATTGAGGAGTGGACTAATGCATCATGGAGGAAACGATGCCTTTGGAGTGCTGAAAGGGGAGAATTTGTGGTAGCATCACTGTGGAGGTGGCAGAATATGATCCATTGAATATGGAGGCTGTTGAGGTGCTCAGTTTCACATGGTCTATCTCTCATTCTTCCCTTCCCTTCCTTGACTTCTCTGTCTCCATTTCCGGCATTAGACCATCAATTAATATTCATTGCAATCCCACAGCTAACTTGACTACACTTCCTCGCACACTGTACCCTGTAAGGACTCCATTCCATTCTTCCAGTTTCTTCATCTCTGTCACAGCTGCTCTGATGATACACCAGTGCTTCTGAGATGTCTTCCTTTTTCCTCAACCGAGGGATACACCCCCACACCACAACATGTTTCACAGGGCCGTTGACCATGTTTACCACATTTCCCACTATCACCCGCTCCTCTCAGAACCAACTTGGGGTTCCCCTTGTCCTCACTTCCCACTAAAGGCACCACATAAACATAGGTTGTTGTTGTTGTTGGATAGGTCGTGCTTACAAGTTATAGAGGAGCAAAACTAAGTTTGTTGATAGGTAGTTCTTCTTTACCCAGAGGCTGGTGGGAGGCTGATCTGCTATATACCTTCAGCAACTAGTTTTTGATTGGAGTAAAGATTGCACTGTTTGAGGTAGGTATTCTGGAATATAAATCAGGGTCAATGTGGTCTCCTGATCTACACTCTCCTCTCAATTTCCTAAGGGGATTGGAGAGGAATCTTTCAGACTTTCATCTCCTAATTAGCCTGAATTTTCTTATCTGTTTTTTCTCCTCTCCTCTCAGGAGATTACAGTCCTCCAGGTGAGTACAGGGAGTTTGGAAAGACTGGGAGAATACTGGCCTTAAATATCAGCAAACTAAAAGATGGATTAATTGAACACAGCTATAGCAAGCAAAACGTTAAAGTATAAATGTAATCCGTTATTGATGAAGTAAGGTGGGATAGTTTACAGCATGGAGAAAATGTCAATTGTTTATTTTTACAAATCATTTTGATTATAGGAGGCAATAGTATTAGCCATCTAATGGGGTAAAGGATATGTCTGAGTTTACACAAATTCTAAAGTCAGAAACAAAGTGCCATATCAACTAAAGCGGGCACTAGCAGGGGGAAAACATCTAAAAGATACTTTAGGAAATGAAGGCAGAGTAGGTAGTACTGTAGCAGAAACTCTGTAACTCATTGAATACAAGGATGGCACCTTGTGCATGAAAATCACTAATGTGATTTTGATCCTTTTCACTAAAAGCATTCCCAGTACAATGTGGGGATTGTTAGGCGGATTAGCTTGTTTTACACACAGGCAAAGTACCGAATGGTAGGAAAAGGAAACAACTCTAGTAAAATGAACAATAGTAAAACAGGTGGCCAAAGGTTACCAATTCTGGACACATGTCCTGCCATCATCAACTCCCACCATTGCTTGACTGATATATCCACCCTTGTGGTGAATTGCCTTCCCACACCAATTGGAAGTTGAAAAAAACTTTCATTATCCAATTGGATGATTCTTAACACTTTGTCAACTAGCCTTTTGCCCCTTTGCCAATATCCAATAAATAAAAGTCTTAAAAGAAAGTGCAAAAAAGCACAATTCCTTTTAAAGTCTCTATGGCAGTTGGTGGAATTTAAATCCATTAATTCATAAATTTGGCATTAAAAAGCTAGACTCAGTAATGGTGACCATGGCAACTGTCACTGATTGTCATAAAAACCCATCTGGATTACTAATGTCCTTTAGGAAAGGAAATCGGCCATCCTTACCCAGTCTGGCCTACATATGACTCCAGGCCTGCAGCAATGTGGTTGACTCTTAACTGCTCACTGAAATGGCATAGCAAGCCACTCAGTTCAAGGGCAATTAAGGATGGGCAACAAATGCTGATCTTGCCAGCGACTCCCACATCCCATGAAAGAATAAAGTAAAGAAAAAGATTTTGTTCCAGGATCATTCTTAGCAGATTGATTGGCAATTCCTATGGAGTCTTGGACACTTCTGAAGGTTGGCAACCCTGTAATTGCCTGGGGATTTTCACTTGCAGCGTACAACCTCATGTAGAGTTACTGAGATGTACATAAAGCTTTTTGATGGACTAAGACCTCATACTCTATATATACTCAATGCAATTTCTAAATTTTAAACCTGGGCCTTGGCTGGACAAGATCCATAAAATAGCTAAATCTATGGCTGTCTGTGACCCTCCAGGACAAAAGAAGGCACTTTCCAGTCTCGGGGAAACTCACACCTTTTTATCTCTGAGGAGCCACTAACTGCAAAGCCCAAATTCAAAGAGAACTATGGGAAGTCCATTTGTATCGGATAGCCTAGCTGGGCCACCGGAGACGAAAGGCCCCTCAAAATTCCTTACTACTCAAAATGGCTGGAGCAGTCTTCAAGACCCAGCCAAATTCCAGATGATGGATATACATCCTTTGTTGAAGGCCTGGTGGAGTGATAGGGGTCATGTGACCTAGGACTCTGGCTTGTTGAACAAGTTAATATTGCCCTGCAGAGTTGAATAGCTCAGTCTGGTGCTTTAAAATATGACTAGCAGGCCACAGAGAAGAGGCTCTGGCCAGGCTTACAACTCGCCCTATCCACCATGCCTCTGCTGAAAGTTATGTGCAATTATCTACAAGACTGATTCATCTCTGTGCGCCAATCTCATCTTGTGAAGTCAACACCACCAGAAAAATGAATTCTACAACACTGGAACCAACAAGATGGAAAAACATACTTGGCCTCGCCCTCACCAACCTACCTGCGCAGGTGCATCTGTCCATGACAGTATCGCTAGGAGTGAACATGGAACAGTTGTTGTGGAGACGAAATCCCACCTTCATATTGAGGATACCTTCCATCGAGTTGTGTGGCACTACCACCGTGCTAAATGGGATAGATTTCTAACAGATCTAGAACTCAAGACCGAGCATCCATGAGGCGCTTTGGGCCAATGGCAGCAGCAGAATTGTACTCGAACACAATTTGTAACCTCATGGCCCGGCATAACCCCCACTCTACCATTACCATCAAGCCAGGGGATCAATCCTGTTTCGCTGAAGAGTGCAAAAGGGCATGCCATGAGCAGCACCAGGCATACCTAAAAATGAGGTGTCAACCTCATGAGGCTACAACACATGACAACACACGAGCCAAACAACATAAACAACATGAAACAGACAAAGCTAAGTGATCCCACAACCAACAGATCAGATCTAATGATGATTTGCTGATGACTGCACAATGTTCAGCACCATTTGTGACTCCTCAGGTACTGCAGCAGCCCATGTCCAAATGCAGCAAGACCTGGACAATATCCAGGCTTGGGCTGACAAGTAGCAAGTAACGTTCACGCCACACAAATGCCAAGCAATGTCCATCTCCAACAAGAGTGAATCTAACCATCACCCCTTGACGTTGAATGGCATTACCATCACTCAATCTCCACTATCAACATCCTGGGGGTTACCATTGACTAGAAACTGAACTGGACTGAACTGAGCTGTACTGAACAAAGACTGTCCACCAACTACAAGGCACAACTCAGGATCGAATGCTCTCCACTTGTCTGGATGAGTGCAGCTCCCACAACATTCAAGAAGCTTGATACTGTTCAGGACAAAGCAGCCCGCTTGATTGGCACCACATCCACAAATACTCACTCACTTCACCACCAACACACAGTAGCAGCAGTGTGTACTATCCACAAGATGTCCTGCAGGAATTCACCAAGTCTCCTTAAACAGCACCTTCCAAGCCCATAAGCACTACCATCTAGAAGGACAAGGGCAGCAGACAGATGGGAACACCACCACCTAGAAGTTTCCACCAAGCCACTCACCATTCTGACTTGGAAGTTTATTGCCGCTCCTTCACTGTCGCTGGGTCAAACTCCTGGAACTCCCTTCTTAACAGTACTGTGGGTGTACCTACGCCACATGGACTGCAGCAGTTCAAGAAGGCAACTCACCACCACCTTCTCAAGGGCATCTAGGGATGTGCAATAAATGCTGGCCCAGCCAGCGATGCCCACATCCCATGAATGAATATTAAAAAAATGCTTTTCAGCCCACCGACCTCCGGATTGGAATACTTCATTGGATTTTGATTCTGGACTCTGGAATCCGCGAGGACCAATATTCATTTCTTCCGTGGTCTCTGTAATATTAAACCTTCTTTTCTCTATCCCTCTCTTTATTGTCTCAGTGTGGAGGTGACATTGCAAGCCCTTCTTCATGCGTTTTGAGTGTGTACAAATAAACTAACCCTTTGAGTTCATCCTAACTCGAGTTCTCTGTGGTGTTATCAATGGAAAATTGGATTTCACAAAAACTGAGGGGAAATACGCCACCGCTTATAAATAGGGAAACTAATCAAAGCACCTTTCTGTTTATGTACGGGTGGTGAGAGGAGAAATTAGTGCTGTTTAAATTAATCTCCCTCCTGCCCATAACAGCTGTAAATAAATAATAATGGATTTACAAAGTACAGTCTTAAGTTTAGCTTTCTTAAAGAAACAGTCAAACCCCTAAAGAACCCCATCTAGGCACTAAGCACAAGGTGAAACAAATGCTAGCCACCAAAATGTCCTGGAGCCTCCATAATGAGAGCCCGCAGGCATTTTAAGTGGCAATTCATCCATAAAGAGCCTCTAGGTGGACGTTCCTGGCATACACTTCAACTTTATCAAGATGGCATCTTGTGCTAAATGCAGGCTAACCCTTGAAGCATCTTTAGCACCTTTTGAACACACTGCTGGAAATCATCTACAGGAAGGTAAGAAATTGTTACTTGAGGATAAGCACATAAGAAACAGGAGCAAGAGTAGGCCATATGCCAGCAACCACCACCCCCCCCCCTCCACAATCCTGCTCCAGCATTCAACAAGATCATTTCCACTTCTAGAACCTTTGATTCACTTATTGGCTAAGAATCTATCAATCTCAGTCTTGTGTGTGCTTATTGACAGATTTCTGAGCATCCACAGATTTCTGGATAGAGAAGTTCAAGGATTCACAACCCTCTGAGTGACGAAGTTTCTCCTCATCTCTGTCCTAACTGCTCAATCTATTATCCTGAGATGATGACCCCTAGCTGTAGATCTCCAGCCAGGAGAAACAGCCTCACAACATCTACCCTGTCAATCCTTCTCATTTTCGGAGAATCCTGTTGTGAATCTGGTGAACTTCATTGCACCACCTCTAGCGCAAGCATAGCCTTTCTTAGGTAAGGAGACCCAAATTGTATACAGCGCTCTAGTTATGGTCTCACAAAAGCCCTATATAATTTCTGCAAGACTTACTTACTCTTCCACTTCAACCCCCTTGCATTAAAGGCTAGCATACCACTTGAGTCCCTTTTTTGTAACTCTAAGTTAATCTTTTGAAACTTGTGTACAAGGAATGCCAAATGCCTCTGAATATCAATATTTACAAGTCTCACCGTTGAAAAAAGTTTTGCTTTTCTATTCTTCCAACCCAATGGATAATTTCACACCTGCCACCTTCTTGCTCAAATCACTTAACTAGTTTATAGCCCTTTGTTTATATCCCTTTGATGCATTTTTACACCCACCTAACAACTTAGTTTCCCACCTAACTTTTTATCATTGGCAGATTTGGATATGTTACACTTGGTCCCCTCATCTTAGTTATTGATAAAAATTGTAATAGCTGAGACCCTAGTACTGATTCTTGTGGCCTCCACTAGTTACACCCGATATCCTGAAAATAACAATTTATTCTTATGCTCTGTTTACTGTCTGTTAGCCAATCTTCAATCCATGCTAATATATCATTCCCAATCTCATTAACCTAATCATGTGTAACAACCTCTTGTGTGGCACCTTATCAAATGCCTTCTGAAAATCCAAACATATTTCATTTACTGTCTTTCACTTACCTACTTGTCAAACATACTTTCGCTCTCATAGGAGGATGTTGCGATCTTTCAAGTGCCCTGTTACCACCTCCTGAATCCCAAGTCTTTATGTTTTAAAAGATGGCTATGGTAAGGAAAGAATAAGGTGTGGGGAGAATGATCCGATTCAGACATACTTAGACATTACTTCTCTCTGGTCACTGCAATGGGCAGTTCCATAGGTGAGTTATCAATCTCTACATTCAGAACTTTAATTGTAGATATTTAGTATTTGGGGTACAAAGTGCAACATCACAATCAATACTCCCTTCATTGGAAACTAGTTGATGTAATCTTGCTTGTGTCACTTCTTCAGGCAGATGATGTCAGCAGGCTAGACATCTTTCAGAGCAGACTAAACCATTAAATTGGTTTATTCACAAGAATTACTTTACAGAAACTAATGATGATCAGACAAATAGAGCATTCTCCAGTCAGTTCACAAGGGGCTATCTACCCAGTCACATGAGATTCCTTAAGCACTTCTGGCAGAAATTAAGATAATATATTTCTCAGGAGTAGGCTCAGTGGACACAGTATGCAGATTTAGCAGGAATGAGGCAAGTTCACACTTAGAAACCCCATAATCCCTTGCTCCACAGCCAGATAAATCCAAACGGAGCAAAAAATTGGTTGATCTGTGATATTCACAGCCTGCATCCCAATCCCAACTAAATTTGCCTTTCAGCTAATGTTGAGTGAGAAAGAGTTGTGATTTCACCAGAGGTTTCTGCTGGGCTGTGAGTTGAGTATTGAATGAAAGAGGGATAGAGGATAGCGTTATGAAAGGACAGTTTCCCCCAAAGCACTCATAAAACTCCACTTGTAGGTGTTCAGCTCATACCACAGATTCTGTATATTTTGCAGACTGAAATTGTATATGAGAACAGCAAGCTATTTTATCAACACCTGTACTGTCATAAAATAATTCACCAAAGAGTATTCCAACTTCATTACTGCAGATTTACAAGAACGTAATTATTAGCAGATCACAAGGTAATTCTGCACACAGGACTTATTACATCCATTTTCCATCAAAGCTAAACAATTCTAACAGTGATACATAATAAATCAACAATGTTCCTGTAATTATAATGTATTTCTAAGTATTGCCACACCAAGAGTATTTTCATTAATAGATTTTCAATTCACCACTTCAGGTATCATCATTGCTAATCATTAAATACAAAATAGTTAATATGGTGATTGGCATAAGTTGATAACTTCGCTGCTCACAGGAGAGACATTTCCCTCTCTTTTTCAGAAGGTCACACATTACAGGAGGCAGCAGCAGAGAGCAGGTGATACAAAGTCATGCTCACATCTCCCTTTGTCGAAATTATTGGAACGGCAGAGACTGAGGCTGTTGCACCCAGCATCGCTAAGGTCATTCACTTTGAAGGTATGTTCCTGTCATACGTCTCAAAACCCACTACACTCAGACCTCGCAATCTGGAAACAAATACAAGCTGTAGATGGTGTTACCATGGACCTGTTACTTTCGATCCAAAACCCTCTTACCTCATTGTAACCCTCACCTTCTGTAGTTAAGCTTTCTAGTACCCAAGAACTGCCGCTTGGCCAGTCAGTGAAGCATGACCGTGAAGGGCATGACCAAGGGTAGATGACTGATGAAAAAAATCCAAAGGCTATGTGGCTGCCACCGCAGACCACCCCTCCCCCCCCCCCCCCCCCTCCCCCCCTAACCAGACATGTTATCATCAAGGGGGAGTGGGGGAAGGAAGGCATGTAAAATATGTCAGGTGGCCAGTCCACATTCTGTTCCCCATTATGCAGGGGGTGTGTAATGTACCCCAGTAACCCAAACACCCTTCGGTGTATTGAGGGTCTTAAGTGGCCAATCATTGCGCATTTAAGGCCCTCATAAATTCTATAAATGCTGGGCAGTGGCAGGTGGAAGGAGTTAGGAGGCCATTTTTTAAAACTTTGTTGAAAAGGCAGGAAGGCACACAATTGAAGTGCATTCAGGGGACCACTTTCCACCACCATCCCCACCCCACCCTGCTTGCCCCCAAGATGTTAACCCACATTGTTGCATTGTTGCTCACTGGCTGCCCTCCAAAACCCACCCAAACCCCCTCACCTTCCCCTTTCTCCTCCTCCCTAGGGTTCCCATCCTTTCCTTCCCTAAAATCCCGGGATTTACCCGGGTCCAGCTGCCATTGGCGATCCCAAGGGGCCTCATTGCAGTCTCAGCAATGCCTCCTACAGAGTTCTGAAGCTGTTGGCCAAGCAGATTGGCCAACAATGCTTGAGGGCAGGACTTCCTGTCCACTGAAAGGTGGATGTACAACCCTATAGCTTCAAATCTCACAATGGCAAACTATGAAACAATGTAACTTCATCTGAAACAGATGGAAACGGGTTTGTACTCGGAAGAGTTACAACCCTATAGCTTGATTAGTCAGCCCCCAGTGTGTGACCACTGAGGGGCAGGCTTTTTTAAAAGTTGGTCCAGTAGCTGCCAACATTTCTTCCTGGGGGGTGGGGTGGACGGGTGGGGGGGTGGCAGTGGGGCGAGCAGCGCACCCCCCCAGCCCCCATTAAATTCAGCCACATCACTCTATCCAACACTTGCAACCACCAGCATAGATACCATCACTGCATATACGTAGGATGGTGGTAAAGAGATGTTATCAGCACATGGTGAGTCACTGGGCACAAGTGGGTGCAGTAAAGCCAGGGGGAAGGGGTTGCGGGTTTATCAACCCAGGACCTTGCAGTTTATAGCTGAATTTGCTACCAACTGAGCCACTGCTGAGGTACATACCACTTGTCTTCCTAATTGCTTACTGTAGCTGCATGTTAACTATTGGTCATTTGTGTACAAGAACCCCCCAAATACCTCTGAATACATATAATTAATGCCTCACTATTATAAAATATTCTACTTTTCTATCCTTCTCATGAAACTGGATAATTTCACACCTCCCCACTTAATAGTCCATCTGACAGCTTCTTGCTTGATCACTATTTGCAACCTCTTTACATCCATCTGAGAGTTTATTTTCCCACCTAGTTTTCTTACATATCTTAAACTTGGTTCCCTCATCAGAGTCATTGATAAAGATTGTAATATCCAAGGCACAATTTGTGATCCCTGGGTACTCCGCTAGTTACATCCTGCCAAAAGAGCTCTAATGCATTTGCCTAACATGCTTTTTCTTTTATAAGATGATATTATGAATTTTCAAGTGCCCCTCTTACCACCTCATTAATTCCAAGCCTGTGTGTTTTAAAAGACGGTTGGAATAAGTTAAGAATAAGTCCCGGTTGAGGGGCTGGGGAGCGGTGGGGCTGCAGTGGGAGGGAAAAATCTAATTCAGACATGCTCAGACATGACTTCTCTCTGGTCACTGCAAGAGGCAGTTCCATAGGTGAGTTATCAATCCCAGTATTCAGGACCTTAATTGTAGATGTTTAGTAATTGGGATACAAAGTGCAACATCACAAACAATATTCCTTTCATTGGAAACTTGCTGACATAATATTGCTTGCATCACTTCAGCAGACAGATGATCACAGCAGGGTAGACATCTTTTTGAACAGACTAAACCATTAAATCGGTTTACTCACACGAGTTATTTACAGAAACTAATGTTGAACAGACAAATACGGCATTCTCCAGCCAGTTCACAAGGGGCTACCTACGGAGTCAGATGAGATTCCTTAAACACTTCTGGCAGAAATTAAGATAACATACTTCTCAGGAGCAGACTCAGTGGATACAGTGTGCAGTTTTATCAGGAATGAGGCAAGTTCACACTTAGAAACCCTGTAATCCCCTGCTCCACAGCTAGATAAATCTAAACTGAGCAAAAGGTTGGTGGAACTGTAACATTCACAGCTTGGATCCCAATCTGATTTATATTTGCCTTTCAGCTAATGTTGAATGAGGCTGAGTTGTGATTTTGCCAGAAGTGAGCACAGGATGAGAGAGGGACAGAAGGCGGTGTGATGAAGGGTCAGCCCCCTAAAGTACTCATAACTATCTATCCTCTTCCTGTGAGTGATCAGATCATACCAAAGTGTCTGCTTATTTTAGTGCAGGAAATCATGTATGAGAAAAGGAAGCTATTTTATTAATAATTCACCAAACAATATTACAATGGATTATAGGAACTGTAAACTAAAATACCAAATTGATCAAACAACTCCCAAATGAAGAAATTACCAACAAGATTTCACTTTGTGTAACTTTGACTTCAACACCAGTTGGAAACAATACAAATTAAACATGAGTCAACAGGCAAGTGATACTTGAAAATAATTGGGAACTTTCACTTTAAATGGTCGATCCAACAAAGATAGGTCTTACAAGCAGATGATTACTTCCCTGCAGGCATGTGGCACCATATGCGGTGCCAAAGTTCTCTAATTGAGTCTCTTATCATAGGATCTCTCAATTTCTCACGCAATCAATTGAGCCCACGAGTCACGCTCACCAGCAGCCATATTCCATCTAAGGTCCCCAGAGATGGTCTTCATCAAAATATGATAGTCTTGATCGCATGGATGGTCCAAAGACTCCATTATCCAACCCATTAATAGACCCCATTAAACGGCTTTAGTTGGCTCTGGCAAAACGGAAGCTGCAGCAGCAAAATTTCTGCTCTAAACCTGTCTTCAGCTTTCTGTCCTTTTTAACTGTATTGCACATTATACAGCAGGGAGTGGGGCGATAAAATGCAGCAAGCCATTCAAAACTCTACCCCTCCTGTTATATCCAGGGCACCAGAAAAGCAGAACACGATCAGGCAATTCCTTTAGGTGACAACCATAAGCATAGGTTTTAAAGGATAGTTGGAGGAAGAAAGAAATGAGAGGGGAAATGTTTCGATTCACATATGTTCCATTACTTCTCTTTGGACACTGCAATAGGCAGTTCCATTGGTGAGTTATCAATTTCAGAACTTTAATTGTAGATTATTTAATAATTGGGATACAAAATGCCACATCACATTCAATGCTCCCGTCATTGGAAACTTGCTGATATATTATAGATTGTGCCGCTTCAGTAGACTGTACAAACAGGCTAGAGAACTTTCAGAACAAAGTAAACATGCAAATTGGCTTATTCACAAGACTTCTTTACAGAAATAGAAATAGAAAATGCTGGATAAATTCAGCAGGTCTGGCAGAAATTGAGGAGACAGATACAGAGTTAATTTTTGATGAAAGGTCATTGACCTGAAACATTGGGCAGGATTTTCCCACGGGATTCACGAGCCTGACCTCAGGATGGAATAGGTGTCCCAAGTCCTTGCTTGCCAAAACAGGGAACAGCTGTGCAATTTTACTGCAGGCTGGCTCTTAACTGGCTGGCTCCAAACTCTCTGCCCAATTGAGGGCAGTGGATGGGCTTCTGATGCTGCCTGCACAACCTGAGGACTGGTAGCTCTAGAGCTCTGGCAGTGTCAATGGAAGAAGTAGGCATGGCTGAGGCAGGCTAGGAATCGTTAGGCCACCTCATCATGGAGGCATCCTTGGAGGGTTGTGTTTAAAAACCAATGCTGAGGGGATGAGGGATGGCGGCCCCTTGGAATGGAGGGAATAGCCCTACAGGAAGAGTGTTGGAGCTGCAGGGGTGGCCTTTCCTACATGCAGCCCCTTCAGTGGGTCCTGGAGTCTTTTGCATCAATGAGCACCCCCAACCCACCCCCATCTTTCGCAATGAGGCCTCCTCCATTAAGCTTATAACCTCTGCAACTGTTGGCAACCTGAAGGATCATCCCTACTTGTGACCATAAATATTTAAATTGGATGCCCACGTCCAATGGGCATTTAATCCAGGTCCAGCCTACCATTGAAAAACATCCCAAATGGCGGAAATGTGTTGGAGAGCCACCCCGACATGGAATACCAGTATTTTCACGGACCCCTCCAACTCCATTTCAATCGCCACATAGCCCATAAAATTCTGCCCATTAAGAATATAGGAGCAGGATTAGGCCATTCAGCCCATCAAGCCTGCTCTGCCATTCAATATGATCATGGCTGATTAACCAATTCAATGCCTTTTTCCCACACTATCGTTGTTAATTGTGGGTCTGTCTCCACAGACGCTGCCAGACCTGATGAGTATTTCCAGCGTTTTCTGCTTTTATTTCAGATTTTCAGCATCTGTAGGACTTTGCTTTTGGTTGAGTTATTTACAGAAATTAATGTTGAACACACAAATACAGCATTCTCCAACCAGTTCACAAGGGGCTACCTAAGTCAGATGAGGGTCTTTAAATTATTATAACATAAATTAAGATAATATATTTCTCAGAAGGAAAAAGCATGCAGTTTTAGCAGGATTGATGCAAGTTCACAATTAGTAGCTGTTTCCTGGTATTCTACAAGGTGGGCAAACGGTTGAAAAAAATGTTGGTAGGTCTGTAACATTCTGTGGTAATTGAAGATACAGCCTTTCCTACTGCCTATCGGAGGTCACGTGATTGTTCTTGGAGACTCCGACCAATGAGCCCTGAGTACAGGTAATCCGGTGGGGGGGGGGGCATAGCCTTCTAGACAAGGACCTGGTTCAAGCATCTGGCATATGAAAAGCTCTCTGTAATAAAGTTATCTGTTTGAAGTAGAAACCTGTCCGGGGAAGGTAAAGTCATTACACATTCGCACCCTGGATCCCAGTCTGATCTAAGTTTTCCCTTCAGCTAATGCCCAGTCACCCATCCCAATCTGAACAATTTTACAAGATATACTAGGAGGGGAGCTCCACCAGGGCCCAAATAAGTAATCTAGGCGTTTCGGGCTTCCCATCCTCTGTGAACATGAGGCCTCCTCGCCCATCCACACAGAAAGCTCACATTGCTGCTCAGTGCTCAGGCTGGATCCTGAGGTCTCAATTTGGCAAGCTGCAAAAGAAACCTGTTTCATGTCCTACAATGCAACAATTCAACTTGATTGAGGTCAGGGCCTCGAACTGATACAATGATGGTGGGGAGGTTGATAATGGGGGGAGGTGGTGGCGGCATCATTTCATCACCTACAGCGGACAACCTTCAGCACATTCCCCAGTCACTCCCCCAAAAGTCAAAACCAGCCCCTCAGTTTCTTCCCTGTGTCTGTTTTGTGTTGAATCTACACCTCAATATTCTGTTCCTGCAACAGGAGGAGTTAGCGATCCATTTTGGTTCATACTTACCTGGTCTGGCTTACATGTAACCCCAGGCCCACAGCAAAGTGGTTGACTCTTAACAACCCTCTGAAATGGCCCAGCAAGCCACTCAGTTCAAGGGCTATTAGGGATGGGGAACAAATGCTGACCTTGTCAATGATGCCCACATCCCATGAAAGAATAGAGAAGAAACAAAGAAAAGAAGTGATGGAAGTCTTGGAGGGGGAAAAAAAGCAGCATTTCAGAGCATTGGTTCTCTGCTGTGATTCAAGAAGGCCCCTTTCTCAAGGGCAATGAGGGATGGGCAATAAATGCTGGCCTAACCAACAATACTCACATCTTGTGAAAGAATTTTTTAAAAAATCAGGCAGCGATTTTGCAGAACGTAGCACAGCCAGCCCAATAACATCAAGAGCCTTTAATAACATCGAACTATATAGAATTTACAACATGGAAACAGGTCACTTGGCCCGCCTGGTCTATGCTAGGGTTTATGTTCCACATGAGCCTCCTCCCACCTTCCTTCCTCTAAACCTGTCAGGGTGTCCGCTATTCCTTTCTCCCCCATGTGTTAATCTAGTTTCTCCTACAATACCTCGATGCTACTTGCTGCGCATACTCCCTATACCAAACCTGCTGAGAGTTTCCAGTATTTTTCTGTTTTCATTTCAGGTTTCCAGCATCTGCAGAATTTTGCTTTGGGTTACTCCACTGGTAGCGAGTTTCACGTTCTAACCAGTGTCTAGGTAAAGAAGTTTCTTCTGAATTCCCTTTCTGATTTGTAAGTGGCCATCTTATAATTACAGGCCTTTGTTTTAGACTCAGTCAACAAGAGGAAGCACCTTCTCTACAACTACCCCATTAAACCTTTCCATTCCGTTAAAGACTTCTACCAGGTCAGCACTCAGCCACTCTTTCCTTGAAGCTCAAATCCCGTAAGGTACTGCTGTATAAACCTCCATCTAGCTTTCCTTATATTTGATTAAGGATCTTTTTAACTTAAGCTAACAATGGCCATGTCCTGGCCTGTACCGCACAGTAGTGAGTGGGAGTAGAGAGTGGTTGTGGCAATGTGGGCAAATAGGCCCTAAATTTGCCATCTGATTTGCTCAGTATTGGCCATTAAGTAACCTGCCTCTTTCCAGTGGAGAGCCTGGTTGTCTGGATAAAGGTCCATCCAAACAATGGGACAGAGGGGAACCCAATGGCAAGTCAGTGCTTTTGTTCAACCTTTGATCCCACTGCTACTCCACTTTTAAGCACTAACAGAGCTCTGGGTAAATTAAAATTACTCCCTCCCTTTGTGATTCATAATATTACCCTTTCCTAAAGTATGGGAAGTTATTTTTGCCAACCAAAATGGGCAGCTTTTCCCCATGATGCCAAAAGAGGTATACCAACCTTAGGGTGGCCAACTGTGATTAAATGTATTCCTGGAGGTTTCATCACATGACTTGTCCCCACGCTCCAGCCATTAGTCAGCCAACACGTCCACCCTTGTGATGTACAGCCTTCCTACGTCAATTGGAAAGCAAAGTGACTCGTTACCAATTAGATGATGCTTGACCGTCAGCCAAAAAGCATTTATTTTCCCCATTTTGAATATTTTTATATCTGGAAAAGAGAAATAGTCAATAAAATGACAAAAAACCCAATCTTTTTTCACGTCCTGATAATTTTTCTTCAGTGTTGCAGACAGTAGTGCCCTGGTGTTTGATCTTCAATTCCTGGAGACTCCAAGCCAATCCTGGTGTGTTGGCAACCTAACCAACATCACCATCCAATTGAGGATCTCTTTGAATTTTTCCTTCTCATCATAATTTCCTCTTCATCACAAAATGTGGCATAAATAGAAGCTACATTTAGAATTCTGTGTTCAGTTTTCTTCATGTTGCATAGTAGGGCTTATGGCTTTGCTATCCAGACAGACTTGAAGAGCTCAATCTGTGTACTTTACAGAAGCGTAGATTTGAGGGCAACTTGATGAAAAACTGAATTTTTTTCACATAGACAAAAGCTTTCAACTGGGTACTGGCTCTGTCATCTGCCGGATGGACCATGGGTCCTACTTTCATCTATTAAAACTGCCTTTTACTCCAGGATAATCCTGGAATGCAAAGATAACCCATGGCTTCTTTACTGTAAAACATCTTTTCAATCCCCTCACCCCTATCCTCTCCTTCCTCACCATCAACAATATGTGTGAGAGCTCATGGACTGCTTTGTCACTATGGTCAAGACCATTTAATCAGCTACCTCTGCCACGTCTCTACATCTACTAGCCCATGGGCCAAACTTCCTTTAATGCTCCCTCATGCCCTAACCCTAAACTCACATCTTTCTGGAGTTTCTCTCCCATCTCCTCTTTCCCTCTTTGTGCTCATCTTGTCCATGAGACCCAACGCCTCTTCCTGCGATCCTATTCCCTTTAACTGCTCATTATCTAACTTCTGCCCTATGGTCCCCATGCTAGCCAAGACTATGAATGGTTCCTTTGCTTCAGATGTTGTCCTTCTGTTCTTTAAACCTGCTGTCATCACTTCTGTCCCCCAAAAACTGACCATTAATCCCAACATCCTAGCAAAATACTGTCCCACTTTCAACCTCTCTTTTCTCTCCAAAGTCCTTGGATGTGTTCTAAAAACAAAAAAAAGCGGCAAATATTCAGTAGATTAGGTAGCATCTGTGGAGAGAGAAACAGAGTTAATTTTTCAAGTCAATGACCTTTCATCCGAACTGGGAGAAGTTAGAGATGTAATAGGTTTTGAGTAAGAGGTGCCTGTGACAAGGACAACAGGAAGGTCTATGATTGGGTGGAAGACAGGAGAAGTTGAATGGCAGTAAAGTTAATCTTCCAGGCCAAGGGGAACAGTGATGGGGCAAGAAAAGAAACAAAAAAATCTGAAGATGTGCTTAGAGCAGGTGTGCTGCTGTCTGAAAGCAAAAATAAGAGGAAAAAGAGGAAAACTGAAACATACAAAGAAAAGGAAATAAAATCAGGTTGTGGTTTGAAGGTGTTGAACTCAATGGTAAACTCACAAGGCTTATTCAAAAGATGTGGTGCTGTTTCTCGAGCTTGCATTAAGCTTCTTTGGAGCAGTGCAGCAAGCAAAGGACAGTGATGTCAACGTGAGAGCATGGTGGAGAATTAAATTGACAGGCAACGGAAGCTAAGGGCCATACTTGTGGATTGAACAGAGGCTTTCCACAAAGTGGTCATCCAATCTGTGTTTGGTCTAACCAATGTAAAGGAGACTGCATTATGAGTAGTGGATACAATATACTAAATTTAAAGAAGTACACCTAGATTCTGGAATAAAGAGATAAGAGATTGGACATGCTAATGTATGCCATAGATGATAATACACCACTGACACTAGTCAGTCATGTTTTAGACTCTTGAGAGAGAGGTTGGAATCATGCCCAAGAACTACATGCCTACTCTGTAACCTGTTGAGATGTAGTACTAATAAACAAGTGTTAAGCAGATTCCAGAGTATGTCTATGGTCTGTCAAAGAATCAAGTCCCAAGCTTAGAGTCCAAGACAAAAGGGCCCAAGCTCAGAACACAGACCACTGCTTCATCTGGAAGGAATATTTGGGGCCTTGGATGGTGAGGTGACAGGATGTAAAAGAGCAGGTGTTACATCTCGTGTGCTTGCATGGAACGGTGCTATGGAAAAGGAACAGGGCGTTGGCAGTAATTGAGGAGTGGACTAATGCATCATGGAGGAAACAATGCCTTTGGAATGCTTTAAGGGGAGAACTTATGGTAGCATCACTCTGGAGGTGGCAGAATATGATCCATTGAACATGGAGGCTGTTGAGGTGCTCAGTTTCACATGGTCCATCTCTCACTCTTCCCTTCCCTTCCTTGACTTCTCTGTCTCCATTTCTGGCAATGGACCATCAATTAATATTCATTGCAATCCCACAGCTACCTTGACTACACTTCCTCGCACACTGTACCCTGTAAAGTCTCCAGTCCATTCTCCCAGTTTCTTCATCTCTGTCATATCTGCTCTGATGATACACCAGTGCTTCTGAGATATCTTGCTTTTTCCTCAACCGAGGGATACACCCCCACCCACCCCCAACATGTTTGACAGGGCCCTTGACTATGTCTGCCACATTTCCCACTATCACCTGCTCCTCTCAGCACCAACTTGGGGTTCCCCTTGTCCTCACTTCCCACTAAAGGCACCACATAAACATAGGTTGTTGTTGTTGTTGGATAGGTCGTGCTTCCAAGTTATAGAGGAGCAAAACTAAGTTTGTTGAGAGGTAGTTCTTCTTTACCCAGAGGCTGGTGGGAGGCTGATTTGCTGTATACCTTCAGCAACTAGTTTTTGGTTTAGGTGGAGATTGCACTGTTTGAGGTAGGTATTCTGGAATATAAATCAGGGTCAATGTGGTCTCCTGATCTACACTCTCCTCTCAATTTCCTAAGGGGATTGGAGAGGAATCTTTCAGACTTTCATCTCCTAATTAGCCTGAATTTTCTTATCTGTTTTTTCTCCTCTCCTCTCAGGAGATTACAGTCCTCCAGGTGAGTACAGGGAGTTTGGAAAGACTGGGAGAATACTGGCCTTAAATATCAGCAAACTAAAAGATAGATTAATTGAACACAGCTATAGCAAGCAAAACGTTAAAGTATAAACGTAATCCGTTATTGATGAAGTAAGGTGGGATAGTTTACAGCATGGAGAAAATGTCAATTGTTTATTTTTACAAACCATTTTGATTATAGAAGGCAATAGTATTAGCCATCTAGTGGGGTAAAGGATATGTCTGAGTTTACACAAATTCTAAAGTCAGAAACAAAGTGCCATATCAACTAAAGCGGGCACTAGCAGGGGGAAAACATCTAAAAGATACTTTAGGAAATGAAGGCAGAGTAGGTAGTACTGTAGCAAAAACTCTGTAACTCATTGAGTACAAGGATGGCACCTTGACCATGAAAATCACTAATGTGACTTTGATCCTTTTCACTAAAAGCATCCCCAGTACAATGTGAGGATTGTTAGGCGGATTAGCTTGTTTTACACACAGGCAAAGTACCGAACAGTAGGAAAAGGAAACAACTCTAGCAAAATGAACAATAGTAAAGCAGGTGGCCAAAGGTTACGAATTCTGGTCACATGACCTGCCATCATCAACTCCCACCATTGCTTGACTGATATATCCACCCTTGTGGTGAATTGCCTTCCCACACCAATTGGAAGTTGAAAAAAACTTTCATTATCCAATTGGATGATTCTTAACACTTTGTCAACTAGCCTTTTGCCCCTTTGCCAATATCCAATAAATAAAAGTCTTAAAAGAAAGTGCAAAAAAGCACAATTCCTTTTAAAGTCTCTATGGCAGCTGATGGAATTTAAATTCCATTAATTCATAAATTTGGCATTAAAAAGCTACACTCAGTAATGGTGACCATGGCAACTGTCACTGATTGTCGTAAAAACCCATCTGGATTACTAATGTCCTTTAGGAAAGGAAATCTGCCATCCTTACCCAGTCTGGCCTACATATGACTCCAGGCCTGCAGCAATGTGGTTGACTCTTAAATGCTCACTGAAATGGCATAGCAAGCCACTCAGTTCAAGGACAATTAAGTATGGGCAACAAATGCTGACCTTGCCAGTGACTCCCACATCCCATGAAAGAATAAAGTAAAGAAAAAGATTTTGTTCCAGGATCATTCTTAGCAGATTGATTGGCAATTCCTATGGAGTCCTGGACACTTCTGAAGGTTGACAACCCTGTAATGGTCTGGGGTTTTTCACTCATATGTTTACCAAGCTGAGTTTTTCAATCCTTTCACTTCAATGAGAAGCTGGTGGGCACAGAAGCAGAAACCTAAACCAATACCTTTATGGCAACATTGGTATTATGAAAGCCAAGGAAGAGAATGCGTGATGGTGTTATTGTAGTTGATATTATATTCCTGACTTTTATTTTAAAAAAAAGAACTTGCATTTACATAGCACCTTTCACAAGTTCAGAATGTCCCAAAAGCACTTTACACCCAGTTCTGAAGTGTAGCCGCTGTTGCGGTATTAGTTGCATGGTAGCCAATTTGTGCACAGCAAGATCTAGAAGTCAGATAATGAACTGTTCTGATCTGTCTTTCAAGGGATGAATATTTGCTCAAACCGCACCACCCCCCCAACCCTTTCCCCCACCCCTTCCAATCCCCAGTACTACTCAAAGGGAACATGAGCTATTTACAGATTAGTTGTTAATTATTTCTTTGGGCTCCTGGTGCAATCTTGCATGCTTTTGGAATTGTCCTATATGTATGGCTGGTGATTGTCTGGCTGGTGAAACACAGTAATAATGGGGTCTATGTCTATGGATTATACGTGTGTGTGTTGTCGGGGTGGGGGGAACTTAATTGAATTAAAAGCAGCTGGTTTGAAGGCTTTGATGTATCAGAAGATAAGCGAGGTTTGAAATGTTAGGTAGGTAAACATGGGTGAAGTTTTAGAACGTGAAGTGTAAAGGAAATATTTGCATTTTCAAATAAACCAGACTAGCTTGAATTCAAAAGAGGGGGTGAAATGTTTCACTTAGCCAGGAGAAGTTAAGAAATGGTGTGTTTATATTTCCAAGGGATTACTAATAAAATTGGTGCTATGATAGATTTTTATTATTAGAGAGGTACAGTCCAAAGACATACTGAAACAATGTGCATTTGCATTCAAAGGGGAAAATATGTATATAGGAGAGAAGGCTGTGTGCAAGGGAAGGAATTCTAAGATCTAACAAGAGTAGAAACCTCCAGGCTCTGTGCCCAAATTGCTGTCTCCAAGAATTGAAGTTAAGAAAACTTCGACTGTTCAGGATATCGTATTACTTTGCCTGGGTCTTTTAAAACCTATGTGTTTTTACTGTTGCCTTAACAGAGGTGTAACTGGGAGTTAGATTAACTAGGGGAGCTAGAAGTTATCATAGTAGTATTTTTTAAACTATGTATGTGTTTAAAATCATTTCTTCTATTAATAAAAATTTAATTTAGTTTTGTAAGGAACCTATAAAATTTGGTGGTCTTCTTTTTTCTGAATTCAAAGCCCACATCTTGAAATAAGCACAAATTGCAAATAGTTGGCAGCTGCTTCAAGTTTCCCTCTGGGATTTGGGCAGCTTGGCATCCGCCTGCCATAAGTGGTGGAGTACTTTTTTGCTGGTTTAAATATGCTTAAATAAATTGCTTGTAGACACGAGCGTGGTAGGCTTTCTTCTCAGAATTGAGCATGACTGGGAGAATGATGAGCAGTCACACGGAGCAGGACAACTTGCTAGAAGAGGGAGTTGGTGGGGAGAAGGGCTCTCAGCAAAAGACCATATCTACCCAGATCCTCAGGGATTATTTCTCTCACCTAAACTTCAGTGAGGACCAATACATGAAGCATCTTTTCTTCTTAAAAAAAGGTGGCAAATGAAATCTGCTAATTGCTGTCGCCAGAACTGTGACCTCAAAGATGAAGAAGGACAGTATTGCCTGTGGCTATTTAGGTAACTATGGCTCTAAATGTTTTTGCATCTGTTTCCTTCCTGTTGTTATGATATGGCAGGTGATGTGTGCCAGGCAGACCAAATTCACAAGGGAAACTTGACCATGCTATCACAATGGCTTTGTAATTTGTATTTAATACAAGAAGACTTGGGTACTGAATTCAGAAATAATCAATCCACTAACATCTTTATAGACATTTTAAAAATTAAAAATATTTATTAACAAAAGAAAAGATTTCAAACAAATACTAAAGTTACTTAATACTATAACAATTCCCAAAATTCCAAATTAACCTGACTCCCAACTACACACCCCCTTTAAGGCAACAGTCCAAAATAGATTTTGAATTTAAATAGCAAGCCGGCAAGTTTACCACAGCACCCACTCAACAGTGGAATTCCAAAGGCTTTTCTCCAACTTTAGTTACTGGACACAGCAGACTTTTGCAAGAATGGCTGGAGGCTTCCCCAAGGCTGTTTCCCACACTCCTGTTTGATCTTATATGGGCCCCCAACATAGCCTTTCATTCCTCTTTATATATGTTTCTCTCTCTTTAATCTAAATTTCATCGTTCTATATGTCTTTGGAACTTTACTTTTCCCATAATATATAAATCTTTCATGTTACCAATATGGTCAGTACCTTTTGGGAAAAATAAACATAATAACATTGCCCTATTTATATTGTTAGTTGCAAATATTCTACCCTCCCTTTGAAACCCAAACAACCCCTTCACTTATCTAAAAATGCAAATTTCTTTCATGCGCTACATGCAAGACTTCATCCATGTTTACTTATTAGCATTTCAAATGCCTTTTACCCCTAACTTCTTTTGATAATTTCAAGCTTGCAGCCAACCTGACTCTAATTTAATTAAATCACACAGATATAACCATTTGCACTCACACACATTAACCTACTTTACAATAAACCACAATAATATTATGAAAATTATTACAGTTCCATTGCTTTACCTGCACCTCAGGTAAATGTTACCATTTTCTGGAATTGAAAAGGATTCCAGTCCTTAAATGTGCAGCTGGGTTGTGACCATCAATAGTGCACCCTGCACATGAGTGCATGTAATCCTGACGTATTTACGATTTCATCATTCTGCAGTAGCTACATTTGACCCACCATGGCAAATCAAAGACTGGCTTTAGGGTAAGAAGGATTATTCACTCAGGAAATGGTTCATGACTTGGCTCTTGAATCCATGCATACATGCACAGTAGGCCTATAATGAAAACAGTACACAGTAGGTTTACAATGACTGCATGCTGAACAATCTCACTGTTATGAGGGAACAGCCCTTGCTACCAATCCGGCGAGAAGCTGAGGGGCAGGGACAGAAGGGGAGAAGGAGAAAGCAGAAGAACAAGAAGGGGAAGGGGAGGCCACAATGTCGACAGCCCATTTCTGCCTTAGCTCTACATGATGAAATAATTAATGAGCAGAGCTCGTAACCTCAAGCACATCTCACCATTCACCAACAGCCCCACACACCTTACCATTACTCTATCACTAAATACCATATTGTTCTCTTTCCTACCATATAAAAATAAAAGTCCAAAGAAAATGGACATTCCAATCTAAATTTATGAATGAAATCATGACATAATACATGCAAAACAACAAAATAATCACCCTTGTACATTCCTTTAGTACCTCTTCCTTTGCCTTCCCCTGGGGCTACAGTGGTGCCAATTGAGGAGACTGCAAATGGTCTTGCAGAGTGACCTTCAGCAGCTCTAGGCCTAAAAGGCCTGGGTGGACCAGCTGGCTGACGGTCAACAGCGGAGGCATCGCTGTACAAACGTTGCCATTCTGAGAGTGTACAGGAGTTTCATACACCATAGAGTCGCTATCACTCACCTGGGGGGACACCTCGACAATCTAGTAATGTGTCTGAGAATAGATCGAAGGACTGCTATGGTACCTTGAAAGCTCCTTCGAACAGTGGTACCCAGAGCCAAGGTGGCAGCAGTCTAAACTTGCATCGCAGTAGTTTGAGTTTCCACTGCAACACTCAGACTTTTGGTTGAAGCTGTCTGTGCAGTAATGGTTGCTGTGACATCAACCATCAAAAGCTGCATTATTCTGGCTTTCGTAGGTGTGCTGATGAAGATACTCACCGGTTTATATGGGAAAGGATGGGCTTCGAGCTATGCACAAAGCCCTTGTCAAGTTGGTGCTGGTCTCCTCTATGTTGCTGAACATTGAACAGAGATGTTCTGGCAGGCTTTCCACAGCACCAAACATTTGCGTGTGCACAACTCTCAGCCTTCTGTAGCATTGGAGTCTTCAGTTGAGTCCTCTGCAGCAGAACTGTGTGCAACCTCACTCTCTGGTGAGTTGGCCTCTGTGGCATCCTTTTCCTCCACCCTGACTCCTACTCACTTGGGTCCAGTGTGCCACCAGAAGCAGATCCTTCCGCTATCTTAATGTCTAAAATGCAAATAGTGTCAGTATCTGAGCTGGTGGCTGTTGAGTGGTAGGTCAAGTGGTGATGTCTCTTCATCTTCACTCTTCCTCCATTGGCTGGGCTCTTGGGTATCAGAAATGGAAAAGAGACAAGGGTTGTATTGTGCCGAGGGGAGAGGAGGAAGTAAGAAGTCTGTCCTTACACTCCTTGTAGCCTCTTACTCAAGAGACTGAAGGATGAGGGAGAGAATATAAGGGGCTTGGGTATGGAGATAACTTCATCATCAATCAGTACAGCACTGCCTGTATCCATGGCTCCAGCAATTCCTTTTGTCATCTCTTTCATGGAGGCTAAAGCAAACAGACATGCCTCTCTTCCTCCAGTATGTTTGGGTATGTGGTTGTCATGGTTGAGTAGCTGCCTTTGGGTGCAAACTGAGAGTTGTGGGTGTGCTGAATGTGTGAGGTGGCAATAAATTGCATGAATGTTAATGTTGAGTCCTGACTGGTAGAGACTGTTGGTTGGTGAGTGATGTGGCTGAATTGAATTAAGCAGTGGAGGAGGTTACAGGTGGTGCTGGTAGGAAATGCCATTTAAATATGAAGTCATTCACCTTGACAACTCGTGCAAGCTCATTAAGTTTTTTCCTGCACTGTATCCACGTTCAACAAACAATACTCCAGGTATTGACCTTCACTGTCTCCTGAGCATGTATCTGGAGAACCTCCTGCTTCCGCTGAGGATACATGTTATCTCCCTTCTGTTCCATCTCTTCTACCAAGGCCTTCAGCACATTATCAGAAAAACTCTGTGCACAGTCACTACCAGAGCAATGGTTTAGTTCACAAAGGACTGCCCCCACTTCCTGCAGCGGCAATGCATCTCCTGCTTAAGAGGTGCAGACTGCCTTAAGGTAGTACCAGTCACCTGTGACACTGGGTCTTCTGCTATGATAGCTGGTGGTGCTGGTTGCATGCAACAATCATATAAAACAGCAGGTAACGCAAATTTAATGACATGCCTGCATTGCAATGGATGAGTGTGGGTTCATTGTACGCCATGTGCACTGCACCCATTTGAGGTCTTGTCCAAGTTTCCTTTTCACCCCAAGTCTTTTTGGTGAAAACCATAACAGTTGTATAACACAGAGAGAGGAGGTTCACTGATATCCCACCAAAATACAAGATTTAGGGGACTGTGGAGAAATGACTTTTGCATTGTCTTCAATTGAATCAGAAAGGATGTTGCAGTATTGATGTACCCTGAAAAGGGATGGCATGAATAATAGGCTGTCTGATTCAAAGGCATGTAACATTAAAGGAATGGCAAACAATGGAGGAGATTAAGCGAATTGTTGGAAGGTTGGAGGTTGATATGTGATTAAACAACCTGCAATAACAAGTCTGAAGAAAGACTGCTCAAACGGTGAGCTAATAAACTAGAACTCAGAACAATAGGAGGGATAAACATAATAAAATGCATACAGTAAATTCACAATCATAAATAAAAAGCAATCTTCAAAGAAGCTAAATTCTAGGGGGAAAATTGAATACAAGATCGAAAAAGAGAAAATGAGAGAGAGGAAGCACACAGGGACTAATATTTCAATTGAGGTTGTGTCTCAATGGTGATAGAAGAGAAATGCAAATTCTGGAAATCTAAAAAAAAGCAGCTGAGTCCACTGGTCAGTGAGAGAAGGATAGCTTCAGGGTTCTGTTAAAGGATCCAAACAAAATGTTCCTTCTCTTTCAGATGCTGACTCACCAACTGTGCATTTACAGTATGTACTATTAGTGCCAAGATTACTTTGGTTCACATTGTCCTTTATGATGTTTGTTGTCTTCTTTAAGAATTCTGACATTTGTAGTGGCATTTGTTGCCCTTTGACCCATTTGTCTGGGTATAAATCACTTACATGCACAACGTCCTTCAGTTTAATTCTCGACCCTGGCTCCCCATAAGTGGCATCGTGCTCTCATCACGGTTGCATGTTGTAAAAATATAGTCACTGGCTAATGGACCTGTAGTTTTTCAAGGTATTCTTCTACCTTGACCTGTAGTATTCTCTTATTGCCTCCAGTGCCGTGGGCAGCTCACCTGTCAGAGTGAGAATATTACACTACACTTTTCTGTAGTTGCATTCGGGATGGTTCCTTAATTGACCACCAAGGGGGAAATCCTTCGATCCATTACGTGTCGGGAGTCAGTCTTGCCTTAAATCTCCCTAAGAATGTAGGCAACTCATTGGAGGATGAGGCTCCACAGATATCCCACCCTCAATGATGGAGGAGCCCAGCACATTAGTGCAAAAGAAAAAGCTGAAGCATTCTCAACAATCTTCAGCCAGAAGTGCTGGGTGGATGATCAACCTCGGCCTCCTCCAGAGGTCCCCAGCATCACAGAAGCCAGTCTCCAGCCAATATAATTCACTCCATGTGATATCAAGAAATGACTGAAGGCACTGGACACTGCAAAGGCTATGGGCCCTGACAATATTCCAGCAGTAGCACTGAAGACTTGTGCTCCAGAACTTGCCATGCCCCAAGCCAAGCTGTTTCAGTACAGCTACAACACTGACATCTACCCGGCTATGTGGAAAATTGCCGAGGTATGTCCTGTGCACAAAAAGCAGGACAAATCCAACCCAGCCAATTACCGCCCCATCAGATAACTCCAGATCATCAGTAAAGTGATGTAAACAGTCCTCAACAGTGCTACCAAGTGGCACTTACTTCGTAATAGCCTGGTCACTGACGCTCAGTTTGGGCTATGCCAAGATACTCAATTTCTGACCTCATTACAACCTTGGTTCAAATATTGACAAAACAGCTGAATTCCTGAGGTGAGTTGAGAGTGACTGCCCTCGACGTCAAGGCAGCATTTAACAGGCAGTGGCATCAAGGATCCCTAGCAAAACTGGAGTCAATGGGGATCAGGGGAAAAACTCTCTGCTAGTTGGAGTCATACCTAGCACAAAGGAAGATGATTGTGGTTGTTGGAGGTCAATCATCTCAGTTCCAGGACATCACTGCAGGAGTTCCTCAGGGTAGTGTCCTAGGCCCAACCATCTTCAGCTGCCTCATCAATGACCTTTCTTCCATCATAAGGTCAAAAGGCTGGATGTTCACTGATGATTGCACAATGTTCAGCACCATTCACAACTCCTCAGATATTGAAACAGTCCATGACCAAACGCAGCAAGACCTGAATAATATCCAGACTTGGACAGATAAGTGGCAAATAACATTCGCGCCACAGAAGTGCCAGGCAATGACCAAATCCAACAAGAGAGAATCTAACTATCGTCCCTTGACATTCAATGGCATTACCATCGTTGAATCCCCTATCAACATCCTGGGGATTACCATTGGCCAGAATCTGAACTGGACTAGCCATATAAATGCTGTAGCAACAACAGCAGGTCAGAAGCTAGGAATCCTGCAGCGAGTACCTCACCTCCTCACTCCCCAAAGCCTGTCCACCATCTACAAGGCACAAGTCAGGAGTGTGATCGAATACTCACCACTTGCTTGGATGAGTGCAGCTTCAACAACACACAAGAAGCTTGACACCATCCAGGACAAAGCAGCCCACTTGATTTGCACCACATCCACAAACATTCACTCCTCCACCACCGATAAACAGTGGCAGCAGTGTGTACCATCTACAAGATGCACTGCAGAAACTCACCAAGACTCCTTCAACTGCACCTTCCAAACCCATAGTCACTACCATTTAGGAGGACAAGGGCAGCAGATAGATGAGAACACCACCTACTGGAAGTTCACTCCAAGTCACTCACCACCCTGACTTGGAAATATATCGCCGTCCCATCATTGTAGCTGGGTCAAACTCTTGGAACTCCCCTCCTAACAGTACTGTGGGTGTACCTACACTACATGGACTGCAGTGGTTCAAAAAGGCAGCTCATCACCACCTTCTCAAGGGCAATTAGGGATGGGCAATAAATGCTGGCCCAGACAGCAAAGCCCACATACCGTAAATGAATAATAAAAAGAAACCAACTCCCATACCCTAGAGGAATGCAACTGTTTACTTTCAAACAATGTTTGATGAGTTTGTTGACACTTGAATCAAGATTTAATTAATTTGCATGGACGAATTCAAAGTAGCCTCCGGCTGCAGAGAGCCAGTGAGAGTCCCTCATTGCCTCTTTCTGGGAAGGCCTGCCAAATGAAGTGCCAATCAGACACTTAACTGGGCAATGGAGGGCTTGGCCCGTGATCAAGAAACGTCGGGGCGGAATCCCACCCACCAAGAGTTGCTGACCAATCAGAGACCAGCAGTTTATCATTGCTCAGCAGCACCAATTTGTGTGTGTGTGTGTGTGTGTGTGTGTGTGTGTGTTGGGGGGGGGGGGTCAGTGGCTGCTGCTGGTAATACCCACCTGAGGCCCAGAGTAGCCAAGGGTCCCAAGCCACGGGAGAGTGATGACGGAAGGTGAATTACAGGGTGGGGGTCACGCGGGAAGTGGAGATGGGCCATCAGCAAGGGCAAAGGAGTGCTCTCAGCAGGCCATCGTGCCTTCCCAATGCTGGGTCCTTCCATAAGGCACTGAGGGCCTGACAACAAGGGTCTTCCCTGGGTGCATGCAAGCAATGCTGACAGCGTTTGCTTTTAAGGCTTCCCACATGGCCAGTCCCCTGCCCATTGCTTGAATTCCAGCGACAGCAAGATGAACCCTTAAGTAGGCATTAATTACCCAATTAAGGGCCTCAATAGGCAGCGGAGCGGGAAGGCTGTCCACAAGTCTTACCGCCACGGGTTTAATTGGGGCAGAGGTGGGAACGTGGTGGGGCCCCCACCTGCCCAATTAAATGCCTCCTCATCACCACACTCGCCATGGGGGAGGGCATTAAACTTTGCTTCATGTATGCCATAAAATGATCAAATTAAAGGAAAATCATTCACAATCTGCCTCTGAAATTTCAGTGCAGTTGCACAGGAGCAGATGACATTAGCTAATAGTTCATGATTTTTTGAGTAAAACACAAGAAAGAGAGAGTACCAGAGATAAATAAGCAAAGAGCACTTTATCTCAGTTATGTCAGTTTCTCTCAGGAACTGAGATTTCTCTTATTATTCATTCTCTCTTAAATTTCAACCAATTCTGCTCTTCCTGTTTCATTTCATCTCCTCAGTATCTCTGACATTGCAGCTATTAACAAACAATTTCTACACAGCTTGGTTAAGGTTTTATATCATTGCAGATTGAAGTAGCTCTAAATAACTCCATTACCCTTCCAGAAAGGAAAGAAAGAACTCACACTAATATAGTGGCTTTCGCTACTCAAAATATCCTAAAGTGTTTTCCAGCCAACTAAGTGTTTTAAAGTGTAGCCATTGGGCCAAATCTTCCAAGGAGTGACAATCACCATCAAATTGCCTCTCTGCTCCTATTTTTTTACACAGCACCAAAGCTCCGCATCTCTGGCAAGGACTTTTGAACTGGGCCTCTTTAGAGATGTTCTCGGAGTCTTCCTTCATAGTGCAGCATCGTCGGGAGAAATCAAGCCATATCCCCTTTTTACAGCACTAGCTGCCATATTTTGGTGAGTCTTCATTCACTATCACAGTGAAAAGCTTTGGCATGTTTAAATAGCTTTTCAGTATGTTAGAGAATGTGTATGAGTGAGGTAAGTGAGTAGGGTGGTGGAGTGCCAGCTGGGTGATGGATGGCAGGTGGGCAAGGTAGCAGGGTGTTAGACAGGGTAGGGTGCCAGCTGTGTAGGGTGGTAAGTGGCAGGATGATAGGTGGCAAGGTGGGTAGAGTGCCAGCTGGGTAGGATGGCAGGATGTGTAGAGTGCCAACTGGGTAGGGTGGCAGGGAGTTTGGTTGATAGGGTCGTGAAGTCAGGTCAGTCAGATCAGGGGTAGGGATTGGAATCAGAGTGTTGGGGGTTAGTGGGAAGGTTGGGGGGAAATCAAGGGATTGGGGGTGTCGGAGGGTTGGGGAGTTGGAGGGTCATGGGGAATTGGAGGGTTGGGGGGAGAGTTGGAAGGTCAGGGGGATTGGAGAATTGGGGGAAAATCAGAGGGTCGGGGGGAGAGTTGGAGGGTCTTCAGTGGGGAGTCGGGGGGGCGGGGGGCGGGGTGGTGGTGGTGGTTGCTGCGGGAGGGGGAGCAGTCAGTCGTATGGCTACCTGGGAATTAGATATGGTTTTTTCATGTCTGATATTTCCTGGGAAACTATCCAGGTAAGTGAGTTGGAAAGCTCCGAAGTCTCTGACTCTAATTAAGAGTTGGAGACGTTCTCGGGATTTCTGGATGCGGGAGAATTGCCCAGCAGAAGTTGAAACTTCCCAGGCAATTCCCGTGGAGTCTTTCCATTGGGACTTCTGAGGGATCCCCCAGAGTACCTTTCAGGGTACCTCCGGGTTACATTCATTTGGAAATCGGAAGATCTGGGCCATTATTTAATGTAGGAGACATTGGCAGCCAATTTGCACACAGCAAAGTCCCACAAGTAACCATGTGATAATGGGCAAAGAAGCTGTTTTCATGTTGTTTTTTGCAGGATAAATATTGACCAGAGCACTGAGGAGAACTCACCTGCTCTTCTTTCAGGTAAGGCCAGGAAATCTTATACATGCATCTGAGAGGGCAGACAAGGCCTTGGTTTAACATCTCATTGAAAGACTCCGCTAACAGTAAGGCACTCCTTCAGTATTGCGTTGAAGTGTCACCCTAGATTTTGTTCTCAAGTCTCTAGAATGGGTCTTGAATGCCCAGCTTTCTGGCCTACTGCTGCCAACTGAGTCATGACTGTCACCTCAGGCCTGATTTTCAACTGGGATGGGAACCTGATGCTGGATCATTACCAAATCCCAACCCTGTGCTGCAATGGCATCATCGACGTGACGCTATCTTTAAATGACAACTCCCTAATTGAGCCAGAGGTGAATGGTGCCAGAAGACAGGAACTGACTCCGAAATACAATCCCCAAAGGCAGATGGCAGCCATGATGGTGCTTGCCGCTGCCTTGCAGAATAGAGGAGGCAGGAAATCAGTCGGCCAGCAGCCTAATGGTACAGACAAGAGTCAAAACAAACAATGAGAAGGTACTAGACCTGTGCTGTCAGAATAACCGTTATTTTCCAAAAACTTTAATTCATCAAAAACTTGATGGCTCCCCACATTGCACCCTACAGCTGTGCACTAGTGTACGGTTTTGCCAATCTGTAAAATTGAAAATCACCCTCTGGCCCTCCTCAGCCAGTTAACAAGCTCCTCAAGGAGCTAACGGCAGTTAATTGGAGTTCAGTGGCTTGCCAGCTCCTCGAATTCCCCTGCCCTGCTTTCACTTTGAAAATAGGAATGCGTTTCGGAGGCATCAGGACGCTGACAGGCCATCTGGGAGCATGATTTTCAAAGCCAACTCCTACCTAACCTTGCTCCACAGACAATTGAAAGTCAAGCCTCTCAGCTATCTCTATGTACATTCCCATTGAAGCATGTATAGAACACATTTTGCTTCCAAACTGATCCTTGATGGCCACGAGGTTGTCCCCTCAAGACAAGGGCTGAAATCTTTTATTTTAATGCAAAAATAGTCTTCTGCCTACTGGCTCTTCTCCCAACTGCTCCCAATTACAATAATTGTCAAACTGTCACATCTACAGTGATGTACACTTACATCATCCAAGCTTATCATGGGCTACCCATCTGCCATTACTGTCGAAGGCAATTGAAAGGTGCTGCTGAGTTGAGGTAGGGTTGAATGCGCTAGCTATTTTGGGCAAGTCGGTAAGCTTTTCACAGTTAAGTTAGAACAAATGGAAGGTGTGTGATAGGGTAGAAGACAGAAGTGATTTAAATGACAAAAGGGATCTTGGTGCAAGGCAGAAGAGGGTGGTAATGGAACATGTAAAGAAATAAGGGATGGGTTCAGAGGAGGTGCAAATGGCTACAGCAATACCATTACCAACAGCTGTTGTCTAAAAAAAATGGAAGCTGTGGTTATGAACTAAAGTTGTTGAACACAATGCTGAGGCTGTAAGACTGCAAAGTGCACAGAGGAAAGATGTGGTGCTGTCCCTCAGACTGACCATTTTCTGGTGTTAGAAATAAAATAAAACTGAATATGTCAGTAATTTGAAATGAAAAGCACTGTAGGGTACTTGAAATGCACAGCAGGTTAATCAGCAATTGAAAGCAAGAGAGGCTTACGCTTTAGGTTTAATTCTTTGTGAGAACTCTATTACAACCTGTCATTCTCTTTCAGATGCTGATATCCCTGCTGTGCGTTCCCCAGCATTTGTCTGTTTTCATTCACGGAGGTTATCAGAAAACATTAATAAGATGAAAGGAATTTTCTTCTAAAGTAAAATACTGTGATTATCAGGGGACTAATGTCTGACCATGAGAATTTGTTTCTGGGCTTACTTTCAGGAAAGATATAAAGGATTCAGGCTGCTGATCCAAAGGAAAGTGAAATATTGCATCCAAAATTGACTTAGTGAGAGGAAGCAAAGGGTTACGGCTGGTGGGTGTTTTTTGACTGGAAGACTTTCCAGTGGGATTCCGCAGGGTTCAATACTGATGCCTTGCTGTTCATTGCAAATATCAATGATTTAGATTTAAATGTAGGGGGCATGATTACAAAGTTCACAGATGATACAAAAAAGGGCCATTAACAGGGTAAGCATGAGCACTGTCACTGAGCCAAACTACCAATTACTACTTTTCAGTATATTTGAGCGTTACTGGTGGGTTTTGGTAGCAGATGGATTTCATGCTTCACACTTTGTTCAATTTTGGGTGGAATAATCCCACTGTTAATTTAATTGCTGTAAAATAATTTTACCCCATAGTTCATAGGAGGGAATAATGAGGGTAGTGCTTTGAAGTGTTAAAATAAAATTAAGGATTATTTAAGAGGCGTTTTATATAATTTATATCTGATTAACAGAAGATGCGAAGCGGCAGGTGTCCTATTGCTTCAGCCAAAAGATTATTGCCACTCACACACCCACGTAGTTTCTGAGTCATGTGTCTTTTATTACTGCAAAAGAGAACTTTTGTGAGTCACCTAAACCAGTGACTAAACGCCTTTGTTTAATCGATATATTCATTGTGTAGGGAGGTGAGAAGGCGATTGGGTGAAATAAAATACAAAAGCAGAAGCAAGAGAACGGAAGAAAATAAAACCAAGAACGCGAGAGATCATAACTAAACATACTAAAAAAATTTTCTAGAAATGCAGAGTGGGTCAGTCAGCACCTGAAGGAGATGCAGCACTTGACAAATTTAGCTAGCTTTCATTTGGATATTCTAATCAATCTACAATCCGATTCCTGTTTTTATTGTCATGCGATGCCCATATCAAAACCGATTAGATACAGTGTTGCCAACACTCGTTGGACTCATTCGTTCCCTGACCTTCCTCCCGCAACAGACCTGCTCCACACTCTTGCCATTGTTTGTCTGACCCGTTCCTTCCCAGAGCACACCAGCGTACCAAATGGAGAAGCGAATGGACTCTTCGCCACCTGACTGGACAGTTCTTGACCGGCACAGATGGTAACGGAAAAGACTATCTGGCTGAAATTTTTAAACTAATAAACAATTGTATTCAAAAAAAATGAAAAGAAAAACACAAAGTCTGTGAGTGATTATCTCCAGGGTTACTTGCTACAGTGTCCCAGAGATTGATGTTTAATTCCTGGAGGGTTGGCAATCCTAATTCTACACTGTTGGTTGTATCTGTTTTTTAGCCACGCTATGTGCAAGTGGCGCAAAATAGGAAGAAACCATTATTTCAAGGGAAAAGGATTTCTGGGCTGGAGGAAGAGAGAAAGAAAATAACTTGCATTGATATAGTACCTTTCATGGCCTTAAGATGTTTCAAAACACTTTACAAACGGAGATAGTCTTCATTTACTGTAACCGCACTTATAATGTAGAGAAATGTGTCAGTCCATTTTTGCATAGCAAGGTCCCGCAGGCGACAATGAGAGGCTGATCAGATAATCTGTAGGTTGAAGGATAAACATTGATCGGGACTTAAGAAGGGACTTCTTGCTCTCCTCTGACATTGTGGCAGCGGATCTTTTATATCCAATTGAGCGGGCAGACAGGGCCTCGGTTTAGTGTCGCATCCAATAAGCGGTATCTCCAGAAGTGCAGCACTGCCCCAGTACCGCCCTGGGGTGTCAGTCTAGAACATGTGCTCATACCTCTGCAGCGAAATTTGAATTAGGATGAGTACTGGAGTAGCGAAGATGACACAAATACTAAACATTTCAGAGAGCGATTGGTGGAGGCAAATTATGCTCGGAAGGTAAAGGTCTTTGTGAAGGAGGGGATGGAGGTCAGAAACGAGCACCTGGGTCACATGAGATGGCGAGTTTTGAACAGCCTCATTCAGATTCAGACAGTGGCAAGAACTGACAGCAAGGATGCCGTGTTTGTGCAAGGCATTGGCTTTGGGATTTCCAGAGATAAATCGGAGGGCTCGATCAAGAAGTCATTCCTGGAAATCTGGCTACAACCAGATCAGCAAAGTAGAACCAAGAAAAGGCAGTCCTTCCAAGCAGGTTAACAGAGGAGTGGCTTTGGAGACATGTGGGGTAGTTGATTGTTTCAAAGACTGTGGAGAGGGCACCGAGGACTAATGCAACATTGGAGCAATAACAAAGAATGCCATTTGTAACTCTGGTTAAAGCTGTCTCAGTGCTTCAGGGAGGCTGGAAATCTGATTGGAGAGGATCAAACTGAACTGACGACAAGATGGACACGGAAATCAGAAATGGCCACATGTTCACGGACTTTGGAGAGGAAAGGAGATTGGAGATGGGGTGCTAATTTGCAAGGACAAAAGGCTTAAAAGTGTTTTATTTTGAGGCAAGGGTTGATGATGGTGCTTTTGAAAGAGAAGGAACATAGTGCCTGAGCATAGAGAACTACAAACGATGTCAACCAGTATAGTGGCCAGGATGGTAAATTGAGTGGTTAGCTGTTTAACGGGAATGGGGTCAGGAAACTAGGCCGTGAGTCTCAAAGGCTAGATCAGAGTGACCATGTAAGGAGAACAAAATAAACCAGAGAAAGATGGGGATTAAGGGCCAGTGCACATGGGTTCTGGGGGAAGTAAATGAATGGCTGATCTCTTTCATGGTAATAAAGAAGCCCATGAGTTTCTTGCACATGTTGGTGTCCAGGATGGAGGTGGAAGATGAGAGGGATTTAACGACATAGTTGGTCATGGAATAAAGAAGCTGGGGAGGAGAGGGGATTCCTTTTATTCAAGGATGATCAGGAATGGTGCCTATCCATGATTAATCTGCAGTGATTATCTCACGATCTTAAACCCTTAATATCTGCCATAAGACTTGACATTGATTTTTCTTCAATAAAATGCAACATGAATTCAAACAAGCTCACAAACTCCTCCACAGGTTTCACGTAGGTTGATTACAAGGCAAAGCAGCACTCTTGTTTCTTGGAATTCAGTTGATGCCTTTGCCCTTTTTGAGGTTCATCTTGTGCGATCTAACCTGAATCTCTGACGAGATCGTCATCACATAATCACTGACGAGTCTTCTTAATTCTTTCAGTAACCTTTCATTATTTGGCAATCAACTGACAACCTCATTCCATAGATTAGCAGCAGTGGGAAACTGGAAAGTGTTGCGTTGATGCAGTAAGGGCTTGCTCTTCTGCGAGAGAGCAGAAGCAGATTTATTCTGTATTTAACTCTGCTGTATCTGAATTTAGGGTGGTGATGCTGAATGCCTGAAGTGTTCCTTTCTTCCACATTGACCTTCCCCACTGTTCCTTTTCTTTAAAAAATGTTATTTTGTTTCTTAGAGAGAAGCAGTGCTGCTACCCTCTATCACTGTAGCTGAATGGAAAGTAGGCAAGTTCATTTGAGTACAATGCTAGCAAAAGTAAATATTTAAAACAATTTTTGTGTGAAGTACACTGCAGGTAGATGTGGCTTTATTCTACTAGCATTAAAAACAACAAAAACAAATTCAGAAATGAATATCCACACCCTATCTTCTTTCTACCACGGTCCTAGGAAAAGACATATTTGTTGGAAAGGACAGTGACTATCCACAATACTTCTGCAGCTGCTCAGTTCCACCTGCACCTTCACCTTTGATTCACGTGACCCCAGCAAAAATGCTAATTCCCTCTCATATGAGTTGTCCTCCTTGGCATTCCCCCGACCACCTTTGCTCCTTTAAGTTACTTTGTGTCCGATCATGCTTGTGTGAAACACTTTAGGATGTTTTACAATGTTAAAGGTGCTATATAAATGCAACTCGTCATTGTTGAGGAGGCAGCTGCAGTTGAATCTCATGGTATAGGCAATATTCATAAGCTCTCAAAGTTTATTAAAGGAGTGGAACTCTTTTTGCTGAATTTCATCCTTGTGACTTGATTCCAGGTGGAGTGTCTCCTCTAAATATAAAGCACTCATTTTGTCGCTATTAGTTATAAAAGCATTACCAGACAGAATTTGACACTGTGGTATATAGAGGAGATAGTGGGACAGATAATCAAAACCTTGGTCCAAGAAGAAGGCTTTAAAGAGCATCTTAAAGGAGGACACATAGAGATGCAGAGGTTTAGGCAAGGAATTTCTGAGGATAGGGTGTAGAAGATTAAAGCCCTGGCTGTAAATGATGAGAAGAAGGAAGTGACAGATATACAGAAGGGCCAAATTGGAGTAATGCAGAGTTTTGGTGGGTTTAGGGCTAGGGGTGGTTATAGAGATTGGGAAGGGTGAGGCAATAGAAGGCTTTGAACACAAAGATGATAATTTAAAAATTGAGATGTTGCTTGATCAGCAACAAATGTATATTCAGCATGATTATAATAAACATTTCAATGGAATTGACATCAAAGGGTCAAAAACCAGTGTCATGCTCTGGTATTTTCTGAATTTCAAATTAATTTTTATAATTTAAAACTGGCCACAAAAAGCTGCAAAATTTGGCTGCAAAAGGGTCACCTGACTTGTGGATTGAAACCACTCCCATATCTCAGGAGGGAACAAAAGGAATATTCCAGACTGATCAAAGTTGAATCAAAGCCTTTTCCTGAAACTAATTCAAAAGGGTATATCAAATTGGATGGATCGTTCAAAGACAAATACCCTGGACATCTCAACCTCACAAGGTGCTAAACCCACAATACGGAATGTGTACTCCGTGCAACCATCTGCCTTATTTGGAAAAGGACTTTGAATTTGTAAGAGGTCACATGATGAGACAACCATGTTTTCTCTCCACTGTTAAATCAGCAAGAAGCTTCATGCAGACAGAGAGTTCCATTAAAAGCTATCGAATTAGCTTCAACTCACCCAAACAGCTAAGGTAATAAACAGGGAAACCTTGAAAGTGGGAGATCCTACTGGAGAGAAAGATTCCCCAACCACTTCCAGTTAAACTTCGCCTGAGAACCAACCTTCCAGAAATATGACTACAAGAACGCTCACAGCCTGCTGGTAACTCCTTGCTTAACAAGACCTTCACTTCAACTTAAACACTGACTTTATCTAAGAAAATGCAGGCCTGCCATGAAAGAGACTGAGATAATTATAAGCTGTAACAGTATATTACCTTCCTGTGTAAATAATTTTTGTGTGTGTGAGAGATGGTGAGTGAAACTTTGGATTATTTCAGGGTAAGTGAGTGAGAATAAATAACTCCTTTATTTTTAAACTCACAAAAAACTTGATGCTGTAATTATTTAATTGGGATACACAAACTGAGGGTAAGATAACATACACCACATTCTTACAAAACATGCTAATCACAGACAATAAAGGGAAAACATTAATGTTGTCCACGACACCAGATTGTAGCCCTCAGCACAGCTGACTGTTGTGATCAGCTTGATCTGTCTGCCTGAGGTTCATCTCAAGCTCCCTGAACTCAATGCTGTCTTCAGCCCAGGAATAGAAGACTATGCTAAGGAACAGTTTGAGATGATTTCTTGCACTGGGAACTAGTTGAAGGAAATGGGAAGTGTAAATCGTGGGCCTATTGTTGAAATATTGATTCTCACCATCAGTGCACAGGCCCACTCCAAGCACAAGCACTGGCTGCTGATCACTTACACTTCCAGGAACTCCAGGCTTTATCATCCATTAAAACCCACTATCCTGGCCAATCAGACCAATCTTTCAGAATTAAATATCCAATAATTGAAATGTTATTATGTGTCATGAATTCATTAACGATTTGAATTGATGTGAAGCAAGAAGAATCGGCATAGAGATAGAAAAGGCAAATGACAGCTCTGAATAAATGAGATTGAGATCACAGCTGATTTGTAAATACACTTAAATCTAATATACTGACTTTGAGTCCTGAAACAAGTGGGATAACTCAGTGTTAATTCTAAATAACTCATTAAATGATGCCTCTATTCATTATGTTGTGTTCCATACTGTGTAATTTTCCAGGAAACTATGGCTTAACTCCTAGAGTATATTTGACAACAATCATTACTATCTATCGATAGTTGCGGAAACAACACCAGCAATAGTCTGAATGTGTATGTCAACATCTTTACATCCACACTATCATATATATCAATACCATCATTAAACATGCACACACATTGTTAATACATCATTAGTATACTCAGACCACTAAATGTGCTCACACATCACCAAACATACTGATCACCAAACATATTCCGTATCCAAATCTATTCATACATCACTGAACATTCTTATCATTAAACATTCTCATCACTGAATATACTCACATATCACTATGTTTACTCACCTCCAAGCAGGCATATAGTAACAGACTTCAGGAGAACATCATAGTGAAATGGGCAGGTACATGGCAAATGAAATATAAGACAGTGATGTGCAAGATGATTCATTTTGGTAGGGGGAATATGGAGATGCAATAAAAATTAAATGGTACAATTTTAATGGGGGTGCAGGAATAGAGAGACCTAGGGGTGCATATACACAGTTCTTTGAAGGTGGCAGTACAGTACAGTTGAGAAGGCTATTAAAAAGGCATACGAGTTCCCGGACTTTATAAATAAAGGCTTAGAGTACAAAAGCAAGGAATTTATACAAAATCTTTAAAAAAAACATTGACAAATTTTGGGCACCACACTTTAGTGAAAAATTTCAAAGTTTTAGAGAGGGTGCAGGAGATGGTACCAGGGATGAAAGATTTCAGTTATGTGAAGATACTTGTTATGGACAGGAGGGGAATTAATTTAAACAGCTCTGACTTCTCCTTTCACTACCTGTCCAGAAACAGAAAGGTGGTTTTGATTTCCAATTTTCCCCTTTATAAGTAGTTTCCCCAACCCTTCAGTTTGGAGTAATCCAATCCTCTATTAATAACCCCACAGCAAACACGAGATAAAGTAAAATAATAAGGTTAGTTTATTTTGCACACGCGCAACATGTGTGGAAAGGTTTTGTAACATCCGCCCCTTTTTGCGCTTATGAAATAAAAGTGGGATAAGGAAAAGAAAAAAATGCAGGGCAAGACCACAATAAAAATGAGTTATGGTTTCACGTGAGTCCAGGGTCCAGAATTAAAAGTCCAGCAGGGTATTCCTTCAGAAGTTAGCAGGCTGAAACTGTTACAAGGTGACCTGACTTCCTAGAAGCGATGACTTCCCTGATGGAAGAAGGCACATAGCGACGGATGAGTCTTATAGCTACAGATATAGGAGTTCCGATTTTCCATTAGTACACAGTGTAGATGAGGGACAGGTAATTTACCTGGACAGAACTCTTCCTGCTGCTACCTGTTCAATTATAAAATGATAGACTGTCTGTGTTCAGTTCCACACGGCAATATGACAGGTTCTAGCAGCTTGGGAGAGGTCAATGTGACATACCTTCCACTTCTTCTCCTTTGGACAAAGGATGTATTTTTCCAGGTCTGGAATCTTGAGAGATCCCTTTTGTTCTTGCAAACATACCATCACTGTTGGCCACAGTTCTGCCTTAGAAATGTTAAGAGTGTTGGTGCATTTCCTCGAAGTTTGATTTTCTGGAGCCACAGGGGGCATTAGCATCTCAAAGGTAGCAAGGTCCATGCTGGTTTCTGAAGGTTAGAAATTCCCCTGGTATGAGTCATGGCTTTTCATGCATGTCAGGGTAAAGCTTTTGCCCATTTTTAAATATAAAATAATATTTTTATAATAATATTAATGTAGCTAAGTTGATGTAGATATATTTTCCTTTCTGTCTTCTGGACGGGTCAGACTAGAAAAAATGAAGTTGTGCTCCTTATGGCAGAGAAGTTTATTTGGAGATTTCATAGAGGTGTTCAAAATGTTGATGGATTTTGATGAATTTAATGAGGAAAAATTGTTTTCAGTGGCAGAATGTCAGTAATCGGAGGGCACGGATTTAAGGTGATTGGAAAAGAACCTGAGGTGACAATAAAACATGTTGTGGGTTCTTATGTCTAAAATATACTGCCAGAAAAGGTGGTGGAAATAGATTAAAACAAACTTTCAAAATGAATTGAATAAATAAAGGAAAAAATTGCTGGGCTATGTGGAAACAGCAGTGGAATGGTATTAATTGGTTGCCCTTTCAAAGAGCTGGCACAGGCAAAATGGGCTGAATAGTCACTCCCTCTATGTTGTATCATTCTACAATACTACAATATCACTGAATATACTGACACATCGCTAAACACACACACAAAATTTGTTATATTCACATGGTCAAACATAACGCGTACATCACTAAATACACACAAGTATGATTAAATATACGTGCATAAAACATTATGATATATTGTTAAGGATATCTAAAAAACATCACTAAATACACACAAGTATGATTAAACATATGTGCATTAAACATTCTGATGCATTGTTAAAGATATACATCATCATTAAATACACACACATGATTAAATATATTTACCATTAGCTATGCATACTCTGAATGGTACTCACGGCTGCAAGACATGTTCACATGCGTTTAAACATGCGCAGGCACGGTGTCAAATGCAGACTCCCTTAAACATGTCGGCACACTCTCATATATTTCATTTTAACAGTTACTGTACTTTGTGCCATTACAGACACATAGTGCAATTATGTAAATTATGCACCTTTAATATGACATTAGCCTGAAAAACAGACACAACTTTTCAAGGTTTACCCCTTCCCCAGCTCAAGCTAAAGGACTTGTTCAACACTTTACCGACAAACTCCTAACTAAATTAAGTTCCATCTTTAGAAAAGTATCAAATAATTTCTAAAAAAAAAAGTACTGAAAAGAATACAGTGTTATTCTACTATATAGTACAATAGCACTGTATTACAACAATTTTGCAAAAAAACCCATCAAGTTACCTATGAGTAATTTGCATGGTGAAAATGTGATACTGTGACACCCATTAGATTAAGTTGAATTCTGACCTACAGCCATTTTGAATGACTCTGACCCCAATCCCCCGACCAGCCATATAACCATTGAAGAACCACCGCCTTTTACAATACCAAAGGAGATATTTGGCCACTGTATCTATGCTGGATGGTTTCTAAAGCAATCCAAAGCTAAATCCACTACCCTGCTGATCTCACAATATTTGGTGATATTTTTAAATTGTTTTTTCCTCATCGGTCTACTCCCTGACCAGGGGAAATAGTCTTTCCCTATTCACTCTGTCAAAACCCTTCATAACATTAAAAACTTACATCAAATCTCTTCTTATCCTTCTCTGCTTCATTAGAAATAGTATTTTCAAATATATACTAAGTATTAAATAATGTTGTATCTGCGATAACATCTTGGTGAATCTATTCTGTATATTTTGCCAGCCCAGACACAATAAGCTGAATGGCCTCTTTCTGTGCTGTACCTTTTCTATCATTCTAAAAGTTTTAATGTCCCCTTAATAATGGACCACTACTCTCCTGGTTCAAATTCTGCTCCTAAGATATGAGCACATACCATGCCACAATTTTAAGGAAGAGCAGGGCATTTATCTCTGATGTCCTGGCCAATGTTCGTCGCTCAATCAACACAAAAGGCAAATTATCTGGCCATTTTCACATTGCTGTTTGTGGAACCTTGCTGTGCACAAATTGATTGCTGCAGTTGTTTCAATAGTGACTTCACTTCAAAAGTACTGGATTGATTATAAAACACTTTGAAATATCTTAAGGTTGTAAAAACTCTATAAATGCAGGTTTTTTTTTGTATTTTAAGACAGTTCTTAAAAACCTCTTTAACCAAGCTTTTGGTCATCTGTCCTCATCATCATGTGTGCTCTTCTCAGGGGTAGGTCCTTGGCTCATAGCAATTTTCCCATGTCTCTCTATCCTGTGCCAGTCTTTTCATTTTCCAATAACTCCTTTTAATTTTCAACCCATCCAGCATTGATATTCTCTTCCTTCCTCATCTTCCTTGAAATCATCCCTCCATAACATCTTTTACAAGTCTAATTCCTCTTAAGATCTGCCTTACCCAAACTCTCTGTCTGTTCCTAATCATGTTCAGTAAATTTTGGTGTTTGTTTACTCTCCACAGCACTTCATCAAATAATTTTTTTTTGTCCAGCTGAACCTTTCCATTCTCCTCCAAACCCACATTTCAAAGCTATTGAACAAGTCGGTCTCCTTTCTCCATAAGGTGCAAATCTCACATTCACACTTATGTCCTAACATTTCTTTATTCAATTTGGCATCCATTCTTTTTCTAAATATGCTCATGCTAAAAGGTGCTTTATAAATGCAGTTGATGTTCTCTGTCAATCCACTCCCTTCAATATCTTTCTAATGAATTTTAACTCCCCCTCCTAGCTTCATGCCCTTCATGCTTATCTACATTAAATTACATCTGCCAATATCTGCCAAATCTACCAACTTGTATGTTTTCTTGAAGGCTTAACTGTCATATTGTTCTGATTCATTCATGGGATGTGAGCATCGCTGGCTAGGCAGCATTTGTTGCTAGTCCATAATTGCCCTTGAAAAGGTGGTGGTGAGCTGCCTTCTTGAACTGCTAGAGTCCATGTAGTGTAGGTACACTCACAGTGCTGTTAGGGAAGGAGTTCCAGGATTGTGACCGAGCAACAGTGACGGAACGGCGATATATTTCCAAGTCAGGATAGTGAGTGGCTTGGAGGGGAACTTCCAGGTGGTGGTGTTCCAATGCATCTGTTGCCCTTGTCTTTCTAGGTGATAGTGATCATGGGTATGGAAGGTGCTGCCTAAGGAGCATTGGTGAGTTGATGCAGTGCATCTTGTAGATGGTACACACGGCTGCCAATGTGCTTTGGTGGTGGAGAGAGTGAATGTTTGTGGATGGGGTGCCAATCAATTGATCACAGAGCATTGAAGGCGGCCATTCAGCCCATTGTGCCTGCACCTCCTCATTTTTTGCCGACCCTCCTACTTTGTATCTTAAGCAAATTTTGAGTTTGTGTTCCTTATCCTGAAGTCCACATACCTATACACAAAGAACAATAACACAACCAGTACTGACATCTGGAGCACAACACGACCAACCCTTCTTCAGTCTGAGCCATATCTAACTTCCCAGTGTCAACCAACTTTCTATCCGGTCATCAGTTCTGATGAAAAGTCACAGACCTAAAATGTTAACTCAGTTTTTTCTTTCCACAGATGCTACCTGACCCGTTGAGTATTTCCAACATTTTCTGTTTCTCTTTCGGATTTCCAGCATCCGTATTTTACTTTTGTGTTTCTAGATCATTCCGTTGCATTTCCTGTCAGATTGTACTCCTGGACTTTTCTAACGAGTATTTTGTGAGGCAAGTTATCAAAATACCCGAAAACCTACACATGTTCTAGCTGCTGCATTCTCTTTTTATATGCAGTTGTTCAAAAAAAAACTAAATTAAATTTGTCAAACGCAACTTGCCTTTAAGAATTGGCCATCCTCGATTAGCCCGGTTATTTCTAACCAGCTTGATTGCAAATGACGGATTTTGAGAGTTTACCAACATGAGTGCGACACAATATTTCTCTGCTTTGCATTTGTGATCTTAATTTAACTGTACTTCAAACTCACCAATTCTCCATTTGATCCGTATGAAACGTGTTAACATTTCCTAATGTTTATATTAAACTGTGAAGTAACAGCTTTGCCAGCTCGTTTCTTTTTTGAAAAATACATAGTGTAAATTGACTGGATGGAATTAAATTCAGCCACTTGAATACGGAGCGTTTAATAGCAATCATAATAATAATTATTACCAATTTATGCTCCCAGGGAGACTAAAATCCCTGCGAAAGGGCGGATCCAGCTGTCAAATAGGTCACGCCTCTTGAGTTCATTGGTTAACTCTGTTACTGGACCCGCCTATATTGTCCAGCTCTGCTCATTGGTTGGATAAGACTCTGTCAATCAACACGTCTAGGTCCACTGCAAACGCCTGATCTGGATTGCCATTGGCCCTTTGAGAAGTCATTCTGTGCCCACCGCCCCCTTTCTGGAACACTTTGATTCCACCTCGTTGATAATATTGGAGCAGATACAGGAATATTATAAAATATAAGAACAAGGAGGGACAGTGCCGACCTTCAGCTAACAGAGGAAAAAAACACAATATATATTAAATAGTTAAGATTGGAGGGAGCTGGTGCTGGAAAAGAAGTGTCGGGACAGGAAATTAAAATGACTTTAGTGGGGACCGTTCGCCTGCGCTTCTGCTGCCTCGTCCTCCTGAACTTTCTCCGACACAGTCACCGGAGCGCTGCTAACGAAGGTGAGCAAACGGCTGGAGCCCTGTTAGAGGGAGAATATAACCAGGGGGAGCAAGGGAAAATTCAGGGAGCTGGGGGAAGAAAGCCTGGTTCCAGTGATGGGTGAGTGAATGGTCCGCAGTGTTCTTGTAGTAAAGTCTGACTGTGACTTGGGGAGGCGGTGACCCGTTTCCTTCTCGTTCTCTCTCTCCCCTTCTCTTTCGGTATACCCACCCTCTCTCTCTCTCCATCCTCCCATACTTTATGCCCCTTCTTTCCATCCCCGCGCTCTCCATCACCCCTCTCTTCATCCCCCCTCTCCCTACCCCCACCCCCTCTCTCCACCCCCATCCCCTTCTCACCTCTCCCCAACCCCCATCCCTCCTCTCTCCACCCCTCATCCCCCCCAAATTACCCCATCTCCACTCCACCCCTCATCCCCCCCTCTCCACCCCTCATCCCCCCCTCTCCACCCCTCATCTCCCCTCTCCACCCCTCATCCCCCCTCTCCACCCCTCATCCCCCCCTCTCCACCCCTCATTCCCCCTCTCCACCCCTCATCCCCACCTCTCCATCATACATCCCCCCTCCACCCCTCATTCCCCCCCTCTCCACTCCTCATTCCCCCCTCTCCACCCCTCATTCCCCCTCTTCACCCCTCATCCCCACCTCTCCACCCCTCATCCACCCCTCTCCACCCCCCATCCCCCCTCGCTCCACCCCATCCCCCCTCGCTCCACCCCCCATCCCCCCTCGCTCCACCCCCCATCCCCCCTCGCTCCACCCCCCATCCCCCCTCGCTCCACCCCATCCCCCCTCGCTCCACCCCCCATCCCCCCTCGCTCCACCCCCCATCCCCCCTCGCTCCACCCCCATCCCCCCTCGCTCCACCCCCCATCCCCCCTCGCTCCACCCCCCATCCCCCCTCGCTCCACCCCCCATCCCCCCTCGCTCCACCCCCCATCCCCCCTCGCTCCAGCCCCCATCCCCCCCATTCCCCCTCTCCACCCCCATCCCCCCATCCCCCCTCTCCACCCCCACCCCCTCTCTCTCCAGCCCCCACCCCCCCCCTTTCTCTCCACCCCCACAGCCCCTCTCTCTCCACCCCCCCATCCGCCCTCACTCCACCCCCCCATCCCCCCTCTCTCCACCCCCCCATCCCCCCATCCCCCCTCACTCCACCCCCCATCCCCCCTCACTCCACCCCACCAGCCCCCCTCTCTCCACCCCACCATCCGCCCTCTCTCCACCCCCCTCTCTCCACCCCACCATCCCCCCTCTCTCCACCCCCATCTCTGCACCCCCCATCCACCCCCATCCCCCCTCACTCCACCCCCCCATCCGCCCTATCCCCCCTCACTCCACCCCCCATCCGCCCTATCCCCCCTCACTCCATCCCCCCATCCGCCCTATCACCCCTCACTCCACCCCCCCATCCCCCCTATCCCCCCTCACTCCACCCTCCCATCCCCCTCACTCCACCCCCCCATCCCCCTCACTCCACCCCCCCATCCGCCCTCACTCCACCCCCCCATCCGCCCTCACTCCACCCCCCCATCCCCCCTCACTCTACCCCCCATCCCCCCTCACTCCACCCCCCATCCCCCCTCACTCCACCCCCCCCATCCCCCCTCACTCTACCCCCCATCCTCCCTCACTCCACCCCCCATCCCCCCTCACTCCACCCCCCCATCCCCACTCACTCCAACCCCCATTCCCCCTCTCCCCACCCCCCATTCCCCCTCTCCCCACCCCCACATTCCCCCTTTCCCCACCCCCACATTCCCCCTCTCCCCACCCCCACATTCCCCCTCTCCATTCCCCCATTCCCCCTCTCCATTCCCCCTGTCTATTCCCCTATTCCTCCTGTCTATTCCCCCATTCCTCCTGTCTATTCCCCCATTCCCCCTGTCTATTCCCCCATTCCCCCTGTCTATTCCCCCATTCCCCCTGTCCATTCCCCCTGTCCATTCCCCCTGTCCATTCCCCCTCTCCATTCCCCCTCTCCATTCCCCCTCTCCATTCCCCCTCTCCATTCCCCCATTCCCCCTCTCCATTCCCCCTCTCCATTCCCCTATTGCCCTTTCCATTCCCCTCTGTCTCCATCCCTACCCGTCGCTGTCTATCCCTCTCTCCTTCTCTCTCTGTATGCCCACTCTTTCCCTGTCCATCCCTCCTCTCTCCATTGCACTCTCTTCCCATCGCCTTCTCTCCCCATTGCTCTCTCTCTGTCCAACCCCCTTCTCTCTCTCTGTCTAACCCCCTTCTCTCTGTCTAACCCCCTTCTCTCTCTCTGTCTAACCCCCTTCTTTCCCCCTTCTCTCTCTCTGTCTTTCCCCCTTCCTCCCTCCGTCTACCCCCTTAACCCTCCATCTACACCCCTTCCTCCCTCCGTCTACACCCCTTCTCCCTCCGTCTACCCCCTTCTCCCTCCATCTATCCCCCTTCCCCCTACATCCATCCTCCTTCACCTGCCCATCTACCCCACTTCTCCCTCCATCTACCTCCCTTCTCTCTCTGTCCAAACCCTTCCTCTCCATTTATCCCCTCTGTCTTCATCTATCCCCTCTGCCTTCATCTATCCCTACCCTCCGTCTACCCCTCTCTCTGTCTACAAATCTCTCCATCTAGCCCCTCTCTCCGTCTAGCCCCTCTCTCTTCGTCTATTCCTCGCTCTTCATCTGTTCTCCTCTCTCCAGTATCACCACCCTCTCTGGTATCACCCCTCACTCCGGCATTACCCCTCTCTCTTTCTAACCTCCCCTTGCTCCGTCTGAACCCCCTCTCTCCGTCTAACCCTCCTCCTCTCTCTCTCTCTCTCCCCCTCCCTCTCTATCTTCTCTCTCTATCACCCCTTCTCTCTCATCATCACCCTCTTTCCCTCTCTCTATTACCCTCTCTCTCGTCATGCTCTCTATCATCCCCTCTTTTTCTATTCCCCCACTTTCTCTCTTCCCCAACTTTCTCTCTCTCTATAGCTCCCTCCCTATCCCCTCCTTTTTCTCCCTAACCCTTCCCCTCTCTCTCCCTAACCCTCCCCCTCTCTCTCCCTAACCCTCCCCCTCTCTCTCCCTAACCCTCCCCCCTCTCTCCCTAACCCTCCCCCCTCTCTCCCTAACCCTCCCCCCTCTCTCCCTAACCCTCACCTCTCTCTCCCTAACCCTCCCCTTCTTTCTCTTCCTCCCTCTCTCCCTATCCCTCCCCCTCTCTCTTCCTCCCGTTATCTCTATCCCCTCCCCTTTCTCTCTATCCCCCCACTTTCTCTCTATCCCCTTTCTCTCTATCCCCTCCCCCCTCTCTCTATCCCCTCCCCCCTCTCTCTATCCCCTCCCCCCTCTCTCTATCCCCACCCCCCTCTCTCTATCCCCTCCCCCTCTCTCTATCCCCTCCCCCTCTCTCTATCCCCTCCCCTCTCTCTCTCTCCCCTCCCCCTCTCTCTCTCTCTCCCCTCCCCTCTCACTCTCCCTCTCCCTCTCTCTCCCCTCTCCCCTCTCTCTCTCCCCTCCCCCCTCTCTCTCTCTCTCCTCCCTCCTCTCTCTCTATCCCCTCCCCCTCTCTCTCTATCCTCTATCCCCTCCCCCTCTCTCTATCCCCCCTCTCTCTCTATCCCCTCCCCCTCTCTCTCTCTATCCCCTCCTCCTCTCTCTCTCTATCCCCCCCTCTCTCTCTATCCCCTCCCCTCCCCCCTCTCTCTCTATCCCCTCCCCTCCCCCCTCTCTCTCTATCCCCTCCCCCTCTCTATCCCCTCCCCCTCTCTCTCTATCCCCTCCCCCTCTCTATCCCCTCCCCCTCTCTCTATCCCCTCCCCTCTCTCTATCCCCTCCCCTCTCTCTCTCTCTCCCCTCCCTCTCTCTCCCCTCCCCTCCCCCTCCCCTCCCCCCTCTCTCTCTCCCTCCTCCCTCTCTCTCTCCCCTCCCCCCCTCTCTCCCCTCCCCCCTCTCTCTCTCCCCTCCCCCTCTCTCTCTCCCCTCCCCCTCTCTCTCTCTCCCCTCCCCCTCTCTCTCTATCCTCTCTCCCCTCCCCCCTCTCTCTCTATCCCCTCCCCCTCTGTCTCTCTATCCCCCCTTCTCTCTCTCTATCCCCTCCCCTCCCCCCTCCCTCCCTCTCTCTCTATCCCCTCCCCTCCCCCCCTCTCTCTCTATCCCCTCCCCTCCCCTCCCCCCTCTCTCTATCCCCTCCCCTCCCCCCTCTCTCTATCCCCTCCCCTCCCCCCTCTCTCTATCCCCTCCCCTCCCCCCTCTCTCTATCCCCTCCCCTCCCCCCTCTCTCTCTATCCCCTCCCTTCCCCCCTCTCTCTATCCCCTCCCCTCCCCCTCTCTCTCTATCCGCTCCCCCCCCTCTCTCTATCCCCTCCCCCCTCTCTCTATCCCCTCCCCCCTCTCTCTATCCCCTCCCCCCTCTCTCTATCCCCTCCCCCCTCTCTCTATCCCCTCCCCCTCTCTCTCTCCCCTCCCCCTCTCTCTCTATCCCGTCCCCCTCTCTCTCTATACCGTCTCCCTCTCTCTCTATCCCGTCCCCTCTCTCTCTGTCCCCTCCCCCTCTCTCTCTCTATCCCCTCCCCCTCTCTCTCTCTATCCCCTCCCCCTCTCTCTCTCTATCCCCTCCCCCTCTCTCTCTCTATCCCCTCCCCCTCTCTCTCTCTCTATCCCCTCCCCCTCTCTCTCTCTATCCCCTCCCCCCTCTCTCTCTATCCCCTCCCCCTCTCTCTCTCTATCCCCTCCCCCTCTCTCTCTAACCCCTCCCCCTCTCTCTAACCCCTCCCCTCCCCCTCTCTCTCTATCCCCTCCCCCTCTCTCTCTATCCCCTCCCCCTCTCTCTCTATCTCCTCCCCCTCTTTCTGTAAGCTCCATCCCCTCTCTCTCTCTATCTCCCACTTCTCTCTCTCTGTGCCCTCTCTCTCTCTACCCTCCTCCCCTCACTCTCTATCCCGGTCCCCCTCCATCCCCCTCTCTGTATCCCTTCTTTCTCTCTAGCCCCCGCTTCTCTGTCTCTCTATACCCCCAGCTTCTCTCTGTCTTTCTATACTCCCTCTCTCTATCTCCCAACTCTCTCTCTACACCCATCTCTCTCTCTATTCCCCAACTCTATCTATCGCCCTCACTCACTCTAACGCCCTCTCTCTATCCCCTCTCTCTACATATACGCCCTCTTCCCTCTCTCCATCCCTTCCCTTCTCTGTCTATGTTCCCTTTCCCTCTTAGCTTCCCTGCCTCCATGCCCGCTCTCTCTCTATCCCCTGCTTCTCTCTGTCTACCCCCCTCTCTCTATATCACCTTTCTTTCTATCCCATCCCCACCTTCTCTATCCCCCACACTCTCTCTATCCTCCCACTCTCTCTCTTTATCTCGTCCCTCTGTGACCCCCCTCTCTCTCTGTGCCCCCCTCTCTCTCTGTGCCCCCCTCTCTGAGCCTTTCTTCTCCCTTCTCTCTCTGCATCCTCTTTTTCTCTTCCCCTTCCTCTTTCTCTCTCCCCCCCGCTGGTCAATTTCCTAGACTCTCACCTGAACAATTGTATTTTACGAACGGTCCAGGTTAGTGTGTGAACTCACGCTGCACTATGTTGCGTTAAATAGAGAGACCAGAGGTACAATATATTAAAATCATTTTAACCTTGTTTTAGCGCCAGTGAGTGTCTGAGTGTGTGTGTGTGATAAGGCACTCAGATTGAATTTTCAGTATGTGAACAGATGCAGAACTTGTGTTGCCGATTGAACATTCTCTTAGCCTCTGTAAATCGGAACACCTTGCATTTCCGTGTGCTCTCATTCATTTCACTCCCGCAAAGCAATCCGGACTTGAGGAGGAGCCCGGCGGGCGGTATGAGGGCTTTTGCTCTGATTCCAGAAAGCAGCAGATACCTCATTCCTGTATAGTGGAGCGAGATTTAGAAAGAGGAAAACGCAATCAGCAAGAAACATTGGGAGAATGGATTGCTTTCCGAATGTCATATAACACACAAAATGAGCTAGTGACAGGAGAAGGCTGGTGTCCGGGTGGGTGGTCATGGAAAGGGTTAAATCCGAAACTTAGTTCGTAGGTTTTTTTTAATCCGGTCAGAGGTGACTTTGGTATCCTGTCAAAATGTACAGAATGCAAATCAGTTCTTTGTCTCAGAACACCTATTAAATTTGAGGGAGAGTGGAAGAGAAAGGAGATAGTAACTCCTCTTCATCTGCTGTTTTATATCACTATACGATTTTTTGTTTTGTTTTGCAAATTGTATTGTGCCACTTGCATTCATCCTCTGTCCATGAAGGCAGATAGATTTGGGTAGATTTAACATTGAGCCATATTATTCAGGATCTGATTTGGCCAGCCGTGTGCTGCGTTGTGGATGTGGCTTTCACCTTGTGTTGATTTGGAAGCGGAGTGTCATTGAAAATAGCTGTGATCAATCAGTCTATTCAAAGAAGCCAGAAAACAAGACTCAGCTTCGGAGACAGGTGTTGGCGATGCACTGATAACCAGCGTAAAGAGATCCCAGAACAGAGCCAGACTGAGGGCAGTTAGTGTTTCAATTACACTTTGTGTCATTTTCAAATCCTGTGAACATTCATTATTGTGAAAGGGCAGAACAACTTTCTTTGACTGAAGATACCTTCGAGCAATGGTGTTTGGGGAATAGAGAGGAAAGTTAGCTTTCCGCTAATCTTTAGTTTAATTAACACACAACAAACTTCAAACTGCCTTTCTTTAGAAGTTCTAATCCACTGTCCTTTGACCGCAGAATAGCAAATAATAAGTATTCTGATTAAACACCATGTTGCACACTTCATATCTGATGCACCTTGGGTTTTTTTTATTTTAAAGAACTAGACGTGGGTAGGATCTTGAGTTACTTTCCTTTTCAAACCATCTTTCTGAATATGTAAACATTAACAAATTATCTTCTGTTTTAAGTTGGTGCAGTGCTCTTATTTTAGATGTGCTAATCAAGATAGGGTGTGTATATGTTTATACAAAAAGGACAAATCCTGCAATCTCACCAGGGTTCCTAATGATCAGCACTCTAGGTGAAAATATTACACTTCTCCATACCAGCAGCCGGATGCATGTAAACCACGAGCTGTTCAATGCAGGTTAATCTCCATTGTTGCTTGGAAGGTGATGATGGTAATTTCTTTGGGGAAATATGAGCAGACAAGGAGTACACAGCCCACACCCTTTCCAAATTGAACCGAGCAAAGCCTTGGGTTTGGTATACAGAACCTGGCACAAGGAGCCCTTTATTTTCCATAATGAGCTGTGTACACAGCCCTGTGCCAGTGAACCGAACCCTGCATGTAGCTCTACGTTTTGTGTACAGAACCGTGTACACACTACCCCATGCTGGCGCACTGAGCCCTGTGCATGCCATCCCCATGTTTGGCATGCCAAACTGTGCACATGCCGGCCCATGTTTGGCACACCAAGTGGTGCACATGCTGCTCCATGTTTGGCACACCAAGTGGTACGCAATCCTCCCCCAGTTTGGCACACCAAGCAGTGCATGTGCCACCCCATGTTTGGCACACCGAATGGTGTGCATGCCGACCCGTGTTTGGCACACCGAGCAGTGTGCTTGCCACCTCGCTCAGGTAATTGGCAAGGGAGCAATGGAAACAAAAGGAAAACCTTTTGTACTCAAGTTAGTGGTTGGGATCTGGAATACACTGCCCAAGAGTGTGGTAGAGGGAGATTCAAGTGAGGCACTTGTCAGGGAATTGGATTATTATCTGAAAAGGAAAAATGTGCAGGGCTACGGGGAGAAGGCAGGGAATTGGCACTGGGTGAATTGTCCCTTCAGAGAACCAGGACAGACACACAGGGCAAATGGCTCCTTCTGTGCTGTAACTTTTCTGTGATTCCATCAAGCTATCTATCTCCTTTTTCCTTTGTCTTCTTACCTAGCTTCCCTTTAAATACATTAATGCTATCCACCTCAATTGCCTCCTTGTAGTAAAGAGCTCCACATTCTCACATTGTCTCTGGGCAAAGACATCCCTGTTGAATCTTTTATTAGATTTAATAGTGACTGTTGTATATTATGTCGCCTAGTTCTGTTCTCCTAGTTCTCCTACACAAGTGGAAACAGCTCCACACATCTATCCTACCAAACTCTTTCATAATTTTATAGATCTGTATTAGAGTAAAAAGCCCCAGCCCTGCTCAATCTTTCCTAATAATTATAACTTCTCGTACTTGAGATGTGACTGGAGAACCCGTACATAGATCATATTACTGCTCTTTCAATGGACACTGTGACAGTGCAATGACATCTTTACATTTGACCAGATGGTCGTAATAGATCTTAAATTCTCCACTGATTCAGTTCCACGTCACTCAGTTCCTGTTGGGATGGACGCTGCCTGATGCTTCCAACCCAGTGGCTGTCCTGTATTTCTCACAGCTTCCTTCTGAATATATGCAGCACTTATTCTGCGTCATTATTCTCAGCTTTGCATGTTCCAGGCTGTTTTGCATCTGTGCTATTGACTCGTTCCAGTAATGCATCCCTTTCTCCCAAGGGGCAGTGACAAATTGTCAGCTCCACTTGCTCAGTTTATTCTCACGTGCAAACGTGCATGTTTTTTCCATTGACATATTTTCAGCTGTTCATTCTTTGCATGTCATTGCAAAATAATAAATCATAGAAATCTCAGCACAGAGAACATTTAATCAATTCTTCCTGTGCTAACTCCAATTCTGAACTGGGCATTTTGAATTCCATTTCCCCACACTTTCCACATGGGCTTTAATAGTTATTTATTCTCCCACGTATTTATCTAAACTCCCTCTTAAAGTGTCATCCCTGTCTCTGAGGAAAGTGCTCTTGCCCCTGAGTCAGAGGATCATAGGTTCAAGTCCCACTTCTGAGACTTCACAGCAGCTAATCTTAGTTGATGCTTGTGGTGAAGCACCAAGGGTGATCTGCACTGCTGGAAGTACTGTTTATCAGATATGAAACCAAGGCCTATCTGCCCTTTCAGGTAGGTGTATAAGATCCCACGACGCTATTCAAACAAGAGCAGAACATTTTTTCCCCTGATGCTCTGGTCATCATTTATCCCACATCCAAAAGCAAAAACGGATGATTAAATTTATCTCATTTTTGTTTGTGGATGTTTATTGGGTGAAAATTGCCTGCTGCATTTCCTACACAGTGACTACAATTCAAATGTATTTCAATAATTGTAAAGCTCTGAGATTGTGAAAGGAGTAATATAAAGGTAACCCTGTCTTTAAATGTCATACTTTAATTTTGATAGCTACTTTTATCAATAATTTGCATAAAAACATAATCAACATCAGGCATCCAGTCAATTATTGTTAAACAATGCAGTAAATGTCCGGTGATCAGCTAATTTGGCCTAAAGGTTAGATTTCAGTTGTGAGAGAGGATGGTCTTTCTCTTGCTATCTATTCTTGCATCTGGTTTTTACTGTATTGCAGATTTTATCAAGGTGGACAAGAGGACAAATACATCAAAAGATTGTGGCTCTTTTGGTAATTGCATTGTGTAATGTGGACCTGAGAGTGTAGATCAGAACAATCTGGTGTCTGTTCCCTGCCAGGTCATACTCAGGTCATACAGCAGAGTCATATGTACTCGAAGCGTTGTTAACTCTGTTTCTCTTGCCACAGATATTGCCAGACCTGCTGAGTTTTTCCAGCATTTTCCGTTTTTATTTCTGTTGGAAACTGCTGAGAGAGGTATCCGAGTTGGTACTATAGATTGAGTTGATCAGCAGACACTTCTTAGGTGGAAACTTTTAGCTTATTTACAAAGGTACTCAGCACCAACTACAAGTGTGCTTTCACTTTAAAGTCTATCTCTACACTACTAACTACAGAGGTAGCCCGTGCTACTCTCCTATTGGGTACTAAAGGTCATGCGATCTTCCTTAACAAGCATTATTCTTAAAGGTATATTACAATAAATAAAACCATAATTACAGAAATACTACAGAAAGTGACTGTGTAAATATTGGGAAGGAAGTGCTTGGGATTGGTTCTATCTCCAGCTCCCCGGTTTGAGTTGTTTGCGAACACTGACAGGTTGGCTCGTACATTACTGGGCAATGTGACACAGGAAGAGGGTTTATCTGTAGAACCAAACCCTGTCACATGTCTTTGGTTTTAGAAGAGGAGGAAAAATACATTGCTGAAAATGATGGAACTTGTGCGTTTTTAAATAGTGATCTGTACAATACGGATTTGCTTTTAAAATGTATGTGATTCAGCGTGTGTCATGGCACAAAGAACAGAACACTGCTGATGCTGGAAGTCTGAAATCAAAGCAGAGAATGCTGAAAAAAGCTCAGCAAGTCAGGCAGCATCTGTGTGGAAACGGAGTTAACAGCCTGCATTTTGCGGTCAACAGAGAACTAACGATGCTTGCCAGCTGTACTTATATTTAGACTTTCTCTCGGCTTTTACACTGAAATTTGCAGTTATTAAAGAGTCCAAACAGTGCGGCACCCTTGACGGGATCCTGTGAACTGGGTCAGCAATGGGTGAGACCCTTAACCAACCAGATTTGAAGATTGCTTACCGAGACACATAGCCAAAACCAGGAAGTATAATTTAAGATATTTAGTTCAATGTAAGATTGTGTACAGGAAGTTTATTGGCGGGGAGCATGGAGAAAGATGGGATTAGATGAAAGATAAAGAGACAGATGTTTTTTAAAAGTTTCATTTTTAATTTTTTTAAATCTCCAAAAGAAATTGAAATCTGAGGGAATGGGATTCCACACTTGTTAAGTTTCAATGTCAGAGGATGTGATCATGCCAGTAAAAAAAAAAATCCTTATATTTGAATGGACAAGCTCTAACATTGTCTGGTGTTTTTAGTGGTTATCAAATCATGTATCCCAACTGCTCACTCTTCATGTGTTTGAATGCTGAGTGTCTCTGTGAGGTACTAGTATACACCAGCTTGTGGAAAAGAAAAGCAGGAGAAATTGCACAGCAACGTCCTGATTTCAGTGTTGTCTGTCCGATTTACTTCTTAATAATGGTGAGCACTGATAGGTGATTGGCCCGAGGCTTTCATCAGAATCCGCAGGGCTTAGGTCAAATACTGACTCTGTTTCTCCCTTCACTGATGCTGCCTGGCCTTTCTGTAACAGGGTGCTACTGAGTATGTGGTGGACCTGTTCCTGCCATCTGCTAGTGCCACTCTGCTGCTGACTATTATGTGGCCTGTGAGTGTGAATTGGTAACTGGCTTCCTTTCAATCTTCAAGGCTAAGACCGAGCAGAATGACAGAGCCAGCAGATTTAAGTTTTGATGTTGTGCACTGGTGCTACACTACATTGTGCCATCACACTGCTCTCAGGAACCTTTTAATTGGACATTAAAATCTCAAGTTCTAACGCTTATTTTGCAGAGTGGTAGTAGGTAACAATTCTGACTTAAATATGACATTTAATTGGATGCTAAAAGTTTAATTTTCAATCAAAGGTGGCTATTTGACACCATGATCAAAAAAGATGCATCAGAAATAACTTATTTTAATTGGTTAATTTAAAGATTACTTTACTTGAAGGATTCAAATGTATCAGACTGCTCTGAAGGGATGTAATTCACAATTACTTGAAAAGTTGAAACTTTAATTTGGGGTTGTTAATCAATAAAAATAACTGGATCTTTGCTCTTCTAGAACAGAAATGGTTCTGTGTATGCATTCATCTCACAGACCCACACATGCTTTTCTTATCAACTATCAGGTTACATTATTTGGTTGTCAGATGTCGCTCTATCCCCACAGAAGCCAGAATTCAATTTAATACTTTGATTAAAAAGAAATATATTCATTTAGACAAAATGAGTTATGAAATGAAAGTGCCAGCATATTCCAGTATCGTTATACTGTATTAATAGTGAACTCTTGTATGCTGTTACAATTGTGAGTTGACTGGATGTAGCTTCTGCCTACCTTGCACTACAGAATGCCTTCAAGGGATGGACTTGTAATATGGACTGGATATGGGCCACATGGACCGCAGCGATTCAAGGAGGCAGCTCACCACCACCTGCTCAAGGGCAACTAGGGATGGGCAATAAATGCTGGCCCAGCCAGCGAAGCCAATCCCGTGAATGAATAAAAAAAAACCTAGGGCTACTGTAGGATCTGTCCTTTTTGTGTTGGGGAAGGGGTCCACCACATTAGAGACACAATAGCCATAATACTTGAGTTACTTTAAGGGTGTCCCCACGATCAAAGCTCCCAGCATTGACCCTGTTGCAAAGTAACCTGAGGCTTTACATCATTTTGTTAAATGGACAAAGAAAGACTTGTATTTACATAACGCCTTTCACAATCTCGGGATGGTACAAAGTGCTTTACAGTCAATGAAGTGTCGTCACTGTTGTAATATAGGGAGTGCAGCAGCCGACTTGTGCATAGAAAGCTTCCAATAACAGCAGTATAATAATGAGAGATACAAATTGGCAAAGACACTTCCTGCAGTTCTTCAAAATAGTGCTATGGAACCTTTTTAGCTTTTCATCTGAAAGACGTTATCTCTGATGGTGCAGCGCTCCCTCAGTACTGGAATGTTAGCCAAATCTTTGTGCGCAAGTTCCTGGAATGGGAATTGAACCCACAACCTTCTGTCTCAGATGAGGTGCTACCAAATGAGATACAGTTGACACATACAGTAGGATAATCCCATTCATTATGTAGTTGGCTGTTTGGGCATTGACTACCCTCAAACTTATCTCTTCATGACTTGAGTTCATGATCTCTGCCGTGTTGCTTAAGAAGTGATGAGGGAAAGTGGAGGAGGAGGAGGTACAGAGGAGATTCTTGGCATGAACTGAGAAGAAAACATAGTGTGAATTACCCTCCATCCCCCTGCACATGTCTCAAATTTGGATTGGTATTTGTAGGAGCCTACCATGGATGAAGAACAGAGGCAAGGGTGAATGAGGTTAGAGCTGGAATGAGACTATCAATTCCTCAAGGATTTTAAGGGATAGGGAACCATGGCAGATTGATTTGAGTTAAAATTCAGATCTGCCATAATCTAATTGAATAGCAGAATAGGCTCATGGGGCTGAATGACTTTTTCCTGTTCCTACATTGCTGCGTTGTATTGTAGCAGCAATGCTGCATTCCTTATGTTTATTTATGAATGTTCAAAATCTTTATGACTGTTTATTGGACTGACTCTGCACTTATCCACTTTAAGATCATTAGTTTACTCCACAAATTATTATTTAATGCACTGCTGCTAAGGTGCTTGTATTTGGGCACATTATTTGGTGATGCAAGTCAAAATTGGGGGAATTGGGCCAAATAGCGTTTCCCTAGCACCAGTGATATTTAATCATTTGAGATAATTTTTGGAATTAGATTAGTGTGCTCAGTGAATTACTGTGTGCAATATGCTTACATAGGCACTGCTACTTGCAGTAAATGGGCCATTTATGCACATTGAGCAAAGTGAAGTATAAACAGCATTGTGAAACATTTATGGGTTGAAAATTGGACCAAGTGCCTATTAAATGATACACCAACAAGTAAAAGATTGCCGAGAAATACTGTTTAAGAGTTTGTTGCCATAAGGTGGAAGTGCTTTTGTTTCACCATGTAGCCTTGCAGAGTTGTAAGAGGAGGATTCCCCCTGGTAATTAACTCCAGGAATTTCTGTTCTGAGCCATGCTACTATGGGAACGTTTTCACTCCCACCACAGGGAAATACCAATAGGTGGTTCACCTAGGGGTGAGTTTCTGGTGTGACAGTGAAATCCTGTAGGTCACATCCCTGGATGAAAAAACACATTTCTGTCTTTATTACAACCTAGTCAATCTCACGTGGTGTTGCACATAAAGATGGTAACTTTATGTTTGTCATTCCTCTTGTGATTCTCTCTTTCAGTTCTTTCTTGCTTCTCTCTTTGTGCTTGTCTTTTTCTTGCCACTCCAGTGGGAGCTAGTGATGGGAATTGTGTGCCTGTGCATCATGGGGAAAGAATGCAGGTGAGGTTGCATTTGAGGTGGTGGTTGTGGGGAACATGTTGCCCCCACAGCAGGTCCCTTCTTTTCCCAGTCACTTATACCTTCCCATACCTCCATCCCCTTGCGTTCCCTCTCCCTTCGCCTTGCAACTGTCCTTTCCCTTTTTTTAACCACTCCCTCCTTTCCATCACAACCTGAACTCAATTCTCTTTGAATAGCACACCACCACCACCCTCCCCTGCCCCGCAGCTTCCATTTTCCCTCTTATCAGTTTCCTGTAACAAGGGTTGTTTTCAAAACTCAACTTTAATTCTGTTAACAAATAGGAATCAAACTGGAATGAGAAAAACAACACTGCTTGCCTCTCTGTCTTTTGTTTTCTTGCTTAAAACCTCTGTCTGGCTTCCCATCATTACAGCATGTGTGTAATAAGAACACTCATTTATTTCCTTCTCTTGCATTTTTTTTAAAAAAGAAGCAAAATCACCGTAAACCTTTTGAAATTTGTTCTCTTGGGTTTCAAATTTATTTGAAGAAAAACTATTAAACGGAAAGTGCAAGAGCTAATGAGAAATATCTGGACATTACAGATGATGCTTCTTTCGGCCATTAGGAACACTACACATATTGAGACTGCACAATCCAAATTCAGCTCACAGATTGAGTGACTGGGCAAAATTATGGCAGATGGAGTTCAATAGAGGGAACTGTGAGGTCATCCACTTAAAATCAGCAAGCATATTTTGCACATGCACTGTGCAGTAAAACACATTTTCTCCCAAAAGGCTGTGGATACCGGGGGCCAACTGAAATTTTCGACACTGAGTTTGAAAGGTTTTTACTGGGTATCGAAGGATATTGAGAAAAGGTGGGTTAAAACAGTTCAAATGAGGTACAGATGGGCCATGAACTAATAGTATTGAACACACTTGGGTCTGAATGGCCTCTATTTGTTCTGCTGCAGAGTCACAATTCTGGGCAAGTCCAATACAAGCTAGTGAGAGAGGCTGAGGGCTTAGTAACTGTAATTAAGTTTTTAAATACATAAAGTACAGTGGTAAAAATTAACAATGTCATTGCAAAATTTGAAATTTTTACTTTTAAATCTTTATTATGGCTTTTTGAAATTTTAGTCACAGGAAAATGACAATGAGTTAAAACATTTTCAGGAAGCATTTTCAACGTGGTGATTGGATGACACACACTTAGAATAATATACTCTAATCATAAAATAGAAGTATTGTATATCGCACAATGACACCAATCTAAGATGAAAATATCTATTGCAGCACCACCTAATGGACTAACAGGTATTGCAGCTACCTAGTGACCTTTTATGACTGCATGGATGTTTTTGCGAATGGAAAGCAGTTTCCAGTGGCGTTCTACAGGGCTCAGTGTTGGGACCCTTGCAGTTTGTTGTATATATTTATGATTTGGACTTAATTATGGGCAGCATGATTGGGAAATTTGCAAATGACACAAAAATTTGGTCCCTCAGGGAATCAAGCTGATAGGAAAGTGGAATTAAAGTTCAAGATCAGCCATGATCATATTGAATGCAACCGGCCGGATGGGCCTTAGGGTCTACTCCTGCTCCTGCTTCATGTGTTCTTACATTCTCGGCCTCAAGTCTTTTCAGTTCTTGCTCTACTTACTCTCTCAATTTATGACTGCATGTCCCACCTACCAAATTTATTAAGTAAAAATTAGAATGGAAGCCCCCACCCCCCACCCCCCCACCAAATTTATGTAAAAATTAGGATGGAAGCCCCCCACCCCCCCCAATACAGAAACACAGATTTGTTTCTGAAAAGTCAGTGTATGCTTTGCTTAGAAGCACAACAAATTCAAAAGTTGCTTGAGTGGTTTGAAAGGCTTATTTGAAATGTTAAAAAATGTGGATTTTTTTTCTTAACTTGTTCACGGGATATGGGTGTTGCTGGCAAGGCCAGTGTTTATTGCCCATCCCTAATTGTCCTTGAGAAGAGGGTGTGAGCTGCTTTCTTGAACCACTGCAGTCCATGTGGTGTAGGTGCTGCTACAGTTAGGGAAGACATACCAGAATTTTGATGCAGCAACAGTGAAAGGATGGTGATATAGCTTCAAGTCTGGATGGGGTGTGGTGCTCCCATGAGCTTGCTTCCCATGTTCTTCTAAGTGTTAGAGGTTGGGGATTTGGAAGGTGCTGTCGAAGGAGCCTTGGTGAATTGTTGTAGTGCATTGTGTAGATGGTACATACTGCAGCCGCCAGGCACCGGTGGCGGAGGGAGTGAATATTTAAGGCGGTGGATGGAATATCAATCAAGCGGGCTGCTTTGTCCTGGATGGTGTCGAGCTTCTCGAGTGTTGTTGGAGTTGCACTAATTGAGGCAAATGGAGAGTATTCAATCACACTCCTGACTTGTGCCTTTTAGAGGGTGGACAGGCTTTGGGGAGTCAGGAAGTGACTTACTTGCTGTAAAGTTCCCAGGCTCTGACCTGCTCTTGTAGCCACTGTATGGCTTTATATGGCTGGTTCAGTTCAGTTTCTGGTCAATGGTAATCCCCAGGACGTTGATAATGAGGATTTTAGTAATGGTAATGCCATTGAATGTCATGGGGAGGTGATTAGATTCTGTCTAGTTGAAAATTTTCATTGCCTGGCACATATGTGGCACAAATATTACATGCCACTTATCAACCCAAGCCTGAATGTTGTCCAGGTCTTGCTGCATATGGACCTGGGCTGCTTCAGTATCTGAGGAGTTGCAAATGGTGCTGAACATTGTGCAGTCATCAGCGACTAACCCCATTTCTGATATTGTGGTGGAGGAAAGGTCATTGATGAAGCAACTGAAGATGGTTGGGCCTAGGATACTACCTTGAGGAACTCTGGCAGCAAGGTCCTGGGGCTGAGATAATTGACATTCATTAGCCAAAAGCATTTTCCTTTGTGCCAGGTTTAACACCAGCCATTGGAGAGTGACAGACTGACTTAAGCAGAGTGGAATAATTTAAGTATTGCAGACACCATTTTTGGAATAACTTGTGCCAATGGAATAGTATGTAGGATCTGGCAGTATCAAAAATTAATAACCTTCCATCACAAGATGCAAGAATTGTAACCCAGAAATAACTCCTAGAGCATAGGTCAAAGTTCAAGCTGCATTTCTAGTAAAAGTATCTTAACTCCATGGGTAAACTAACCATACTAAACTAAACTAAACTGCATGGGTAATGTCTCGCCCCTTGACACTCAAAGGCATTAACGTTGCTGAATCTCCGACTATCAACATCCTGAGGGTTACCTTTGACCAGGAACTGAACTGGACTAGCCATATAAATACTGTGGCTACAAGAGCAGGTCAGAGGCTAGGAATCCTGCGGTGAGAAACTCACCCTCTGACTCCATAAAGCCTGTCCACCATCTACAAGGCACAAGTCAGGAGTGTGATGGAATACTCTCCACTTGCCTGGGTGATTGCAGCTCCAAAAGTATTCAAAAAGCTTGAAACCATCGAGAACAAAGCAGCCCACTTGATAGGCACCCTACTTACAAACAATCACTCCCTCCACCACCGACACACAATGGCAGGAGCGTGTACCATCTACAAGATGCACTGCAGGAATTCACCAAGCCTCCTTCGACAGCACCTTCCAAACATACCACCATTACCATCTAGAAGGACAAGGGCAGCAGGCATATGGGAACAGTACCACCTGGAAGATCCCCTCCAAGCCACTCACCATCCTGACTTGGGCATATATCACCGTCCCTTCACTGTAGCTGGATCAAAATCCTGGAACTCCCTCCCTAACAGCACTGTGAGTGTACCTACACTGCAGAGGTTCAAGAAGGCAGCTCACCACCACCTTCTCAAGGGCAATTAGGGATGGGCAATAAATGCTGGCCTAGCCAGCGACACCAACATCCTGTGAATGAATGAAAAAACAAACTGGAGTTTTCTGGGGTATGTTATATCTTCTCTCAAGTCTTCCAAGAGGCAGACTCCAGTGTTTCATTGTTCATCCAAATAAGGTGCATATCAACTCCCAGTGAACTGATTGGTTTAAATGAAATGAAACTGCAATCGTTGATTACCTTGTTTGTCTTTTAATATTCTGTGCACTGTGTAACATGTAAATTAATGAATGGCATAAGTTGCACTCATTTGTCTCGATACTTTGATCGTTCAGTTCTTTCTGCCTTTTCATAAAGGATGGGGGAACATAATGAGGATCCCATCCCATCCACTGAGCAATATGTGGTGATGGTGTCCATTGTTAACTCTATGCATGCTAACCTGAACAGGGCACATGTGAAAGACACAAGTAAGCAAGCACGAAGACAGTAGTTTATCACTTGATTGCAGCTAGACACTGAATATGAACTTGGGAATTTGGTGAGTGACGGAATACAGTATAGTGAGAAAGGAGGGAATCAAGTAGGAGATTGGTTGGTGAATATTTTGCTCATTTATCTTTCAAAATTCATGTAATTTATTAGCAATTGTAAGGTTCCATTAATGGTAGTAAGGTTTTCTAACAGTAGTAAAGCTCTTTGGGTGTAGTAGGGTTCATTAATTAAGAAAATAACAATAAATTAATTAACATATAATAAAGATGGCAGGGCAGATGACATATTGCAATTGCGGAATGTAAGAGTCCCTGGAGACTAGAGTAATCTAGGGCAATCATGTCTGCAGTAAGTGTTAGTGGCTTGAGGAGCTTTGGCTCAGAGTCATTGAGCTGAATGCCAAGCTGCAGACACTATGATGCATCAGGGAGGGGAGAAAGCTACCTGAACAATTTGTATCAGGTGGCAGTATCACCCTTTAGATTAGAGTCTTCTGATTTGGTCAGTGGTCAGGGACAGGAGGGTTTGACTGCGAGTGAGGCTGTAAGGGGACTGAGAAGTTAGAATGGGAGGAGCCTCAGCCCTTGCAATTGTCCAATGGGGTCGAGGTTATTGCAGCTTGTGGGGATAAAAGCGGCAGTTGCAGGGTGGATGAGCGAACCGACCATGGCACTTTCATACAGAAAGCCATTCAAGTGGGAGGAGTTAATAAGAATGTAGTGATAGTGTAGAGGACAGTGTAGTTAGTGAGATTGACACAGTTCTCTGCAACCCAGAGAGTGATCTCAGATGGCTGTGTCGCCTGCCCGGTGCCAGTGTTCAGAACATCTACTCTGGGCTGGGGAGGAACCTGCAGTGGGAGGGGAAGGATCCAGTTGTTGTGGCCCACGTTGGTACCAATGACTTAGATAGGACCTGGGAAGAGGATCTGCTTAGGGATTATAAGCAACTAGGGGCTAAATTAAAAAGCAGAACTTCAGAGGTGGTAATCTCTGGATTATTACCTGAGCTACATGCAAATTTATGTAGGGTAAATAAGATTATAGAGATTAATGCATGGATCAAAGACAGATGTGCGAGAAATGGGTTTTGATTCATGGGGCACTGGCACCAATACTGTGGAAGGTGAGAACTGTATCATTGGGACAGCCTTCACCTGAACCTTGCTGAGACTTGTGTTCTGGTGAGTAATATAATTAGGGTTAGTAGACATGGCTTTAAACTAAATAGTGGTGGGGGAGGTGGGGGGAAAAGAATGTGTGAAAGGAGGTGTAGCAAACCAAAGGCTAACAATGAGTTATAGAACAGGGTAGTGTTTTGGGTAAAGATTACCAGAGTGTGGCAGGGAGGGATAGAGAGTACAAACACAAGCAGGTGAGGCCAGAGATTGCAAAAATTGGAAAAAGACAGAGTTAAAGGCTCTGTACCTGAATGCATGCAGCACATGTAACAAAATTGATGACTTGTTAGCACAGATAGAAATAAATAGATATGACCTGATAGCCATTACAGAAACATGGTAGCAGGGTGATCAAGGCTGGGACCTGAATATTGAAAAGTATTTGACATTTTGAAAAGATAGGAAGCTAGGAAAAGTTGGTGGAGTAGCTCTGCTAATTAAGAATGTCATCAGTATAGTAGTGAAAGTTGATCTTAGCTCGAAAGGTCTGATATAAAAATAGTTAGGGTAGAAATGGGACATAGGAAAGATAAGAGGTCATTTGTGGGAGTAGATCATAAGCCTCCTAACAGTAGTTACAAGGTAGGACAGAGCCTGTAAGAAGAGGCAAATGGGGCTTGTAAGAAAGAAACCACAATAATCATGGGTGACTTTATTCTACATGTAGATTGGATGAATCAGGTTGGGAGATTAGCAAACTGGAGAGTGTATATGGGATAATTTCTTAGAGCATTACATTTTAGCGCCAACCAGGGAGCAGGGTATTCTATACCTGATAATCATCAAGAAGACAGGATTAATCAGTAACTTCATGGTAAAAGAGCCTTTAGGTGACAGTGATCATAACCTGATAGAATTTCATGTTCAGTTTGAAGGGAGTAAAGTATGGGTCTAAGGCCCTGTTTTAAACCTAAATAAAGCCAAAAGGATATGAAAGCAGAATGAACAGGTATTTTGTGTCTGTCATCACTGTAGAAGACTTAGGGGAGGATCTTTCGGTCGGCGAGCAGGGGAAGGGCCTGCTCGCTGACATGTTAAATGACGCGAGATGATGATAGGTGGAACTCCTGACGTCACCCCGCGTCATTTCCATTTTCAGGTCGGCGGGGGCACAGCTGACACGGCTGTGCCCCTGCCGACCTGTCAACGGCATATTGAGGCCATTTAAAAATCAATTAAGCTCATTACTGGACCTACCCGTCCAACCTTAAGGTTGGCGGGCAGGCCAGGAGCCCTGGCGGACTTAAGAAAAAGCATAAAACTTCATCCACGGGCAGGATGAGGTTTCATGAGGGTTTTTAAATATTTAATAAAGGTTTCAGGGTAAGTGATGGACATCTCCCAACTCATGCGACAGTGTCACATAAAGGGACATGTCAAGGAAATGTTGTTATCATTTGCTTACCATTTTTAAATTTGGAGCCGATTTCCCTGAGGCAGCACTTAGCCTCAGGGAGATCATTGTGCTCTTTTGTGCACTCTTGGCTGAGCGAATTCCACCCCCCCACACCCCCCTCCCCCTGGTCACACAGGGCCCGCCCACATAAAATGGTGGCACGCTCCCGATTGGCGGCGTCGATTGGAGGCGCACCTGCCCGCGCCCACTCTTGCACTCCCCCACCCCCCGACGGAGGGAAAATTTTCCCCTTAGAAAACTTCCCAAAGATTCTTGAAAATCAAGAGGTGAACAGGAGGGAGAACTTTAAATCAATCACCATCACCAGGGAAAATGTACTTGGAAAACTATCAGGACTAAAGGCTGACAAGTCTCCAGGACCAGATGGCTTGCACCCTAAGGTCTTAAAAGATATGGCTGCAGAGATAGTAGATGCATTGATTCTAATCTTATAAAATTACTTCGAATCTGCAAGTGTCCCAGTGGATTGGAAAATAGCTAACGTAACACCTTTATTCAAGAAAAGAGGGAGGGAGAATGCTGAAAACTACAGGCTAGTTAGACTAACTTCTGTCATAGGGAAATTGCTCGAATCTATTATTAAGCAGGTTAAAGCAATACAGTATTGTGTTAAACTAATTTATTAGAGTTTTTTGAGGATTTAACAAGCAGGGTGGATAAAGGGGAACCCATAGGTGTGGTATACTGGATTTCCAAAGGGCATTGATAAGGTGCCACATCAAAGGTTATGACACAAGATAAGAGAACATGGTGTAGGGGATAACATGGTAGCATGGATGAAGGATTGGTTGGCCAATAGGAAGAGGAGAAAAGTGATAAATGGGTCTTTTTTGGGTCGCCAAACTGTAATTAGTGGATTATATATGAACATACGAATTAGGAGCAGGAATAGGCCACCCTGCCCAACGATCCTGCTCTGCCATTCAATAAGATCATGGCTGTTCTGAATGTAACCTCAACCCCACATTCCTGCCTACCCCCAATAACCTTTCACTCCCTTGTTAATCAAGAATCTATCTAGCTCTGTCTTAAACATATTCAAAGACTCTGCTTCTACTGCCTTTTGAGGAAGAAAGTTCCAAATACTCTTAACCCTTTGAGAGAAAAAACTTCTCATCTCTGTCTTAAATGAGCAACCATTATTTTTAAACAGTGACCCCTAATTCTAGATTCTCCCACAAGAGGAAACATTCTCTCCACATCCACCCTGTCAAGACCCCTTAGGATCTTAAAGGTTTCAATTAAGTCACCTCTTACTCTTCTAAATTTCAGTGGATACAAGCCTAACCTGTCCAACATTTCCTCATAAAACAACCTTCCCATTCCTGGTATTAGTCTAGTAAACCTTCCCTGAACTGCTTCTAACACACTTACATCTTTCTTTAAATAGGGAAACCAGTACTGTACACATTACTCCTGATGTAGTCACACCAATGCCCTGTACAACTGAAGCGTAACTTCCCTACTTTTGTAATCAATTCCCTTCACAATTAATGATAACATTCTATTAGCTTTCCTAATTACCTGCTGTGCCTGCATACTAACCTTTTGTGATTCATGCAGCAGGACACCCAGATCCCCTTGAACCTCAGAGCCCTGCAATCTCTCACCATTTAGATAATAAGCTTTTTTATTCTTCCTGCCAAAATGAATGATTTCACATTTGCCCACGTTATATTCCATTTGCCAAATTTTTGCCCACTCACTTTCTATGTTACGTTGTAGCTTCCATATGTCCTCTTCGCAATTTACTTACCTATCTTTGTGTCATCAGCAAATTTAGGCACCATTCCTTCGGTCCCCTCATCCAAGTCATTTATATAAATTGTAAAAGGTTGAGGCCCCAGCACTGACCCCTGTGGCACACCACTCGTCACATCCTGACAACCAGAAAAAGATCATTTTATGCCAACTCTCTACTTCCTGTTAGCTCGCCAATCTTCTATCCTTTGCAGTATGTTACCCCCTACACCGCGACCTTTTATTTTTTTACAGTAACATTTGATGTTGCACTTTGTCAAATGCCTTCTGTAAATCTAAGTATAGTACATTCACCAGTTCCCCTTTATCCACAGCACATGTGACTCCTTCAAAGAACTCTAATAAATTGGTTAAACATGACTCCCCTTTTACAAAACCACATTGACTCTGCCTGATTGCCTTGAATTTTTCTAAGTGTTCTGCTATAACATCTTCAATAATAGCTTCTAACATTTTCCCTTTGACAGATGTTAGGCTAACTGGCCTATAGTTTCCTGGGATCAGTGCTGGGACCTCAACAATTTTCAATCTATATCAATGACTTGGGTGAAGGGAGTGAATGTATGCTAGCTAAATTTGCCGATGACACCAAGACAGCTAATAAAATAATTGTCAAGAGGAGGTAGAGAGTCTGCCAAGTCATATAGACAGCGTATGTGTGTGAGCAAAAATTTGGCAGATGGAGTACAATGTGGGAAAATGTGAACTTGTCCACTTTGGCAGGAAGAATAGAAAAGCAGTGTAATATTTAAATGGAGGGAAATTGCAGAACTCTGTAGACAGAGAGATCTGGTGTCCTGGCACATGAATCACAAAATGTTAGTATGCAGGTACAGCAAGTGATTAAGAAGGCAAATGGGATGTTGGTGTTAATTGCAAGAGGAATGGAATATAAAACTGGACTGGGCATTGATGAGACCACATCTAAGGTACTGTGTACAGTTTTGGCCTTCTTTCTTGAAAATAGATCTAATTGTGTTAGAAGTAGTACATAGAAGGCTCACTCAACTCATTCCTGGGATGAAAGGCTTATCTTATGAAGAAAGGTTGAACAGGCTGGACCTATACCCATTGGATTTAGGATTAATAGGACATGATCTTATTGAAACATATATGATCCTGAGGGGACTGGATAGGGTAGATAACAAGAGGATGTTTCCGCTTGTGGCAGAAACTAGAACCAGGGGACACAGTTTAAGAATAAGAGGTTGCCCTTTTAAGGGTGAGATGAAGAGAATTTCTTTCCCTGAGCATCTTTTGTATGTGGAACTCTTTTCCCCAGAGAGCAGTGGAGGCTAGGTTTTTGAATCTGTTCAAGTTAGAGTTAGGCAGATTTTTTATAGACAAGGGAGCTGAATGTAATGGGGGGTAGACAGGGGGTGAGATCACAACCAGATCAGCCATGAACTTATTGAATGGTGGAGCAGGCTTGAAGGGCGGAATGGCCTACTACTGCTCCTAAGTCCTATGTTCCTAAGTTTTGCTTCACAGACTTGGTCTGCCATGAACATACGATCAAGAAAATAGATTGGGGAAAATTTGCACTCTGGCAAGTACAAATTGTAAAAATGCTGTCACCAGTTTTGCCATATTCCTAACTAATTTGAGTGTTTCTGTTTTATGAAGGACTTCAAGTTTTCAAACAGTATATTGAAGCAAATGACATTAGTTTTATGCTAGAAAAAAATGTGCACTAGAAACGAAGAGTGTTTTTTACATTCACCACAGGATATTTTTTAATCTTGAGTTGCTGGAATTATGCCCCCAGAGTTATAATTTCCAAGTGAAGAGATTTCTGGCGGCTGCACGTTGGATTAGAGAAAGCAGTTAGGGTTTGAAATCAAAGGGAAAGCCACAAATGCTGGGAATCTGAAGTAAACATGGAAAACCCTGGAATGCAGAGCAGGTTAACGAACATCTTAAAGACACTTGGTGTTGCCACAATTGGTTGGGACATTTGTTTAACGGTGAGTGATTCATGTGGAATTAATCTTTTGGATGTTGACTGTCCCCCTCTCCTCCTCCCACTAAACGGCCCCCCACCCATCCCAGCCTCCATAAATTTGCAGCATTTTGTTTCTATTTCAGTTAAGATTCAGGCTGAATCTGGCAGAGTCACAGAACTATCTTCCTTCCAACATTTTGTTGGGCGTGAGCTGGTGGTGGTGTAGTTTCGCAGTTAAACATCAGAAGGAGTGTTGTTTCTGAAACCAATCTGTTTTGTGGAATAGTAGAAGAGCTTGTTTGATATGATGCTGCACTGGTGGATTCTGGAAGATTCTTGGAGTGGGTGAAGCATACTTGGCCAATTCTGAATAGCTGACTTAATAGCTGTTTCACTTGGGCTTGTCACTGGAGATTATGAAGTAGGTAACATAATAAGGGCAATAAGACGATGCATTACATCTGTTTCCAATTAACAATATTTCTATTATCTCCTTTATGTTTCACTGAAAATACTGATGAAGTTGACCCTGTAGCATAAAGATCCCAATGCTCCTGCTGATCAGGGCTACCATGTGAGGGCTTTGGGTGTTTATGGTAATTAGCAAGTGCCAGGCTAGGACATGGGGAAGGCCTAGTTTTCCTCATTGCTGTCTCTACAGACCTCTCCCTTCGACCAAGGAATGTGCCAGCCAGACTTTGAAATGACTGGTGCAGAACAAAGTCTTGTCTAGTTGCGCTGAGTTTGGTGAACCTAGTCAGGGAATGTGACATATAGCTTAGGTAACCTCGTTGTTAGGTTTGGAAGTGGGTGTGTAGATGAAATATTAGCCACCTTTCTTGTCTGTATATCCTGGAGGTTCCAGAAAAATTACTGTGGATCAAGTCTAGATTGAACTTGACTGTGATGTCTTCCATGTTGGAATACATTGTTGGCAGTTGCCAATGGTGAGAGGTTGCAGAGCTCTGAGATGCAGAGGGATCTGGGTGTCCTACTGCATGAATTGCAAAAGGTTAGTATGTAGGTCCAGCAAAAAGTTGTGAAAGCGGATAGAATTTTATCGTCTGTTGCGAGGGGAATTGAATACAAAAGTAGGGAGGTTATGCTTCAGTTATACAGGGCACTGGTGAGACCACATTTGGAGTACTGAGTACAGCATTGGTCTCCTTATTTAACAAAGGATGTAAATACTTGGAAGCAGTTCAGAGAAGGTTTACTAAACTAATGCCTGGAGTGGATGAGTTGTCTTATGAAGAAAGGCTAGGCTTATATCTGCTGGAGTTTAGAGGAGTAAGAGGTAACTTCATTGAAACATGTAAGATTCTGAGGGGTCTTGACAGGATGGATTTGGAAAAGAAGTTTCCCCTTGTGGGAGAATCTAGAACTAGGGGTTAAGAAAAAGGAGTTGCCCATTCAAGACAGAGATGAGGAGAAATTGTTTCTCTCAGAGGGTCGTGAGTCTTTGGAACTCTTCCTTAAAAGGCAGTGGAAGCGGGGCATTTGAATATTTTTAAGGCAGAGCTAGGTAGCTTCTTAATAAGCAGGTAGGTGAAAATTATCAGGGGTAGGCTGGAATGTGGAGTCGAGGTTACAACCAGGTCAGCCATGATCTTATTGAATGGTGGAGCAGGCTTGAGGGGCCGAGTGACCTACTCCTGCTCCCAATTCGTATGTTAATACCAAAGGTCATGCATGATTAATGGCCACTTGGATCAGACATGGCAAAACTGGCAAGGAAATAAAAAGGCGTTGATTGATTTGAATAACATTGCATGAGTGAATCTGAGCCTCATCTTAATGCTGTTGCTTAATTTGCCTGAGATTATAAATAGACCGACTGACATCAGCAGGAGCATTAAATACAATTGTAGTAATACTTCCTTCTTGAGGAGGCATCACAATCAGATTCTTCTCTTGTTATTTGTTGAATTACTCTATTATGTTGTTGTTTGCACCATGAATATTGATAGTTGGGAGAAGTGACTGGAGGGACACAACATATTGCGAGGGAGCTGGAATGAACAGCACACAATAGATTTGAGATCATCACTGCAGCTTCGTCCTGAGATAATGATCCCATGTCTATTGATGCTAATTCAGTAACTGCACTCAACCTAATTTCTCTGTCGTCATCACTAACATTTAGCTATTTTCTCATTTTGAGCATTATTAATCATACATATGTTGGGACTGAGTTTGAGTTCCATCCCTGAAGCTAAGAGCGTAGCCCATTATTATGAGTTTGCGGCACTGGACTAATAATCTGGAGACGTGAGTTCAAATTTTACCATGGCATTTGAGGAATTTAAATTCAGATAATTAAATAATTCTGGAATAAAAAAATGAATATGAGTAATGGTTGCCCTGAAACTACTGAGTTGTTGTAAAAAATCCAGCGGGTTACTAATGTGCTCTTGGGAAGGAGATCTGCTGTCCTTACCTGGTCTGGCCTATGTATATGAGTCCAGACCAACAACAATGCGGTTGATTCTTAACTGCCCCCCGAAATGGCTTAGAAAGCCACCACCTTCTCAAGGGCAGTTAGATATGGGCACCAAATGCTGGTCTTGCCAGCAGTGTCCACATCCCATGAATGAACAAAAGAAAACTACTCAGTTCTCCCTCGTCTGTGGCCGCTGGCTGTTGTTTTACCTCCATCACTATTCTCGTTAAGGTGGGTGAAGTCAGCACAGATCATGAAATGAATGTGAGACTTTCTAGTCTGTAATTCTCAACTAATACCCAGCTCCACATTACAGCAGGAATTTTCTCCCTTACTCTAAAATGTTAACTCCTTACCTGAATACCATACCATGGGCACTGGTTGGTCCTTTGGGACCACCTGCAGTGATTGATGTTATGGTGAGTGCCAGCAGGGGATTTGACTGTTCCCTCCCACAGAAACTGGAAGTACTGAGGCTAATTGAGATACCCTTACTGCTGATCCAGTTAACTTGCAAAGGCCAGCGATTGAATCAGGAAGCTTCCTGGCCTCTGACCAGCACATGATATGTGCAGTACTTACTCGTTGAGCCAGTAGAGGGCCCCAGTGGTTGGTTTTGGGATGGTTTTAAGGTGTGCCAGGCAGAATGGACATGTTCCTTTTGGATTTACATCAGTTTTATGTCAAGAAGCAAAGTATCTTTTAACTTGAACTGATGTTTCCAATCACTTTATTTATTGGGAAAAATAAAATGCCATACCAATTCTAAATTAGAGTTGGAAACTCGAAAGCTCTGATTGACACACAATAACCCAAGAGAAGCCCAGTGTGGTATACAGGAAAGCAACATCACAAAAGACAACTCCAGTTCATAAAATTTGATATGAGTGCTGCCACCAGTGGGAGATATTGGAATGTGATAGCCATTAATTTATAATAGACTCATATGCAAAAAGAAATGTACGGGAAGAGCTATTGTGACTCTTATGAAGATTTCAATTACTAGAGGGCAACAAATAAGGTACAGTCTCTTGAGGAAATTAGAGATTTCTGTGCAGCTCTTGGCTGTCTCTGAAGCTGCTTTCACCTTGGGTTCGATGCCATTTTCATGGCACCACCTCCCACTACACTGCCCCTGTAGAGTTGGTGGTTAATCTTTCAGGGTGTTTGCAGGAACTGGGCATCATACACTGGCACTGGACTTTGCAAATAGAGCAGATTGGGAATGTGTCTTTGGAGAGGGAGGGAGAGGAGAGGATCTCTTCAAGCAATTAATTATGATGGGCAACTATATATCTACAACAACAACTTGCATATAAGTAATATAACCTATAAATGTATACACTATATATATAGTATATATAAACCTATATATTTACACACACACACACACACACACACACACATATATATATATATATATATATATATACACACAAATACAAACCTATAAAATCTAACAGGACTAGACAGGGTAGGTGCAGGAAGGATGTTCCCGATGGTGGGGGAGTCCAGAACCAGGGGTCACAGTCCAGGGTAGACCATTTAGGACTGAGATGAGGAGAAATTTCTTCACCCAGAGAGAGGTGAGCCTGTGGAATTCGCTACCACAGAAGGTAGTTGAGGCCAAAACATTGTATGTTTTCAAGGTGTTAGATATAGCTCTTGGGGCAAAAGGGATCAAAGGATGTGGGAGGAAAGCTTGAGCAGGCTATTAGTTGGATGATCAGCCATGATCATTATGAATGGCGGACGAGGCTCGAAGGGCCGAATGGCCTACTCCTGCTCCTAGTTTCTATGTAGTGCCTTTAATTTTGTAAAATGTTCCAAAAGTGTTTCACAGTAGTGTAATCAGAAAAAATGCGACCTTGAGCCACACAAGGAAATATCAGGACAGATGACCAAAAAACATAGCCAGAGGTAGGTTTTAAGAAATGTCTTGCAGGAGGAGAGAGAGGTGGAGTTATTTGCTTTGAGTTATTTGGAGGTGGCTCAGATGCTTGATCTCTGCTGGGGAGTAAGTAGTTTAAAATCCTGCATTGTAGGAATGCAAAAGCAATGATGCAGCACCAGAGCTAGGCCCTGACCTGTCTAGTTCTGATCTGTCTGACCCTGACCCCAGAGTCCCATTTCAGCCCCAGTATCCCAAGCCCAAGCTACATCTCCCATTTCTGACCCTGACCTGACCCCAGTGGGGCAGACAACATTTACTGCTGGAGGAGGCTGGCCTGCAACATTTTAATTGACGTCATGTGGAGTGTAATTGCATTATGGTGTCAAACTGGTGCAGTAAAAATAGAACAAACCTATATTCATATTGCACCTTGGGATATCCCAAAGTGCTTCGCAGAGATTGAATTACTTCTGAAATGCAGCCTCTGTTGTAATGTAGGAAAAAGTGTAATATTAACATGACAGCTATTTAGGGTCTCCATGTACCTGTTGTCATGTTGAAAACTTACACTAGTGGCTCTAGCATCATGTGGGAATAATTATATGGAAGCTTTACGCCTCACAATTGGCTATAAGTATTATTTATTAGGGATTCTCGTTAAAATTGTGCAATGTGGTGATGCAGTTGTCCCTTCTATCAATGAATATTTAAACTGATTTAAAAAAACATGTATTTAACTTCAGGGCTTTTAGTCAGAAGAGTGACAGACAAAGAAGCATTCGATTTATCCACACAGCTTTAGGCCCAGGATCCGAGACTCGGTTTATTTATCCAAAATGCCGGGAATGCTGATGACAGTAGCTTGGAGGCTGCCTTCCAAAGCAAAAATAAAACTGCATTGTATACAGCATTGGAGAGGTGGTGGCATTGTGGTATTGTCATTGGGCTAGCATTCCAGAGACCCAGGGTAATGCTTTATTTAAAAATATGGAATTAAAAGTCTGATGATGACAATGAAACCATTACCGATTATTGTCGTAAAAACCCATCTGGTTCACTAATATCCTTTAGGGAAGTAAATCTGCTATCCTTACCTGGTCTCCAGACTCCAGACCCACAGTAATGTGGTTGACTCTTAAATGCCCTCTGAACAAAGGCAGTTAGGGATGGGAAATTAATGCTGGCCTAGCCAGCGACGCCCATATCCCATGAGCGAATAAAAAAAACTGAGGGAAGCTACATTGTCAGCACTAGACTGGTGTGGTTACCCTGGTGATGGGAATAGGACTTGAAAGACTAAGGTCCATCCAGCTCCTCTTCTCACATCCTGGTAGTGGTGCGGTATAGTGCTAATGGTGTTTTTGACTAATTGCAGAAATCAGTCCCTATCAATTAGTCTAAAACCAATCCAGACATGACATGAGGAAAATCCCAGTGCTGGAGACCTTCGAGAATCATAGGTCCAAAGTCACCACTTTATCCCAAGCATGATAGATGTGACCATGCATAGGTGACTATAACAGTGGCATCCACTCAATTCATTGCCCAGATTTTCAATGTTTGGTAAAGAAAAGATTACGCTGGACACAAATACTGTCTAGACATTCCCTGATCTCCGTTTTCTGTGAGTTTATAATGGATTTCCCTGAACCTGTTGGATAATTGGGGCAATTGCAACCAGTCTGAGCTATTTTCCATGATTGACTTTGAAGCTTGCAGCTCTCGGCCTGTGCTTTTGACTGGTCTGTGATGCAGGAGACTCCCGTCAGCCTGGGTAACGAGGCCTGGTGCAGGGTAAAGGATATCTCACTCCTTGGGACTGATATCCTTGCATTTTGAGATATGCTTGGGATCACATTTGCTTAGCTCGGGGCATGCTGAGCAGCAAGCGCATACTGCAGAGGACTGGGATTTGTAAAGGACAAACTGAAATTAGCCCTACTGGGAGCTGGTGGTGTAGTGATATTGTCACTGGACTAGTATTCCAGAGAACCAATGTAATGCTCTGGAGACTTTGAATTCAATAAAAATCTGGAATTAAAAGTCTGATGATGACCATGTAACCATTGCCAATTGTTGTAAATACCCATCTGTAAATACCCTTTATGGAAGGAAACCTGCTGTCCTTACCTGGTCTGGCCTTACTTGACTCCAGATGCACAGCAATGTAGGGATGGGCAATAAATGCTGGCATGGGCAGCGATGCTCGCATCCCATGAATGAATATTTTAAAAATCTAATCCATACTAACATAAAGGGTCACTTCTAATAAATGTTTAACTTCCCCATGTGTTAGGTCAAAGCTCTAATCTTAGCAGGCAAAGCTAGAACATGCAAGTTCACTGATTGCATGGCCAATAATAAATCACACAGAAAGTTATGGTATCATTGTGGTTCTTCCCAGTCCCTGAAGGAAATAAATGACTTGCATTTATGAAGCGCTTTTCAAGACCTCAAGATGTTCCAAAGCATTTTACACCTAATGCATTATTTTTGAAGCTTAGTTACTATTGTAATGTAGGGAATGTGATGGCCAATTTATGCACAGCAAGCTCCCACAAGCAGTGATGTAATAATGATGTTTTAGTGATGTTGGTTGATGGATAAGCATTGACCAGGACACCAAAAACACCTTCCCTGCTCTTTGAAATCATGCTGTGGGATCTTTAATATCCACCCGAGAAAGCAGATCGGATTTTAACATCTCATTCAAAAGGTGGCATTTCTGACAGTGCAGCAGTCCCTCCATACTTCACCTGATGGACTAGCTTTTTATACTGCTCACTTGTGAACCATTCTCTTCAGATCAGGGAAGAGCATTGCATCTGCTTTACACAAGTTCCGCTCCCAAAGAGTAAACTTAAAGTGCATTGGGTGAGCCATTGGTAGTGTCTGTAATTCAAAATTAGGACAGAATTTTTCGGTCGGCCTGTGGGCGCACGCCCAACACAATCGGACACAAAATCGTGCGAGTTGATGTCGGGCGAGTGTCCCGCCGTCATCCTGGGCTGGTGCGATATTTTGGTTGGCGGGCCCGCGCTTCTGACACTTGTGCACACCGGCCAACAACCAAGAAGACAATTAAGGTTGTTAACGTTCCAGTTGTCCCCGATTTTCCGTGGTCCGTCCAACCTTACGGTTGGCAGACAGGCGAATTTGCCAGGCAGACTTCGCATTTTTGATGAAACCTCATCCAAGGGCAGGATGAGGTTTCCGTTACCAAATAAAAAAACTAAAAATGTATGGACAGGCAATTCATCATGTATATGTTCAGGTGACTAATTGTGATGTGTGGACATTTTTTTCCAGATTTTAGAATCTTTATTTAATTGCTTTGAAATCTTCAGCTCCCTGAGGCAGCTCCCCGCCTTCAGGGCTGCTTTCATTCGGCGCTCACCCCCGCTTAGGTCAGCGTCCACCCCCCTTCCCATCCCCCCACCCCGGCTGCGCTGAGCATTTTGGCACGTGCTTCATGCTGGCTGACTGTTAATTGTTAATCGGGGGCTGATCACAGTCTGTTCCCCAGCCACTCCTGGGCCTGCCGATTGAGTTCGCAAGCCAAACTAAAAATCCTGTCCTCTGTTTAGTTGTGGCTTCAGATTCCATTCCAGAGTCTTGAGCACAGAATCCAAGCTGATGTTCCAGTGCAGCACCAAGGAAATACTGCAGTATCGGAGGTGCCACCTTTCAGATGTGATTTGTTCAGTTAAATATACAGAAAAGGGGGGAGAAAAGCACTTAATGTTTATTTAATGTATTTTGGACCATCACATTCACTTCACAGTCAAGGACATATGTTTGAAACATCACTGTTGTTAGAAACACGGCAGTCACTTTGCACACAAGGCCACAAGGAAGTGAGGTAATTGGTGAATTTGTGTGATTGGTTAAGGGTAGGACACCAAAGACACGCCCTTGCTCCTCCTAAAAATATTGCAGTGGGATTGTTTGTGCCCTTGGGATGGCCACTAGGCCTTGGTTTAGTGGCTCATCCAAAAGACAGTGCAGGCCTCCTTCAGTACTGCATTAGAGTGTCAACTTAGATTTTTGTCCTCAGCTCTCTGAGGTGGGACTTCCACCCACAACTTTCAGACTCTGAGGTGAGGGGGCTACCACTGGATCATTCGTGATTCTCTTTACAGCTGCTTATCCTTGAATCTAAGTGCCAGTCAAGAAAACCCAAATCAGACACCAGAGCGATCGGAGAAATAGGGGAGAATTTTCTTCCCGTCGGGCAGGCTGGTCGGGAGCGGGCACGGTGCTGATCGTGGGCGCGCGCCACCATTTTACGTGGGCAGGCCAATTAAGGCCCGCCCAGCGTGATGCGCACCCGGTAGCGCTCAGCATGCGCACGAAAGAGCTCAGAAATCTCTCTGAGGCACGGAGCTGACTCAGGAAGATTAAGTTCAGTTTCAAAATTCAAAATAAAAAATGGTAAATATCATTTATGCATGTCCCCTCATGTGACAACTGGGACTTGTTTATCAAATGTTTAAAAAATATTTATTAATTTAATAAACCATTCATGAAACCTCATCCCACCTGTCTTCGCCTGCCCGCCAACCTTAAGGTTGGACAGGTAGCTTTCTCAGTAGGCTTAATTAGTTAATTAATGTCCTTAACAGGCTATTAACAGTTCAGCAGATGCGCAGCCGACTCCAGTGTGTGCCCGCCGAACGAAGATCGGAATGACACGCAGTGACATCGGGACGCACGCCTGACATCACCGCACATCATTATATGCAGGCCGAACAGAAAATCCTGGCCTGAGATTAGAGTTCGACTGAATAAGGCTTAGGAAGCCAGTTTGGTGTCCAACTGAATTAGTCTAGGTCTTCCTCAGTTCTGCACAGGAAAGAAATGTGAGAAAAGAAACTGCGTGTGTGTAACGACACTCCACCGAAAGAATCCCTGTCTCAGGTTGCTGCTGTTTATTGCACTCAAATTGAACAGACAGAAAGATTTCTGCTGTAAGTATTCATGATTTCACCGTTATTTGCTTATTCTTCTTTTGTAAAGTCAATTCACTTAATAATTTAAACTTAAGTGAGATCTGGTGCTGTGATGCTCCATCATTCACTGAAGACTGGTGAGTCACCCTACAGAAGCTAATGATCCTACCAGCAGCTATAAACAATTAATGGAAAGGGTTTTTTTCATCTACCTTGGTGCATTACATGGACATCAAGACTAATGATGTACTCTGAGGCAGATCCTAACCCCCTTCTTCTATGAGAATGATCTAAGATGTGACAGCCAAAAAGGCTAGAGTAAGGAGACTAGAAAAGACCCAACAATGTAAAGGAGGGGTTACTGGATATCAGACAGGCCTGATCCTGACTTTGCCTGTATCCATGCACAAGTACATTTCAGCATAATGATTGGAAACAATAAATCTGGCTGGCATTTTTTTCCTCCCTCTTTTACCCCTAATTGTAATACCATCACTTTTTATATTCTTTCTCTGTATGATTAAGGTCCATGCAGTACAATGATTAAGGTCCATGCAGTACCGTGATTAAGGTCCATGCAGTACTGTGATTAAGGTCCATGCAGTACAATGATTAAGGTCCATGCAGTGCAATGATTAAGGTCCATGCAGTATGATGATTAAGTTCCAGACAGTACGGTGATTAAAGTCCATGCAGTACAGTCATTAAGGTCCATGCAGTACAATGATTAAGGTCCATGCAGTCTGTCGATTAAGTTCCAGGCAGTACATTGATTAAGGTCCATGCAGTGCAATGATTAAGGTCCATGCAGTATGATGATTAAGTTCCAGACAGTACGGTGATTAAAGTCCATGCAATACAGTGATTAAGGCCCATGCAGTATGATGATTAGATTGCAGGCATTACGGTGATTAATGTCCATGCAGTACAGTGATTAAGGCCCATGCAGTATAATGATTAAGTTCCAGGCAGTTTGGTGATTAAGGTCCATGCAGTACAGTGATTAAGGTCCATGCAATAGAGTGATTAAGCTCCATGCAGCACTGTGATTAAGCTCCATGCAGTGCAGTGATTAAGGTCCATGCAATACAGTGATTAAGGTCCATGCAGTACTGTGATTAAGCTCCATGCAGTACCGTGATTAAGGTCCATGCAGTGCAGTGATTAAGGTCCGTGCAATACAGTGATTAAGGCCCGTGCAGTACAGTGATTAGGGTCCATCAGTACAGTGATTAGGATCCATCAGTACAGTGATTAGGGTCCATCAGTACAGTGATTAGGGTCCATGCAGTACAGTGATTAAGGTCCATGCAATACAGTGATTAAGGTCCATGTGATAGAGTGATTAAGCTCCATGCAGTACAGTGATTAAGGTCCATGCAGTGCAGTGATTAAGGTCCATGCAATACAGTGATTAAGGCCTGTGCAGTACAGTGATTAGGGTCCGTCACTACAGTGATTAGGATCCATGCAGTACAAAGATTAGGGTCCATGCAGTACAGTGATTAAGGTCCGTGCAGAATAGTGATTAAGGTCCGTGCAGAACAGTGATTAAGGTCCGTGCAATACAGTGATTAAGGTCCGTGCAATACAGTGATTAAGGTCCGTGCAGTACAGTGATTAAGGTCCATGCAGTACAATGATTAAGATCCATGCAGTACGGTGATTAAGGTCTGTGCAGAACAGTGATTAAGGTCTATGCAGTACAGTGATTAAGGTCTGTGCAATACAGTGATTAAGGTCTGTGCAATACAGTGATTAAGGTTCATGCAGTACAATGATTAAGATCCATGCAGTACGATGATTAAGGTCCATGCAGTACAATGATTAAGATCCATGCAGTACAGTGATTAAGATCCATGCAGTACAGTGATTTACGTCCATGCAGTACAGTGATTAAGGTCCATGCAGTATAGTGATTAAGGTCCATGCAGTACGGTGATTAAGGTCCATGTAGTACAGTGTATTCTTCATTGATGCAGTGAGAGAATGCTCAAACAATTGGAATTGGAAGCAAAAGAATTTTACCCTGGTGGAAGTAGTTGAGAAGAAACTGGAATTTTTGGACCCTCGAGCAATTCAGATCAATAAATAGGGTCTGAGAGACAAGTTGATTGCAATACGTCAAGAGTTTAGAAACTGATACTCCAAGGAGGAAAAGTGGAGAAAGGCTAATGGAGAGGCCGAAAATAAATGGGAGGAGTGGGCGAAAAAGCAGAAACAAATAATGCAAAAAGGTCAGGAAGCAGAGTGTAATGTAGCCCAAAGAGATCAGAGCTACAAGAAAAAAAGATTGAGGCCACCACAGGAGGGACTGGAGAATTGAAACATTAATGTAAAGGCCAACTCCTATTTTTTAATAGGTTTGTAACTCACAAAGGCCATTGCTCCTCTTCTTGGTCTCTGGGATGAGAACCTTGGACCAATTGAAACTTTGGTGCTCTTGATTTGGTTGTGAATTTGAGGGATTCCGTTTTTTCTCTCAATTGTCAACAGCATCAGCAACTCAATTTGCAGAGCACTCCTCCATGAGAGGAAGTGTTGAGAGCTTTACAAGCTGAAAAAGGGTTTGAGGCTTGGGAGATCTGACAGGGAAAGGAATTAGTCCAGTTCTTGAGAGAGGTTTTCGAGATACTTTTCAAAGAGGGGGAGTGAGGCAGCAATACAAAGTGTTTCAGGGGAGATTTTCAGAGTTGGCTGATCATCTAAAAGAATCAGCCTCTGAAAAAGTAAAGTTGGAAAGAAGCAGTAAATCAGAAGTGACAAATGAATGATGTATAGTTCATTAAATGTTAGTGTTGTGTATTTTTGTTATAATTTGAGGAATTGAGGAAATGATGGACTTGTAGAGTTGTGACTATATGGGACCACTTATCACAAATTTTCTCCCTCAAGCATTAACCTCCCTGGAGTAGGTCTGTTACTGGGGTACACATTAGAAACATACAGGATAGAAGGAGGCCATTTGGCCCATTCTGTCTGTGCCAGCTAAAAAAGAGGAATTCAGCCTAATCTCCTCCAGCTCTTTGTCTATAGCCTTTTAGATTATGGCACTTCACGTGACTTTCCAACTGTAATGAAGGTACTTTGCTTCTACAACCCTCTTCAGGCAGTGAGCTCCAGACTCTCATCACTACGCTCTGGGTGAAATAATTTCTCCGTAACTCCCTTCCAATCCTTCTGCCAATTACTTTCAGTCTGTTCCTGTTGGTTATTGATTCCTTGGTTTTGGGGGGTCAGTTAGCTCAGTTGGCCGGACAGCTGGTTTGTGATGCCAACAGCTTGGGTTCAATTCCTGCACTGGCTGAGGTCATCCTGAGGTGTGGTGACCCTCAGGTTAAACTCACCAATAGTTGTCTCTCTCTCTCTAATGAGGGAGCAGCCTATGGGAATACGCAAGTTTCTTTCATTCAATGGAAATGTGTCCTTCCCATCCACTCTGTCTAGGCCCTGCATAGTTTTATACACCTCAGTTAAATCTCTCCTCAGCCTTCTCTGTTACAAAGAAAACAACTCCAGCCAAGCTTAAAGCTAAAATTCTCTATTCCTGGCAACATCCTCACAAATCTCTGCATCCTCCATGGCGCGATCACATCCTTCCAGTAATGTGGTGACCAGAGCTGTACACAGTACTCTATCTGTGGCCTAACTAGTGTTTTGTATAGTTCTACCATAACTTCCATGTTCATATGTTCTATGCCTTGGCTAATAAAGGAAAGTATCCCATATGCCTTCTTATTCACCTTATCTACTTGTTCTGCTACCTTCAGGAAGCTGTGGACATGCATTCCAAGGTCCTCTATTCCTCCAAGCTCATCAGTATTCTACCATTACTTGTATATCTCCTTGCCTTATTCACCCTCCCCCCACCGCCCCAAAAGTGAATTGCCTCACAATTCTCCGGCTTCAACTCCACTTCCTACACTTCTGCCCACCTGACCAATCCAGTGATATCTTCCTACTATTTAAAGCTTTCTCTTTGCTACCAAGCACATGACTAATTTTCATATCATCTGCATATTATCTGTGCCTGCTACATTTAATTGTAGATCATCGATATATGCCACAAACAGCAAGTGATCCCTACTGAGCTCAGAAGAACCCCACTGGAAATAGGTTGCCAGTCACAAAAACATACAACAACCCTTACCATTTGCTTCCAGCCACTGAGCCAATTTAAGATCCAACTTGCCACTTTTCCTTACATCCCATGGGCTCTTACTTATACTTACCAGTCTGCCATGTGGGACCTTCTCAAAAGGTTGCTAATCATTTAGCCCACGTCAAACATGCTACTCTCATTGACCCTTCTTGTTACTTCGTCAAAAAATGCAATTAAATTAGTCAGACATGACCTTGCCTTAAATCTGTATTGACTGTCCTTGATTAATCTATGACTTTCTAAATGATCATTTATACTATTCCTCACAATATTTTCCAATAATTTGTCCACGAATGAGGTTAGGCTGGCTGACTTTGTAATTACTATCACTTCATCCTTTTTTAAACAACTATACCACATCAGCAGTGATCCAGTCCTCCAGAACCATTCCTGGAGCCAGCAATGATTGCAAAATGATTGTCAGAGTCTCCACTATTTCTTCCCTTGCTTCTCTTACTAGCCTGCGATACATTAATTAACCCTGAAGATTTGTCCATGTTCGAAGATGCTAAACCCTTTAATTTTTTCTCTCTCATTATGTTTATCCCATCCAGCGTTTTGCACTCCTCCCACTTAACTACAATATCTGCACTGTCCAGCACTTTGTGAAAACAGAAAGTGTAACAACTATGTCCACATCTTTTCCCTCTATATGCAAGTTACCTTTTTGGTTTCCAGTTGGGCCTGCTCTTTCCTTAGTTATCCTCTTGCTCCTAATGTATTTATAAAACATATTTGTGTTTCCCTTGATATTAGTTGTCAATATGCACCATTTTTGCTTTCCTAATTTCTCTTTTAATTTCACCCCTGCATTTTCTACATTCAGCTAGATTTTCTACGGTATTGAACTCTGCGTCTGGAGTACACTCCCCTTTTAACGCCTTAACTGCTGTTTTATATTCTTTGACATCCAGGGGATATAAATTTGGGAATCGCATCCTTTTTCTTCATAGCAGCTTCTTTGTTCTGAACCTTCTCCTTGAATGCCTCCCGCTGCCCTGACATTGATTATCTTCAATTGCTGTTGCGCATCCAACTTTGACACATCATATCTTGGATTAGTAAAATTAGCATTTCCCCAATTTAAGACTTTTACTCTTGGCCTATCTTTGTCTTTTACTATAATATTTCTGTATCCTGAAACTCTAACTGATTAAGATTACTAACACAAAAATGCTCTCCCACTGATACCTCTTCCATCCACCCAGCTACGTTTCCTGAAATAAAGTCGAGAACTACCCATTCTCTTGCTACATGCTGACTAACACCATTCTTGTGAATGCATTTTAAGAATCCTGCACCCTCTATACTTTTCCACTGGATATATCCCAGCCAATGTTAGGGTAGTTGAAATCCCCTTACTATTACTGCACTTCTCAGCAATTGCCTACATGCTCTTCAATCTGCATCTGACTATTTGGGGTCCTATTGAATATCCCTGACCTCATCATTGCCCTCATTTCAATCCAAGTAACCTCATTTGATAGTCCTTCTACCATATTATTCCTCCTCACAGCTGTGATTATTTTTTGAATCAATATTGTGACACTCCTTTTTTGTAACCTCATTTCTCTATCCCATCTGAAAACCCTGTAACCAGGTATGTTGAGATGCCATTCCCACCCTTCTTTAAGCCATGTTTCAGTAATAGCTTTCATACCATACTCCTAAGCATCTATCTCTGCCTTCAGCTCATCTGCCTTATTGACTCCTCAGTGGACATTTTATTTTATCTATTTTCTAGCCTTTTTTTCCTCTGCCTTCCATACTCACTTTCTAATTTTCTACCTTCCATTTCCAGCTTTGCTTCTCTCCCTTCTGAATCTATGCCCAGGGTCTCATTCCGCTGGCTAGCTAGTTTAAACCCTCCCCAAAAGCACCGGAAAACCTTTCTACCGTGATACTGGTCCCAGCTCTGAAGTGCATCCAGGCCTAATGTCCCAGGAATCTAAAGCCCCCCTGCCACTTCATCCACCATCTTTCCAGCTATGCTTTTGTCTGCCCTAGCTGCCTATTGATGTACTCACTAGCATGTTCTATGCTAGAATGAAGTGATAGTTTGTGGGAGGCTGTTCCTCGAGAATGCAAGTTGACTTTCTAATGGTGAAGACATATGAATTTGAAGATGCAACAGTCATGTTGGCTGATGGGGTTTAATTGCCTTCCAAGCTCCATGGATACAAGGCCTAGTGAAATATTTTTTAAGATTCTAAGATGACCTTGCATTTTTGGGAAACTATAATTCTCAGGATTAAAGTGTTGTAAAGAGCACTTAGAATTTATTTGAAGTTTTAAACATTAATAGCCCTGTGGAGTGAATACATGTCCCAAACATGCATAAACATTGCATATTTTCTTAACCCAGCATAAAATGGCAATTGAAGTGGGCGTATTCTAATGTCAAGGTACTTCAATAATCCTTTTTTAAAATAACTATGTATTAAGGCAAGGAGTAGATCACTGATCCAGTTCTTTTTTTTGCGCTAGTTCTTGACATTAAATATAACAGGCCAAGTATAACAATGAATTGTATAGCTACAATGTAAAGATTCCTCTATGCTGTCCCACTTTGTCTTGACCTCAGTCTCCAGATAACAGTCATATTTCTGTTGATGGGTCTCTGCTGCCACATTTCTTACATTACAACAGTGACTACGCTTAATAAAAACTTAGTTATTTGGCTTTAAAGCGCTTTGGGACATCCTGAGGTTGTGAAAAGCAAGATATAAATGTTCTTATGATTGGGTTAGGGACTAGTAACTTGCTGTTTAAAGTAGACAAAGTATGAAGTACAAGTTACCCAATAGAAGAATAAAGCCACAAGATTGCACAGTTTTAAACAAACAAAATAAACTTTATTATACAAAAGTAGAAAAGTAAAAGAGTTTACAGTATCTATCTTATGTAAGTATGAATTAACAGGCAAACTGTTGTCAAGCACAGCACACTACACAATAAATGGCAGCTGTGACCAAGACAGATTGCATGGATTTCTCAGCAACTCACCCAGACATCAGTGACCACAATGAATCACAAAATGTCATTAAAACTTTGTCTTCATCATGAGGGATTTCAACTCCTTACTTTTGATGATCTAGTCTCTCAATTCCTTCAAAAGCCATTACAACTCTGACTGCTTTAATGACTGCTCGCCTCTCGATGGTTCATTCTCTTCTCCTTAGACTTCATTCCACAGGATTCACAAAGCTGTCCTTCAGCTCTAATTACTGGCACAATTCAAACTCCTTTTCAGAATGGTAGCTTTACAAAGTTGGCACTGCCCCTGGGTTTCTTTGACTTCCCACCTCCTGGCTGCACCAAGCTACAAATGGCTGCCAGGGCTTCTTCTGTGTCCTAACCCTATCCAGCATGGAACTAGTGACCTCCTGCTGCCTTCTCAGCATCCAGGACTTCGCTGAACCCTAACTACTTGGAGTCTACTAACAGTTCCTAGGGATTCCCTGTGAGCTGCAAACTCTATGAGGTCCAAATTGTAATTAAACCCCCTCTCCAACAAACACACAGATAAATTAAAACCAGAGAATCTTTTAAGCTCCATCCATCTCCATGATGTCATAGCCTTTCAGGGTTACCTGAATGCTTTTAAACTAATTTAGCTTTAACTCCCAAAACAAAACTTCTCTCTGGATTGCACTTTTTTGCAAGCAGTGTTTTCAGTTCTCCAGCTAAGTAAACTCACCTACTGTTTTATGGCTCCATCTCTTCTATTCTGACTCTATTAAACAACCAAATGTAACTTTTGGAACTGCCATTTTCTTTCAGGTGTTCTGGCAATCTCTGAAGCCCAGCATTATAGTTACCTTACCTTCAGAACAACAATCTTCCCGGAACTAATCTTGACCTCTAAAGTATTAGCATGAGCTGTGAATTAGATATTTGAAACAATGCTTTTTCCCCTTTCTCTATGTCTGAAATATTTTTTTCTCTCTGTGTAAATACTAATGTTCTAATGCTGCCATGACATTTAATACAGTCAGTATTCCAACATTTCATTTGTTTGGGCTGAATATTCACTCCTGAGTCAGGAGTACAGAGTTGGAAAATTCCTACCTCCACTCACCTGACTCAAGATGGGGAGTGGGGGGAAGGGAAGAGGGGAAGATAAAGTGCCCCAAATCTTTGGCTTTTCATTCCAGGGGTGCGGATGCTAACGGGAGTTCGGCTGCCAATACCAGAAGGAGTTCTGAGGCAGCCACAGAGGTTGTCAGGTGCCAACGTGGGCGGATTAGAAGGCCTGCCTTGGTGTCCTGACACTTCTTCCCGGCTATAACAAAAAAAGCAGAAACAGGCCTTCAGTGCTCATACCTCACAATCCGTAATCACCCATGCCCCATCCATACCAAGTCATGCCACTTCATGTGCCAATCCATACAAATGCTTCATTCAAGTACTTAATCCTAATGAAAACAAACATTGGTATTCATAGCTCCACATCAAAGACTTTATAACCACACGGAGCTGTAAATCAAACTGTGAGCTTAAAGCCTCCTGCTCCCTCCCCCCTCACTGTGATAATGAGATGTTGTGGAATCAGTCATGTAGCACTAATCTTGTAATGATAATCCTCAGACTTATGTCAAGAGACAGTTGGCAAAATTGCAGGCAGACACAGTAAGCTGTTTATTGTTTCAAAATGTAAAGAGCTTGGGGATTTAAATGCCTTGACAGCTTGTCAGTTTGACTGAGTTTTTCTACTTTTTATGTACATTCATATCTATTTTAACAATCGCAAAGGGGAACTTGACCCCCTGTCAAAAGGGGCACTTAAGTCTGTTATGACCACAGTAGATGTTAATTGCTGAGTAAACCAAATCCAAGAGGAAAACTTGGCTTATGGGTTATACCCTTTCTTTTTGAATTCTGGAAACAAGAAGAAAACATACTGATCTCAGTAGTAAGAAGTCCTGTAACACTTTTGGGATTTTAAAAATAAAAAGTAATTTTTTTATTAACAAGAGGAAAAGAAAACTTAGGTGCACAAGGTTACAGTTACACAGTTACAATTAGCCTTACAAAACATTTCCCCCAAAAAAACTCCTTGTTGGTCAGACTCGCAAGTTGCAAGGCAACACTCCCTTATAGATGTTTAGCTATAAAAATCCAGTAATATTACCCATAGCAAGCTGCTGTAGCTTCAATAAAGGCATACCACAAGACCTAGTAAAATCTCTTCCACTCTGCTGTGGAAATCCAAGACTTCAGAATAAGACTGCTTTTTGCAGCCCAAGGCTTTTCTGGCTTGACTGTATTATTGATTCATACTGCATCTTCTCCCAGCCTAGGGCTGTTTCCAGGAGATCTTCCTCACACAACCAACTGCTAACGGCCAGCTCCTAAGCTCTCCACAGTAACTCTAAAATACCCTTTTGCCCCTTTCATCTCAGGTTCCATTGTTCTAACATCCCTTTGAAACTCAAATCCTTCCAAATATAACATCTTTCATGTTTCTATTTTGTTTGGGCTTTTGGGTCAATAAAATGTAATGTACCCTCTTCTGTTTACCCATAGAACTCCTGTGATATACGAAAATGTTTCTTGTTACCTCTGACTTCCCTTTGATATTCAAACGGCCTCTCAACTAATCTAAAAATGCAAATGTTAAGTCCAACATATTTACTAGTACCTCAAGCCCCCCCATAATATCTTACTACAAATGCATAAACCTAATGCCTCTATCCTTTCATGTCTTAAGCCACCCAAACAATCTGTCTCTAATAATCTTTCCCCAGTTTAATTAAACCGTACACACACACACATACACACAGACTTCTTCACAGAATAACACCATATTCCCCAAAAATATTTTTTAAAATGACACCCATTCTCGGAAGCCCTTTTCAAAAGGGTACCCTAACTCTCCAAATAAATCCACCAGCTTTAGAGCTTTTATCAAACCTCTAAAGCCCACCAGTTTTGTCTTGGACATCCCACTAACAAAAATTACACCCTGTTTGAAGGCAGTTGCATTTTAACATGTGCAGCTGCCTGTATAGATGTGCAAACTACAATCTGCCCCTGTTCCTTCTCCCCCGTCCCCTTCTGAAAATGGTGGGTGCTGGATTTGGGGGTGGATCTTCTGGAAATGGGGCTCCAGTGCCATCTTGGCTAAGGGCTGGGCGGACACCTTCTGGCTTTGTGAACACTCGGTCCTTTATTAACCAAAGTGTGCACTGAGCAATTTTTTTTTACTGTGGAATAGACATGTTCGCCATGGCGCTTACCAGTCCCGGCTGAGAGAACGGGTGGAAGTCTTCTCGCTTTTCACCCACTAGAATTGTACAAAATTACACATGTTCATGTTTTTTTTTCCTGTCTCTTTGATAGCATATGGCATCTGCTTTGTGCCTGTAAGAGATTGCATTGCTCCAGCTGGAGATTGGCAGCCTAAGGAAATCCTACTAGCCTGCAGTATCCCTGTGAGGTTCCATCCACACTTGCTTACCCTTAAGTCATTGGCAGCCACAATGTGATTATATGCTTATATTATATTCTGAACTACTCCTATCTTCATATTTCAAACAAGATTAATCTTATGCCAGCATTCTCTTTTAAAAAGTTCAAATTTGAAGGGAAGAGGACAGATTGTGGTGATTTTATATTTGATTGGGCCCTCATTTCTTCATGAAAAAAGTACATACTGGCCTGAATTTTTAGGATGGTGAGGGCTGAGCCCGAACACATCCCCACTGACTCTGACTGCCCCGCTGCCATTTTGTGCTCTAATGAGCGTTGATTGGCATAATGCGGGACTTCTGCCCCTCACCTGGGAAGAAGTCCCACCTTGGAGAGCTGCCAGCCAATCAGTTTGGATGGCAGCTCTCCAGTCCCTCCAGCAACAGTGCTGCAGTGGCTGGACAAGGCACTGCACAGAGCTGCCTGAGACAAAGACCTAGGAACTGGAGAAAAATAACAATGTGTCGGGGTCCCAGGGTGAGGGCTGTAGGGAAGGCCTGTGGGGTCAAAAGGGGAGGGTTCGGGGTCTCAGGTGTTAGGCCGAGGCGGGGAAGGCAGGTCTGGAGGTCACCGGGCCTTAAGGGGTGGGTGCCCCCAGCATGGGGGCTTCTGACGGAGGCACCCTACCCCTTCTCGCCCGACGTCAAACTTTCTTTATTTCCGGAATTCCCCTCCACCGAGCTTTCGTCCGCGTGCCAGTCTAAAAATTGAAGCTGGGTGGGAAACGGCCCTTAACTGGAAATTAATTGGCCACCTGAGGGTTTGAACTGGGGCAAGGGCAGCTTCCTGCTTGAGGCCCTGCCCGCCCCAGCATAAAATTGCTGCAAGGTTGGTGCGCGCGAGAACTCAGAGGGAATCCCGTCCATGCAATTTTGCGCTCCTCCCCTTGCCTCGGAGCCTACTGGGGGGAGCGTAAAATACTGGTCCCTATCTCAGTGCTGCAGCTTAAATATTTATGCGTTGACATGCTTGCATCACATTTCATGCTGTACTGATGTATTTGATACTTAGCTTGAGCTTGGGACTGAATGTAGATTATTGGAAATTTCGGGATGATAGTTGCTTATTTTGCAAATTCCAGCATCATTAAGATTGAACACCTTAAGAAAGATGAGGGTTCTCTGATAAGTGCCATGCCCAGAATGAGGGAATTCCGATTCAGAATCCTGTTGGAGCAACAGTGCAGCCAACTGTGTCCTGGACATTGATTATTAGTGCTGTACCATCTCCCTTGGTACAAAACACATGACCTGTGGGCTTGGAGGAATTATTTCACATTTAGATGTCACCTTTTCGTTAGAGTAGGACATGCCTGTCCTAGCCAACTGCAGTGAGAAAGCTAGATATCGTATTCGTCTTTGTCTGCATTTCACTTGTGGCTCTCACATGTGCATCTCAGTGATTGGTTCCTTCAGTTGTGCCTATATCCCTTGTTCAGTTTTGTTTCATAATGTGTGTTACTTATGGCTGTTAAATGCTGTCTTCACAAGACTGTACCAGTCCATTCTGCTGATGTCATAGCAATCCAGGATTCGGCCTTGGTTACCAGCTGCTTTTGTCTGACAGATAAATATCTGTTAATGTTGCTTCACATTTGTGTTCAAGTCCTTCTTGTTGTTGGGGATGATTCAAACAGATTTTTTCCTTCAGGCTGAACCTAACCCCCAAGCTCCTTCAGCTAGTTCTGCTAGTATTTAGTGTATGTTTGTTCAACGTACTTAAACAAGCACCAAATGCCAGCCCTATGTATAGGCAAAGTGAGAAGGATGAAAGCATACTACATGTTGGTGCTGGTTTGGATAATTATGTTGACAACAGAGTGTAGTTACTCTTTAGGGATGGTTCTGAATTATTGGTAGTTTTAGACCTTCTGCTTCTTATCCAAAATGTCCTCAATTAAAGTTTCTCTGATCTCTCAGCCACTGCTGGGTTAACTGTTCCAAGAAGCTTTGCTTCCTCTATTGCCAAGGATGTGTAAGCTTGGCTGAGATACATGCCTTGGGGAAGGGTAATTCTATCTGCTGCATGTACGAAAGTCACAGCTTTATGCTCATCTTGGCACTTTTCACTTTCTATACAAGTAGCAAATGGGGAAGATCCTGAGGTTTTCCCTCACATTTTTGCTCACCTACCCTGAATCAGGTCTGCTCTAGTACTCTCCTCATAGCATTAGATTTGCTGCACTCTTGTCAAATCTTTTGACTATTCCATCCAGATGGATCTTTCAATTCTCACCTGAGTCTTTATTTACCCCAAACCCTTCCAGTATAGCATCTAGTTGCTTTACGAATGATTCCAGAATTTTGGTTCCAGGATGTTCTCTCCTGAAATCTATTCCATGCCCTGATTGCTCTCTTTCGTAAAGGAGAACTTCTTGACATTATTTTAATACCATCCAGTATATGAGCAGGTAGACCCTAACGGGCAGGGATGAAATTGAGCATCAGTGAGAATGCACAACCAATGGAATCACTGTGCTCAACTGTTTATACAGCATACTTGATATTCAATTCTATTGAAGCCACTGGAACTGAATATCAGATGGCAAATATAACAGGCAACCGATGCTTCATTGCTTGTTTTGGGTCCCCACATATGTTCAACTTCACCCTTGATGTGTTGCAATTTTTCCAAACACCTCTCTTCTGAGTTGTCAAATGGCAACACATATGCTTCTGAGAAAAAGGCAAAATACTGCGGAAGCTGGAAATCTGAAACAAAACCAAAAAATGCTGGAAAAACTCAGCAGGTTTGACAGCATCTGCGGAGAGAAAAACAGAGTTACCGTTTCGAGTCCAATGACTCTTCAGAGCTCTTGAGAATGTCTTGTTCTCTGCAGCCATCCTGGGACTTTTCCAGTATGTTCTTTGAGCGCAAAACAAACACAATTCCAAATCCATTCATTGGTTTGTGGCTTGCTCGACCCTTTGGATAATATGCTCTCTCTTTAGACTTTCAATCTCTGTGTACATCATAGCTCTCTCTTTCCCTCTTTCCGTTGAGCACCTTGTTTTGCTGACTTTAGATCAGTTTCCAGGCTTTGTGTTTAGGAGAGAGTTGTTGATTTTACATTCCTACTGGTTCAGTAATTTTGCGGTTGAGCCGCCTATACATAGCCTTTAATTTCTGAGTTAAGTGAAGCATTTGTTCTTTCGTCACTATCCTCAACAGTAGCTGTAACCCCTATTATAGCTGATACATTCTCTTGATTCTAATTCTGACAGCTGCCTGCTGATTGAAGCAGTTTTAAAGATGAGTATTTTAATGAACAGGTTCTTCCAATTTGAAGGCCAAATTTATTTAGACCCAGAATGGAAAAAGAAAGAGAATTCACTCCCCTTTGAATTTTCAGGTGGCAATTGAAATACATTATCAAGGTTCTCCCTTGGCTCAGTTGTAGCACTCTTGCTTTCTTGGGTCAGGAGGTCATGAGTTCAAGACCTACTCCAGTCACTTGAGCACATAATCTGGCCTGGTGTTTCAGGTTACTGCTAAAAGAATCTTGTGGATGAGACCCTAAACTAAGGCTCCTAAAAAGATGGTATCACCTGATGTAGATGTCCTGGCTGTCCACTGAGTATCACTGAGACAGATTACCTGGTCACTTACCTTATTGCTGCTAGAGAGACCATGATGTGTGCAAATTAACTGCTGTGTTTTGACTGCTAAGTGACTTCATTGGCTGTGAAGCACTTTGGGATATTGAGATCAGGAAGGATGCAACGTAGGTAAGTCTGTTCCTGAAAATGCTGCCCACTGCTGGTTATGGTTTCAGAAGTGCTGTGCCCTTTATGCACAAGTGGCCATTTTTTATGAGTAGGTACTTTGCTGACCAAGCCTCACCCTGTCTTTCCAGTAACTCTCATTGAAAGCACATTGTTGTAACCAGAAATTGGAATACTAACTCAGTTCCCTAGCCTTCACCACTGTCACCCCACCCCCAGCCCCCTCCATGACAAACAAAGACACATACATACGAACATATGAATTAGGAGCAGGAGTAGACGACTCAGCCTCTCCAGCCATTCAATAAGATCATGGAGGTCTGATTGTAACCTCCACTCCACATTCCTGTCTACCCCTGATAACCTTTTACCCCCTTGTTAATCAAGAATCTATCTAACTCTGCCTTAAAAATATTCAAATACTCTGATACCACTGCCTTTTGAGGAAGAGAGTTCCAAAGACTCATGACCCTCTGAGAGAAAACATTTCCCCTCATCCCTGTCCTAAATGAGCAGCCCCTTATTTTTAAACCATGGCCCCTACTTCTAGATTCTCCCATGTCCACGTTAAGGCACCTCGAGATCTTAAAGGTTTCTCTCAAGTCACCTCTGACTCTTCTAAACTCCAGTGGATACAAGCCTAACCTACCACCCCCCCATTCCTGGTATTAGCCTAGTAAACATTTTCTGAACTGCTTCTAACGCATTTACATCCTTCCTTAAATAAGGACACCAATACTGTACACAGTACTCCAGATGTGGTCCCACCAGCGGTCTCACACAGTGGAACCACTGAGACAAGCTATTAAATCTTTTGTGGAGCAGAAAGCTTCATGTAGGGCATAATCGCCAATGTGGACCAGTTAGGCTGTATGGTCCATTTCTATGCTCCAACTGAGAATGCTCAAATCCTAGTGGGATTTAGCCTGAGGTCATCCTGTTGTATATGACACTGTCCCACATTAGATAGTGTAGATCAACTGGATCCATCATGCCAGCTCACTTACCAGTTGGATCATTTTTATTCCTTGATATGGAGAGGACATGGAATTGTTTGGCATCATCAGCTACTGCCTCCTGAACTCCTGTTCACAGATTTACCAACTGGAAAAAATTATGATTTCAAGTAACATTTTCTTCTAAAATGATTTGTAGAATTGCTGCTGTTCTCAGCTTTGTAGCTATCACAAGCTCTTTCAAACAATTAAGCTGACTGCGCACACACTAATTTTGTATGTGCTTCAACTGACTTAGGTCATGATTTCAACCCTCTTTAATATAGGAGGTAGTCAGACGGCTAATGAATAAGACAATAATAGAGGTGTAAGCCTGACATCTGTTTAATTTTCTTTGTTGCCAGCATTGGTGAATAGTTCACAGTTTTTTTTTGATTTTCTGTTTTTTTAAGCAGAAGCTCCATACTATTGAGTATGTGTGGTGAATGTTAACCAGACATTCTAGAGATCTATGTAACTTCAAACATGGGCTCAGGACTATATAGGCTCACCAATCTTTTTGACCATCTGATTAATCAAACAAATGTGACATTACTTTTCATTTGAACACTGGCCTGAATTTTTCAGGTGGCAGGCGGGCTCAGTGGGAGTGGGTAGGGGCGGTTGCAGAGCCGATCACCGCCCGTGATTGGCTCGGCGCTGCCATTTTATGCGGGCGGGCTAATTAAGGCCCACCCAGCATAAGGCGCGAGCTGTAGTACTCGGCACTACCTGTGCGGGCGGGGGGAGGAGATAGAGTTGGGGCCAGCGCTCTTGCATGAGCAAAAGAGCACTTCAATCTTCCTGAGGCACAGAGCTACCCCAGGGAGATTGAATTGCTATTCAAAGTATTAAATACATGGATTCAAAATTTATTTAAGCATGTCCCCTCATGTGACTGTGTCATATGAGATGGGGCGTGTTTTTATAGTTAGGAAAAATTTTACATTTTACTAATAAAAGCTTTAGGAAACCTCATCCCGCTCATGGATGAGGTTTCTGAAAAAATGTGAAGGCCACTCGGCCTTTTCGCCTGCCTGCCAACCGTAAGGTTGGATGGCAGCTTTAACAATTACATTACTTAGATCCTTAATAATCCATTTACATATCGGCAAGCGTGCAGCCGACTGCAGCGCGCGCCTGCTGAACCTAACATCGCAACTCAGCTTAATGACGTTGGGACGCACGCCCGATGTCATCGGGCGTCATTTTACACATCATCATGTTGGGCCCGCCCCTGCATGCTGACTGAAAAATCCTGCCCACTGTTTTAAAACGCAATCAGGAAATGACCTCCCTGAGTTGCACCAATGCAATAGATTTTTCATGTGTTTAAAGCTTTGTATTTGTGAATACAATGGAAGGAACAACATTACATCTGTAATAAAAATTTGATTCCAAACATTTAAGGGTGTTTCAGCACCTCCCAAACTCGCAACCTCCACCACCTAGAAGGACAAGGGCAGCAGGCAGGTGTGTGGGAACAGCATCGACTCCAAGCTCCCCTCCAAGTCACACACTATCCTGATTTGGCTGGTGTATTTCTCTCCTTACATCATTTCTGGGTCAAAACCCTGGAACTAACAGCAGCGTGGGAGCATCTTCGCCACACAGGCTGCTTGGCTTTCAGAAGATGTCAGCTCAGCACCATCTTCTCAAGCAACTGGGGTGAGTGCTATTTGCTGGCCTTGCCAGTGATGCCACATTGCAAGAGTGAATGTTAAAAAAAAAAAATTTCCTCTTGCTCTCCCCCAACCAACCATTGACTGAATTGGACAAAAGCAACAGATAACTTACACCAACCATTAGGGCCCAGAGTTTCATATTCTGTCTATGCTGAATTGTGTGATCTTGTACAGCTATTGGCAGTAGGGATGTTACAACTGACTTCAAAGCTTTTGGTCTAGGGATGGGTTAATGGATGTAGCCCCTGATTGCTATCCATTGAGCCCATGCTAGAAAGTACAAGTATGTGGGTGTGAGGTAATGACAGGTGTGGGCTCAGCTTTCTGACCTAATAGGTGGTCACCACACTTCCCCCTGAGCATTAGTGTGAGATCCTATGTGGGCAGTTTGTACCTATGTAAGTATGTTTCAGCAAGGATCAACACCTTAAGTAGGGGAAACTTGTGTTTATTTAAAAGAATGCTGGACAGTAAACCTATAGATTAATGTTTCTGGCATGATCACTGAAAGGAGAATGATACCTGGAGCAGTGTTTAGTTTTTCTCTTTCGGATGCACTGTGTATTTCCAGTGGTTTTATTTCAAAGTTTCTGTAGCAGTTCTGTTCATATCCACTCCAAGTTGTCTTGATCCTAGCCACAGTAATCAAAATTCATTCAATGTTCTGGATTCTTAAAGGAATTGATATTTAAATTTGGGTAGATTTAAAGGAATGTATGTGTGTGTGTCAAGCAGTTTAAACTGAGGGTGAACCTTGAGCAGTTTGTCATGATTGTCCAAACCTTTTTGATTCAATAACCATGAAACATCTTGCTGCCTTTTAGAATTTTTAATAATACTTGCTGCTGTTTTTCTATAAACATTTATAGAATTAGAAATCTTTGTTGTAGTCAACTTTCAGTGTAGTTTGTCCTGGTGTATGATAGGTTAAGTTTTCTTGCATGGTAGTTAATCAGGGTTAAACATAAATGTGCTCTATTCAAAGCCCAAGTGATCTCTAATGACAAATATTTGTTAATTTAGGCTTAGGAGTAGTTCATATGGTCCCTCGAGCATGCTCAAATTTGAAAGATGTATGTACTGTTTCCTCACTCAGCTTTCCATTGAAGTCCTAGCATTTCAGCCTTGAATCTTAGCACTCCATTTTGAGCTCCCACAGGGTCATGGGATTGTTTGCCAATAACAACATAAGAAATAGGAGCAGGGGTTCATTCAGCCCCTTGAACCTGTTCCAACATTCAATAGGATCATGGCTGATCTGATTGTGGCCTTAACTCCACTCCCCTCCCCCCCGGCCCCCTATAATCCGTGACTCCCTTGTTGATCAAAAATCTATCTAACTCAGTCTTCAATATATTCAATGACCCAGCCTCCACTGCTTTCTGTGGAAGAGAGTTTCAAAGACTAATGACCCTCTGAAAGACAAAATTCTTCTTCATCTTTGTCTTAGATGGGAGACCCCTCATCCTGAAATTGTGCCAAGGACATGAATTGAATCAGCAGAAATGTGAAAAAGGAGTTGGTTCATGCATAATTCCAAATTAGGAAAAAGAGCTCTCGTGCTTGTTTCCTTTTTAATTCTTGGAACTGTTTAAAATCTGTGGCTTTACCTAGGTTTTCCTGCAGAATAAGGAAGTGCCATGATTCAACTTCGGGGCTGCCAGACCACATTGGGAGGCAGTTAAGAGTCTAACACTTTGCTAATAAAGCAGCCTGTGCCCATGCGTAGCAAAACCTGGACAACATCTGGGCTTGGGAGGATAAGTGGCAAATGCCATTCATTCCACCCAACTGCCAGGTACTGACAATCTCTTTTTAAAATGTGTTCCTGGAATGCTAGGCTAGCATTTATTGCCCATCCCTAATTGCCCTTGTTTAGGGAGCATTTAAGAGTCAATCACATTACTGTGGGTCTGCAGTCACGTGTAGGCCAGACCATGTAAGAACAGCAGATTTCCATCTCTAAGGGACATTAATGAACCAAATGGGTTTTTATAACAATCAGCAATGGTTTCATGGTCATCATTAGACTTTTAATTCCAGATTTTTATTGAATTCAAATTCCACCATCTGCAATGGTGGGATTCAAACGCAGGTCCCCAGAGCATTACCGTGGGTCTCTGGATTACTAGTCCAGTGATGATACCACTATGTCACCACCTCCCCCTGATTACACTACCAGGTACATGCATTAACATGACAATATACACAAGGCCTTTGTATCAATAGAGGTCGTTTCAGTCCATTGTCCATGTTTCAAATGTCCCATTTCCTTTGAACTTTTAAACTCTTGACAACACATCTGCAATTAAATTTTCTCGTCCAGTCACATGTATAATCTGTAAGTTAAACGGTTGCAGCAATAAACTCCACCTGAACAGTCTGGCATTCCAGTTTTGAAAATTTTCCAGAAATTTTAAAGAATTGTGGTCTGTATAAACAATTGTTTCTGAAAAGTTGCTTGCAACACAAACCTCGAAATGCTGCAATGCTAACACCAGAGCTAGAGTCTCTTTCTTGATAGTTGAGTATCTTTTCTGATGTACATTCAACTTCCATGAAAAATATCCTACCGGCTCTTCAATTCCTGTTTCATCTTCTTGCATCAACATAGCACGGATACCCATATCACTTGCAACAATTGCTAACTTAAGCTGTTTGGCATAATTAGGTGCTGCCAAAAATGGTGTAGTAGTCAACACAGTTTTTAACCTGTCAAAGGCATTCTGACTCTCCTGGATGCATTGAAATTTCTTGTTCTTTTTTAGTAGTTCAGTCAATGGAGCAACTACACTGCTAAAATTTGGCACAAACTTCCAATAAAATCCACTCATGCCTAGAAATCTCAAAACCTCCCATTTTGTTGTAGGCACTGGGAAATTCACAATGGTTTTTACTTCCACAGCTTGTGGGGCCACCTGACCATGTCCAACGGTGTGGCCTGAATAAGTAACTTGCGCTTATAATCTAGCATGCCATTTCCATGCAATATCAGGGTGGTGTGTTGCAACGGTGGAGTCCCCACCTTTCAGAATGAAACCCAAATCAAGGTTCTATCTGCCTTTTCAGTTAGATGTAAACAAATCCATAGCTCAATTCAAAGAGCAGTAGTGAGTTCCCCTGGTGTCCTCCCTCAACTTAAGAACATGAATACTGCCCTTTCCTCTCACTTGTTTGTGGGACTGTGCTGTGTATAAGTTAGCTGCTGTGTTTCCCTACAATAGAACAACCTTTCAAAACTAACTCATTTGGTTGTGAAGCATTCTGGAAAGTTCTGAGGATGTGCCAAGGTGGCAAAAGTTGCAACTCCTTTCTTGCCTTCCTCTTCCTGATAGCTGATGGTTCTCCAATGGTGGTGATCATAGTCAGGAAATGTTTTATAATGACTGGAACATTGAAGTGTGTAACACACAATGCATTATTCTTTTGGGTGTCACTGGCAATGCCATCATTTGTTACCCATCCCTAATTGCCCTTGAAGCTTAAGAATCAACTGCTGTGGGTTTGGAGTCACATATAGGCCAGACCTGGTCAGGATGGCAGATTTCCTTCCCTAAAGAACATTAGTGATATAGATTGGTTTTTACAACAATTGATGATAATCTCAGTAATGGTGGCCATATCATTTTCTTGGAATTCAGATTTTATTAATTGAATTTAAATTCTATCAGCTGCCTTGCTGGGATTTGAGCCCTTGCCCCGAAGCATTAGCCTGGCCTTCTGGGCCATTGGCTTTACCACTACACCATCATCTCTGTTGCTGAAATGTAATTCACATCTCTCTTGCAGGCCACAAGGTCTAATTTCACATTCTGAGGTCAGTTCAAAGGTAATGTTTCACTGTAGACCAGCAGCAGTGAGAATCAAATGGCTGCCTTTCTCTCACAATGTCTCTTCTTTTAAAGATAGTTGGGCATCCCCCAAAAAAAGTGCACGCCAATGACAGGATTTTTACTTGTAGATCGATTTAACTAATTTTTTTGTGTGACAGTCAGCAAAGTAGCACAGTTCACTGTGACAACTCACTCAGTAGTTTCTGTGTGTGGATCTTGATTACACTTCCTGCTGTTAAGAGGAGTGGTGGGGTCATGCTGCTCAAGTTTACTTTATCTGATTTAGTCGTCTTGGATATTTTTATAAGTGTGAACTCAATGATGTGATTGGCTGAAGTGTGATTTTGAGCATTTGGCTAAAGCTTGTTTGCTTTGAGGATAATCAGGGAGGACTCATTCCCTGTTGCTGGTGGTCTCTAATTGATGTCATTTGGGTCAAGCATAAGGAAGTTGTCACATCAGCACTGCTGTTAATCATTCTATCTGCAATATGTAATTAAAGCACTTAAACCACGCAGAATGATCTTATTTAACAGTTGGATGCTGAACTTCACATTATAGCATAATAAAAGGTTATACAGTTAAATATGAGCCAGGCTTTTGTGGCTGCTTTTACATGCACGCAGCTTTAGCTAAGATTCAGCACTCCTGTATCTGTAAGCTGCCTCCCTGCATTTACAATATTCATTCTAGCTCCCTCATTCTAGTGGCAGGCACCCGACCCTGTTGGGGGTAATTTTAACCTAACCCACGCAGGATGTAAGAACTAGCATTGCACCCAATTCCATCAGTTGCTGACAGGTGGGTTAGGTTAAAATTGCTTCCATTATGTTTTTGATTTGGGTCTGTTCACATCAGCCCGGTGGCAGAGTGGCGTACTCGCCTCAGAGTGGCAAGACTGTGGAGTTGACTACAGAAATTGAGCTCATAATCTAACAATGCAATACTGAGGGAGTCCAATGTTGTCAGGAATGCTGTCTTTCAGATGACTTTAACCAGGGCCCAAAGCTCCAGCTTAGCCAATGATTTCACCTCAAAATGGCACACCAAAACAGATTATCCCGTGATTTATCTCATTGTTGCCGAGATAACGATTTGCCACATGCAAATTGGCTGCCACATTGCCTAACATTACAGCAGTGATTACACTTCAAAGATCGTCCATGGGCTGTGCAGGACTGTGGGATATCTTGAGGATATGGAAAGCGCTATATAAATGCAAGTTACTTGGTCCCTTCCAAGACTACTGCCAGGATAGCATAGTCAGATTTAGCAGTGTAAATGTGAGGAACCCAAGTTATAAGAGGAGTTTTATCTGTGTGGATCCTTGGGTGATGTTAAAATCAAACCTATCACTCTCTGAGGCCAGGCTGGGTCAGTGGTGGTGGAAAGGAGCAGTGACCTGATATTTAAAGCACATTAACCTGTTGACCGATGAGAAGTTGGCGCCTATTTATGTTTCCCCCACATTCCGGGTGCTATCCGGGTGCTATTAACCAGATGCCAGTAATATCGTCAAGGATTAGGTGTTGAATAAAGGTCAAGAACTATCAAGAACCACTTCTTCTATGAGCCCTTTGCCCATATTATCCCCAAACTGAGAATTTGGGATTCGTCTCTTCTAGCCATCCTCATTCACTTTCTAGAGACAGATTTTGGGAACATTTTCTTTGTTCCCTTAAGAAATTGAAATGTGTTCTCTAAGGAGGAGTGACAAGGGGCATAAATTGAAGGTGAGGAAAGATAATCAGACTGCTCCTTTTCAATTAATTAAAACATTTTAACAATTTTTTCACCTCCTTCATATCCAATCTCCCCTGCATACGCACAAATAAAGACTGAGTTATTACTCTAATTCAGGTACCACAATAGGTTGCAGATCTTCATGCTTGGCACTTAAGAAAATAGGCCGCAAAGTCACAACAGATGCAGCATATTGTTTGGTAGCTATTTTCTGTGCCTGTCAGTATCTGCTGCTCTTATCCTAACTTGCAGCAAGTCCCAATCACCCAATACCCTTGTGCTCACTTGACTCCAGGTCTGACAATGCCTTAACATTTTTGTTTCCCAATTCTTCCTTGGCCTAGCTCCTTCCTGTTTCTAACCTCTGCCAGCCCTACACAATCCTTAGAAATCTCTGCACTCCTCCAATACTGACCTCTTATGTATCTCTGATTTTCATTGCTCCACCATTGGCGGCCATGCCTTCAGCTTGTCTGGGCCTTAAGCACAGGAATGCCCACCTAAAACCCTTCTGCCCCTCTCTTTTCTTTGAAAATGCTCTTTAAAATATACCCAGTTTTGTCAGCACCCATCCTATCTCCATATGTGGCTTGTTGTCCAATTTTTTGAAGTCCCTCAGGATGTTTTACTACATTAAAGGCACCAATATATAAGGCAGGTATGTGCATGTGCATGCATGTTCATTTGCTCATTCTGTATTCTTCATTTTTCTCTCCATTTTGAATATCTCATTTTAACTCGCCTTTCCAGAAAGCATGGATTTTGCTCTAATAATGATGGCAAAACTGTCAGCATTTGCTTCTCTGAATCTGACAGCAACTTCTGGAGTTGACAAATGCGCAGTGAAATACGGAGATCCAGAAGTTGCTGTTGGTAATTCTGTTCTTCTCCAGAGGATGCACTGTTGAGGCAGCCCCCAGATTGTGATCAATAGGAAATCATTGAAGTAGTAAGAACTTCCACTCTTACGCTGAAGGTCTCACTGTAAAAGCCCTTTAAAAAGTTGCACCTTGCTGAATGAGGGATACATTTTTTTAACAGTATACTAAATTCATAATTATTGCTGGACAGTCTCACTGGCCCTGGAAAACTAATTTTAAGTCCATGGCATGGCAAGTTTCTCCAAAATGATAAGAAATTACATATTTTCAATTTTAAAAAAAGGTTTGTTGTTTTAGCCTTACCTCAATCCCATTTGTTTGTCCTAATTATTTATTCCACTATCTGTAGAGTTTAAAAATCAAGAGGAAAGGAATTTGGTGTTTTTACTTTCTGGTTTGCTGTCTGTGAGAATACTTCAGGGTGATTGTCTGCTTAACCCACTTTTGACATTGTTGTTGCTGGATTCCTGGAGATCTTGTTGACTTAGTGTCAGGAATGAACTGAATTGATGTTGGGAAAGGGGAAGTCTGTGCTATAGAGATTGCTAGATCTTTGTGGTCAGCTTTCTTTGAGATCAGCGGTGAGCACTATTGCTTTCCAGCCCTATGAGAACTGAGCCTACCAAGGACAGATTCAGCTGGCTTTTAAAGGTGTTGAGATTGGATTAACTACTTCTTGTTAGGACTTTTCTGTTTTTCATGTTACCACTTAAGTGTGACTTAATGGCATAAAACAACACACAATCCTACAGTGTGCTAAAATGGAGTAACCTTTGGTTGGCTGAAAGATCTGTTTTGAGATTTTCACTGTTGCAATTTATGGTGTTGTCTCCAACGTGACTTCTTTTTAACCTGTGATGCTTTGCAGCTTTTTATGGATGTAAAACATGTTTTTACTGTGGGAGTGCTGGTATATCCACTCCACCTTAGAAAGAATCGTAGACCCTCCACATTGGAAAGAATCGTAGACTCTCAGTTGTAGACCCTCGAAATGCACCACTGCATTCAGGCTAGAGATTTCAATTAATGTGGAGACAATCTCATGCATATGTTCTATGGCTCTCCGTGTGGAGCTAGCAGTGTTCTAAAGACCTGCTCCCTGTGTGGCATGTAAAAGGGGAGTTTGATGCTTTGAGGTCAGTCCTATGACAGGGTCATATAAAACTGTTGTTAAACACACTGCTGGAGAATGCTGTTAATGTATGGATTGCCTGTCTGTTTATAACCAGGATTTAAGAGCTGACAAGAGGGTGTGGGGGATGGAATTTATAAGGAAAATCACTCTTAGATAATGTGAAAATGTGCTGCGGAAATATTTGAGAGTGGTATGTACTGAAGTAGTGCTGCAGGGTGGGAATATAGGGTTATGCAGCTGGCAAAGCCCTGAGCATATGCAAGTGGAGAGCAATGTGCATGCATACTTAACCCTGTTCGCTGGCTTCTGAATGTAAGATATCGTTAAGGATTTAACTCTCAGTCCCTTGGCTGATACATTTTTGATAATGAGGTGATTCAATTCATTATCTGCCCCTGGGAACTTGTTAAAAGTTTAATTTTGAATAGAAGTTTGCTTTGCAGTTGTGTGAAGGTGATGAGGTTTGTCAGGTGACTGGTGTCTTTATAAGCACTAGCCGTTGATCAGATAGCTCTCGTACCTGGAGCTAAAGCACTGGTTCAGCCACTCTGAGGAAACTACTCCACAGTGATTTAGGACTAGCTATCAATATTGTATTGTTCCACAGATTTAGATGGAGGCCAATATTACTGGCAGTGACATTCCTCTCTCTCTTTTTTCCCCTCTCTCTCTCTTGTCATTTTTGACTTCTGTATTATTTAAGTTATGTAATGCTGCTGACCTCATCGAGCAGGGCCATGCGCGTGTGCTGAATTAACACAACATTATTGACTCACTCCTACAGTTAATGGCTATATACTGTTATCACTTCAGCTTCCTTGCACTGTCAAACTGAGTAACTGCTTCCAGCCTTGTTCCCCAATGTCATTAACATTCACTGTTTAAATGCCCTTTCAAAGCTTAAAAATAAAATCAGAACTAGAAATTAATGTGGCAAAGTAAATAATGAGCATCCACTGGGGAAGGGAAGTGAAATTTTTGCCATGGTTGGGAGAACATTTCACTTTGTTTTTTGATTGAAAATATTTGCTCACCATTCAAAGATGGTTACATTTGGGCCCAGGGCCTCAACTGTTTGAAAAACAAAGTTTTTGGAGATAGGTGAGAGGGCTGTTGACACAGTGCAGTGGCATACTATCTCGTGACACCCTGACAATAGAAGCCACTTTCAAATTGATGTTCTGCCCCTTTATTTCCGTCGCTGAAGACATGGAAGATACTGCAGGTGCCAGAAGCTAAATCGACTGTGGCCACGTTTTAAGAGGACGAGTAAAATGGTTTAATAGGGGAGGAAGCACAGTGAATGCAGAAAATGCTGCAGTTTGTTGGATGTGGGAGTGCTTTATAGTTCACGCATTTGGAAAGGAGAATAAACTTTTTAAAACACATTTTTAAAAATTTTAGTTTGTTCATGGGATGTGGATGCATTTGTCACCCATCCCTAACTGCCCTTGAACTGAGTGACTTCTAAGGCCATTTCAGAGGGCAATTAAGAATCAACCACATTGCTGTGCATCTGGCATCATATGTAGGCCAGACCTGATAAAGATGGCAGATTGCCTTCCCTAAAGGACATTAGTGAACCAGGTGGGTTTTTACAACAATCGATAATTGTCATGGTCACCATTATTTATGGTAGCTTTCAATTCCAGGTTTATTAAATTTAAATTCCACCAGCTGCTATGGTTAGATTTGAACCAGAGCAATAGCCTAGAATTCTTGATTGCTGGGTCTAGTAATATTACCACTATACCACCATCTCCCCCTTGAGAGTAGATTGAAACCACACTGTATGACATTTATCCTAAATGAGTGCAAACCTTCTTTGAATGTACAGAGTTTGATACGTATACAGCACACTTGTTATTGATATGCACACAGTGCAGCTTCAAAGTCTTTCTTGTCCTGCATCAGCACTGTGATACCAACATGTACCATTTATGATGCTGGGAAATTCTTAAACTGACGTTTTTGCTTTGCTAATGCTGTTCCATCCACTTGAAATATGGAATTTCTAATTACAAGCCACAAAAAACAATCTTGGGATGTGAGTGTCGCTGGCAAGGCCAGCATTTATTGCCCATCCCAATTTCTCTTGAGGTTGCAAGCTGCCTTCTTGAACTGCTGCAGTCCCTGTGGTGTAGGTACACCCTTAGTGCTGTCAGGAAGGGAATTCCAGGATTTTGATCTAGTGACAGAGAAGGAATGGCGATATAGTTCCAAGTCTGGACTGTGTGGCTTGAAGGGGAACTTGCAGGTAGTATGTTCCTGTATGCCTGCTGTCCTTGTTCCTCGTGGTGGTAGAGGTTGCGGGTTTGAAAGAGTTTTGGTGAGTTGCTGCAGTGCATCTTGTAGATGGCACACATTGCTGCCACTGTGCAATGGTGGTGGAGGGAGTAATTGTTTGAGGAGGTGGATTGGGGTGCCAATCAAGGTGGCTGCTTTGTCCTGGATGGTGTTGAGTTCCTTGAGTGTTGTTGGGGCTGCACTCATCCAGGCAAGTGGAAAGTATTTTTCTTCCTGTAGAATTGTCCTCTGCCATCGAGCAGCTGCTGAGCCAATGGCAGGTTTCTACTTCTGCTGCATTGTCAATTGCCACTAGGAGGAGTATTAGCTAGAGTGACCCGCCCAGTGGTTTTTATCTGTGCTTTATGTGTTGTGCTGGTGCTGGCCCTTCCTTTTTGATTTGGATTGCTGAGTCACCAGGAATTAAAGATTAATCTCCTGGGTAATGCTGCAAGCAACCATGAGGTGAAAAATCAGTGGGGTGTACAGAAAGTTATTGTATTCATTTTATTTATAATTAAAGTATTGGAGGCGGGGAAAAAAGTGCTGTTTGACTGGGTGGGTTAGTTGGAGGAGGGAGCTTGCCACACTTGCTGTTGCAGTTATTCAGAGAGCAATATTAACAGTAACCATAGGAATATTAAGTGATGGTCCCAATCCTGCCATCTACCATATACAATAGTTTTATGTAGATTAGTTAAATTGAAACCAAGCAGGGTGCAAGGATTTTGCTACATCCTCAATTTTTATGTAAGGTTGGTTGCATTTACAATAGATTTTTTATGTTTGCGTTGTTACTATAATTTGTTTTAGTTTGGTGATTGTGTTAAAAGCTGGTACCGGTAACAGTAACCGTGAAGCTATCAGATTGTTATAAAAACCCAACTAATACACCTGTGTCCTGTAGCAAAGGAAACCTGATGCCCTTACTCCAATGACCTCTTACGTGGCTCTAGACCCACAGCAATGTGGTTGACCTCTGAAGTAAGGCTATCGCCACCCTCTCGGGCCAGCTGGAGTTGGGTGAGAAATGCCAGCCTTTCTAGTAATGTCGACATCCTGTGAATGATTTTTTAAAAAAAAAAGACCTGAGCTGATAATCGGGGAAGGTTGGCCACGCTTGCTGATCATTTAATATTCATAATGGCACTTGTGCAGAAATTGTAAGTTATTGTTTGATGGGCCATTAAAGTGCAAATTATAACCCTTTTTCTCTTTCAAATACCATTCATACAGAAATAATATTTAAGTGTGAAAACCTATGGGTGGGATTTTGGCCCCTCCTGCTGGTGGGATCTTCTGGTCCTGCCGAAGTCAAAAGAGATTTGAATGGCTCGCCAATGGGGCCAGAAAATCCCAGCCTATATCTTTATGTTAAATGATTACCTGCTAAGCAGCAGGTAACCTTTGATATTGCTAATAAAATTGTTCAATCTGAGACATTAAGGCGCCATTGGCCAGGCTTCACTAATGCTGAAGAAGTTGAAAAACCAAAATGATATTTTTTTCCACCTTGACAGGTTTGATCTTTTTGCAGATAAATGGGAAGCAGTTAGACTATCAAGAGAATAGCAGTTCCAGCAAATCATAGAGGCTAATGGGGGAGGGTGCAATGTTCTGAGGGGGATAATATTGTGATGCAATTCAAAATTAGGTCATCAAAGGCTTGTTTGTCAAATAATTGAAAAATAGCTTCCTTCTTTTAAGGGCAGTGCCTTTAAAACATAACAAAAATATGTGACTGCTGTTCCCCAGGAACAAAATCCAATTCCCAAACTATTTTCCCCAGATTCACGACAACTTTCTAGAGGTTATGGCAAACCAAGACACAACAAGTTCAAATCTCACCGTGGCAGGTTACAAAACTAAATTTGAATAAATGTGCATCTGGAAAACCACCCACAATGTCTGCTAAATGATGGAGTTTTGTTATTTAAAAACCCAAATGATTCACTCCTGTCCTACAGAGAAAGAACCCTTCCATCCCATCCTAGTTCCACACTATGTGGCTGACCCTGCGGCAACTCGAGATGGGCACTAAATACTGCTTTGCAAATATCTCATGCCTCAAGAATGCTAAAACTCTTGATTCTCCAGGCATAGATGAGAAACTCAAAATGCGTGAAATCTCAAAGGTTTTAACATTGAGATAAATTACAGATGTTGGGGTTTTTTGCCAAACATTGTTACTTCATTTTCTGTTGGGCATATACTTTTTAAAATTTTGTATATCATTTAGGATTCTGTTGTCCAATTAGCCACTAAACACATGGATAATTTGGAATCCAGATGTCACTAATAATGACTATTCCCCATTTTCATTTATCATTGAGCCTGTGATCTCAATACTCAGTCACATGGCTTCTGCATGTGTACTTTAACCTTTGTGTTTGATGGTAAGGGAAAAATCAGCCAGTTTTCTGTTGATCATTTGAGTGCTCCACTTGCTTTTTGATCATTTTAGTGGTGGTACATGTTTATACTTGCATATTACCTCTGGACATACTTGTATCTGCTTTTCAAGATTTTTCCTTAATGGGTTTCTGACAACTTATTCAGTTTGTCTCTTAAAGGGATAAATGTTTCATTCTCATAATTTGAGTTACTTTGGTTGTAATTTGAAATAAGAGTTGATGCTTAAGGCTATTTTGATGGACTAACAAGGGTGACATTGAGTTGTCCAAGGATCACCAAACAAGAATCAGTGCAACAAGGTGAGCAATAATCTCCCGACAAAAGCAAATGCACCATCCCAACTAAGTCATCGTGTTTTTGTGAACAATGCCCAGGAGGTATTGTACACTCTGTGGTGCCTTCTGATCTGGTCAAATTAATCAAAACTGTCCCTTTGTTTTTCTACTTTATAAATTTTCCCTGCAGTCCTTATTACTCCCCACCCTGTGCCATTTCTAAGCTGTGACCTGTTATGAATAACTGGTTGTATTGTATGCTGTTGCATTCTGCATAAATGCCAGTCCTTCACTTGGTGCTCGATCCCTTTATCCTCTGACTAAGATAGGGGACTCTGTATGTAAATCTTTGACACAGCATCAAAAAACAGTGTAACAATATCCAGGGGCTACCATTTACCAGAAAATAAACTGGACCAGCTATATAAATACTGTGGCTGCAAGAGCAGGTCAGAGGCTGGGAATTGTGTAGTGAGTAATTCACCTCCTGGCTCCCCAGAGCCTGTCCACTTCTGCAAGGCACAAATCAGGCTTTGATGGAATACTTTCCACCTGCCTGGATGAGTGCAGCTCCAAAAACACTCAAGAAACTCAACACCACCCAGGACCAAGCAGCCCACTTGATTGGCACCCCAACCACTGCCTTCAACATTCGTCACACAGTGGCAGCAATATGTACTATCTACAAGATGCACTGCAGCAACTGAACAAGGCTCCTTCGATAGCATCTTTCAAATCCATAACCTCTATTACCTAGAAGGACAAGGGCAGCAGATGCATGAAAACACCACCCCCTTCAATTTCCCCTCCAAGCCACACACCATTCATACTTGGAACTATATTGCCATTCCTTCACTGTTGCTGGGTCAAAATCCTGGAACTCCCTCCCTAACAGCACTGTGGGTGTACCTACACCACATTCTTGAGGGAAATTAGGGATGGGCAATAAATGCTGGTCTAGCCAGTGACACCTGAATCACATGAACAAATAATACATTTTTAAAAATGCTGTCATGATTTAAAAATATTAATTTTAATATAATTTTAAAATGATTTTGCCATTATCTTTCTTATAAGGAGCATATTTTTGTAAGGTGTGTTCATGGGATATGGTGTTGCTGGCAAGGCCAGCATTTATTGACCAAATAGATAATGATAGAAAGTGATAGTGAGCCATCTTCTTGGAGCGATGCAGTCTATGTGGTGAAGATGCTCCCACAATGCTACTGGGGAGGGAGTTCCAGGATTTTGATATGCAACAGCAAGGAAGGGGCCTTGAATGACTACAAAGCGGCTGTTAACAGTTGAAAAATAGGAGCTTATAATGTGGTCTCATTTGCGCTGAAAAAAACCTTGGACTCCAAAAATGTTTTATTTTTCCACTACAGTGTTATTTTCTCACCTCATCCATGAAAACACAAACTTGTAATAAAATGTCTTAATATGACCAGCATTGCAAAGAGCTGCAGCAGCTGTTATTGTGTGGGAAAATGTTATTCTCATTTCCAACACCCAGCATCCTTCTCTGGGGAAAATTGATCTTTTAGTATCAATTGTGCCAAACAATAGGTGGCTTTACCCTATGGCTCATCACCCATGTGAGCTCACTTATTGTAACTGTGGAGGTATTTGCTGACCTAGTTTGGTATGCAATGTAGAGAAGAATTGAGGTTGCAGAGTTGTGACTTTTGAGGTGAGTAATGAAGATATCTTGGACAAGTCACACTACCAATGAAGAGGTGCTAGTGAAATTTGAGACCAAAAGAACTCTGCTGACCAAGACCAGAAAGAGACAGTTGGAATTTCTTGGGCATGTAATAAGAAACCATGATTTAGAAAGTCTGATGCTGATGGAAAAGATGAATGGTAAAAGAGATCAAGATGGACAAAGAACAATCTTTCTAAAGAGCCTCATGAACTGGATGAATGCACCATTAACAAAGATGATCCATGCTTCCAAAGCAAGATTAACATGGAGGTCCTTGGTCACCTGTGCCCTCTTAGGGCATGGTACCAGAAGAGAGAGAGTCTGGTGTGTTAGTCAGCTTTGATCATAGCAGCTAAGTATACTGCAAGAAGTGAAGGGCGAGTATTGTGTTACTGGGCTTTCACCTGCTGAAATCAATATTGCGATTTCCGTTGGGAAGAAGGAACATGATGGGAACACTCATGGCAAACTGTTTCATTACACCATCTGGCAAGCAAGGTAACCATGCCATCAGAGGAATACTGGATGATAAAAACAAAAAAACTGCGGATGCTGGAAATCCAAAACAAAAACAGAATTACCTGGAAAAACTCAGCAGGTCTGGCAGCATCGGCGGAGAAGAAAAGAGTTGACGTTTCGAGTCCTCATGACCCTCTTTTCCCCTTGTGTGCGATTCCTCATATTTGCCCAGGATCAGGTTCCTCTTGGCGATCTCTCAGTGGAGTACTGACCCCAGATATGGGAGCCAGCTTAAAGCCTACAGAAAAATGCTTTGAGTAATCTTGTAACAGCTTGCCATTAACATCAAGGCAGCAAGCTCCACACTTCAGAACCAGTTTTATTTTACTGTGGGACGTTGCCTGGATAGCATCCTTTGTTCTCTGTTTTTCACTTGGCAGTATTACTTGGAGATTGCATTGCACCTTTTCACTTGAGTCAAAAAGTTACGAAATTGCACATATTAAATTCTTCGACAGCAAAGAGAAAGAAAGATGCAGTCTTAGATCTCGATGACAGAAAATTAATTCACTCATTATTAGAAAACTAGTGGGAGTTGGTGTGAAACCCATGAGACAGCTCTTGGTTAATAACTTGACCTTTTTCAAGGACAATGCTCTGCAATCTTGCATTTTTAATCTTTCTGCGACGTTTGGGGGGGCGGGGGAGGAAGGGTTGGAAAGAAAATTAGGGAGAATAGCATCAGTCTGTAAATCTGCTGATCCTGGTTAGGCTACAGTTAATTTTAATTTAGATTTTATTTTAATGGTTCATGTCTCTACACAAGAGTACAATAAGCTTCTGGCTGCTGTTCATTAGCACTTTTTGTGTCTCGCTCCCTGGGGCAACATCTGTTATATCTTTGCATCCACTGATTCTTTAACTGCACCCTAATCTTTCCCAACAGCTCTTTTGTAAACAGTGATTTCCGCAAATGATAATGTGGGACTTTGGTCTTGCTGTCAGACAAATGGTCATTATGATGGTGAGCTAATTGGTCATCCTGAACTTGAATTTCTTGAGAAAATGGATGTAGGTTCCTAATTTTCCGCAGTTAGAAACCTCCAAATGGATCTTCTAGCTAATAAGTTTGTAAATTGCATACATAAATCTGGTATACAGACTAGTAAGTCCGCCAATTTGATTCCTGATTTAAAGAAGTTGGCTGCCTCGGTTGCTTTGAAAGTACATGTTCCACAACTGGTTCCAGCAGTCTAGACTGAAAGAAGGAGAATTGTGCCTGGATCTTTATCCATTGGGAAGTGCAAGTTTGTTAACATGATCGGGAGCGATTGGATTGGGTTCAGTTCGGAGTTGAAACAATCCTATTTAACCCCTGCACTCTAACTCGTGCACTCTGCTTCAATACCCTGTCAGTGTATGGTCAGCATCTGGGACAGTTTGTGCAAAGACCATTAATAACTTCAACAAGAAATGGATAATTGAATGTGAGGCCAAAATTTCATCTTTACCCTCAAAAAAGGATTGAAATGATTGAGAAAGTTTGAAGCCACTTGCGTAGATTATTATGGAGCTCTTCTGATCTTTTTGTAAGGAAGCTAATTCATTCAGAAAAATTAGATTTTGGATATTGCTTCTGGTGCTCTCTTCTCATTTCAGTTGTAACTAATTTGCACTGTAGCAATTCCAAGACATAATTCCAATAGGGAATGTCCATGACCTGCCTGATTTCACACAACTGTACCACATAGCATGTGAAAATTGTGGGGTCAAGCACTGATTTATGAACTTCCTGAGGGCTGTGTTTTTTAATTAATTTACTTTTAGAAGTCTTTTCATAAAGTGCAGAACTATTTTTTGATAGCTTGTCTCCTTTGGTAAGAGAGTGTGAAAATAGAAGTTAGCGAAATACACAGTGATCTAAAGTTGTAAGTAATTGAATGAAAAGCAGCCACTTGTTTGGCGCTGTGTTCTTACAGAGTGGGAATTCTAATTCAATTTCATCTAGAATTTTGATTAATTGAATGTAGGCAAAATAGTTGAAACATTTAGTCCAATCACTGGTGAAATTAGCAGAGATCAAAATATTTTCTATCCGGTAATTTGATTCAAAAAATGGCACTGATGACATAGCAGGGAGTACTATCCTGCAGTTACTGATCCTGCAGTGTGATGAGCCTAATTGGTATTGTCAATAAGTAATTAATCCATGTTGCTTCATTACTTGTGTCACTTTGGCAGTACTAAGTGAATTTGCCTTGCTCACCCTACTGAGGGCTGTCGTTCCTTCATGCAGGTTCCTGTAGTGTTGCTGTCAACGTTTAAAAGAATGCTCAGAGAGGAAGCGCTGCCATTGTTATATCATCAATTATCTGTTAAGGAAACTTCTTTAGTTTTTTTAGAAAGTATGTTAAAAATCACCGTTAGGTAACAGATGGGTTTCCTGATCAATTCTGATCCTACCTTGTTCACATCTCTCAGGATGAATGTGGAAGCACAATATATTTTCATAGAGACTGCTCTTTATTTTCATTATAAAGCTTCATAGCTTTTTCAAATAAAAGAAGAATTAAAGTACCAGCTTGTGTTTTTCAGGTGACTCGTGAGTAAATTATTGATGTTAAATGGAAGCTCTGTCTTTGCTCTTGGGTGGATGTAAGAGATTCCTTGCTAATATTAGTAGAACTAGGGAGTTCTTTCCAGTGCCATGACCAATAGTGAACTAACATCGCTAAAAATGCTATCTAGTTATTATCTCGTTGCTGTTTTTGGGAGGTTGCTGTGTGCAATTTGGTTGCCACGTTTCCCTGCATTAAAACTTCAAAAAGTGCTTCACTGTGAAGAATTTGGATGTTGCAGGTTGTGAGAGGCACTATATAAGTGCAAGTCCTTTCTTTCTTTAATAAGTGAAGAGAATTAAACTGATGCTTGACATGAAGATGGTTAACTTGTGATAATATCCTACACAAGCCTTAATAGACCTTGTTATGACCACAGCCGGTGTTAATTGCTGCGCAAACCAAATCTCAGAGGGAAATTTGGTTTATGGGCCACAACATATTTTTTGTATTCTGATAGTAAGAAGATGACATACCAATCTCAGCCGTAAATGGTCCAGTGACACTTCTGGGTTTTTTGCAAATTAAAAGCAAAAGCTTTATTAACAAAACAAAAAAGAAAGCTTAAACACACAAGATTACAGTTACAACAGGTTTACAAAACATTCCCCCAACACTCTCTACTTGGTCAAACCCACAAGTAAACACTTTCCAGGCAACACTCCCTTATTGATATTTAAATATAGAATCCAGTAATATCACACCAGGCAAACTGTTGTACCACATGACCTGTACCCTCTTGCACTTTGCAGTGGAATCCACTTCAGAATAAAACTGCTTGCTGCAGCCCAAGACTCCTCAACAGCTCAAGCGGCTCCAGCTCTCCCCAGCCATCTCCAGCTTAACAGCTCAATAGCTCTCTCTAGCTCAATAACCTCAACAGGTATCCACAGTAACTCTAATATACCTTTCTCCCTTTCAGCTCAGCCCCATTGTTCTCTCCCCTTTTGAAACTCAAACCCTTCCAAATATAAGATCTTTCACGTTTCCATCTTGTCTTTGCTTTTGGGTCAATAAAAACATAATATCCCCAATTCTATTTACCTACGGACTCGTGCAAGATGCAAAAAATTTCCTTGTTACCTCTGAGTCTCCTTTGAAATTCAACAAGCTCCCAACTTATCTAAAAATACAAATGTTAGATCTAACCTATTTACTTGTACCTCAAACGTAACACCTCTAACCGCTTTATGTTTTCAAACACCCAGACAGCCTGACTCCTATCTACCTCTTGCCCAGCTTAATTAAATCTCTCTATCACACACACACACACACACACACAGACAGACATCCAGCTTTCCTTACAGAATAACACAAAATATATTTTTAAAAATCCATTCTCACACCTGGTGATTGCCTTTTTAAAATACTTTTAAACCCAATGTTCCTATTGGATAGGCTTTTGTTTATAAATGATGGAATGTTTGTTTTTCTGATATAAAGCAATGGTCATCTATCAGGATGTGAAATCAGTGTTGCTCAAATCCCCAGTGTATAGGTGCTTGGCAGCCAAGATCTTGTGTGTACATTAGCTAATGCATTGTCTCCTTGTGCAACTTGGGCTTAATGTTCCTTGGACTTGTGTTTGGACCAACGTATTAAACAAAAAAAGACACTACTCACATGAGAATGCATGTTGCTCCAAGTAACTGCCTTCTGGTAGTCTCTCCCTTAACCCCTCTACACTTCTTACTTTCCTCTCCTTTTATAAATCTCCTCAATACCCACCCTCTCCATCCACACCAACCCCCAACCCCCGCCAAATCCAAGCCTTCAGTCAACTCTTGTTAAACTTTTTCCTCTAACATAGCAGTTCATTACTTTTATCACTACTGTGATGAAAAATATATTAAAGGAACCATATAAATGCAAGTTGTTAATTGGTTGATTTTCTCTTCCAGTGTTAAGTTGACACTTGAGATAAATCTGTATGTAATTGGACACACCATGTACAGCACCCTACACACAGACATGCAGCCTGTGATTCGCTAGAGCAGCTTAATGTCAATCTCCAATCCTTTGCCTAACATGCAATCCTAGTTTCAGCTACAGGTTTTATTTTCTGATTGAATCATCCACCACAATCACATTTTTGTTCAGTAGCTGTTTGCCCAATTTTACTCAGCTTATCCATGATTCCTGCATTCTCCATGTGAAAGTGTGTGCATTTCATCTTGAATAAAGTTTGAATTCCTGATTAGGCTTTTGGCTTTAGAATTGATGCAGGTCAATGGCGGGGCGAGTTTTAACCTGCCCATTAATTCCATAAATCTAAGTAGATTATTCCACTATCTCCCAAAGGGGTTGACTGATTCCTACGGGTTTGGTTTTATTTGTAGAAAACAATTTTAGCTTGCAATTTATTTAAAGAAGTAATTTTCGTTTTTAATCACTTCTTTAATTATTGATTATTATTATCCATTTATTTTTATAGTAATCAAGATCCTTTTGGTTTCCTGGATTTCCAGTTTGTGTATGGTATTCTGTGGGATAAAAGAATGGTTTGCAATCTTCACGCTTTGCTATTTAAGTTGATAAGTCTTTTAATGCCATTAGCTCTGGAATGAAGAACTGCCCTGAAATGACAGTCAAGATGATTATTTTATAATTTTCCAATAGCTTGCCATAACTGTATCAAATGCTATTTATTTGGAGTTAATCCTTTTACCATAATTTTCCAAATATAATACTGCCACAAATATAATACGAAACGAGATGAGAAAGAAAAGTCAAAATTGTCTTATCACCATGCATAACATGCATCTAGACTTCTGCAAACCGCAGTTAATATGTTGTTCTTCCTGGGGATGAGTGGGGAGGGGGCGTGGGGTGGAGACAGGTCAGTTGCAAGTCAAAGACAAAGCTGTGGCAGGCTAGGGGATCTGTTTGAGAGTTCCACGCTCTCAGAAGATTCCTGTATTGCCTACCTCTTACACATTGGGCTATAACTTCCAAGCTCCCCAGTGTCGGATTGGGAGGGGAGGCACCCCAAAAATGCATTGCGCAACCCTCTTGGAACTTCACAATTAAGGGTTTGCATGGTAATTGCCTAAAGTGCAAACTTCCTCTGGGCAATTGCCCTGTGCTAGGAACCATCTGAAAATGCAACTTAACTCTCAAATTTCAGATGGTTACAGCTGTGTTATACAAATAGTTAACCGGAAAAAGTTTGAAGAATTAAAACCTCTTCCAACTTATGGGTAATTGTTGTAAAGACCCAGACCAAGCCCTCCCGAAGGGACTCTGCTCACATCCCTAACCCCCCGGGGGACTCCCTCCACCTCTCTGACTAACCACCTCTCCCACGGTATTCCCCCTCCCCGATCCCCCATCACAAGTCCAACTTGACTCAAGCCCCCAGAGCTGCAGGCCCGATACCCACCCCTGCCACCAAGCCGGACCCGGCCAAACCATCCACACTCCAACGGGCCCGATTCGCCCCCAAATCGACCCACCCTGACCTCCTACCCACCCCCATCCCCACCAGAGGTCTGACCGCCCAGCCCCCCCATACCCCCAAGGTATGACCCCCCACAAACCCTCCCGAGATCCAATTCCCCTTTGTCCCCATGCTCCCCAGAGCTCCAAACCCCCCTAAATGCCCCCTGAGATCCAACACCCCACGCCCCCTCGAGGTTTGACCCCCCCCCCCCCCCCCCCACGCCCCCATACCCCCACATGGGATCGACTGCATTTCCTGTGAGGCCTGTTTACCAACTGCAAGATATCCACTTTGATTTGTTACTATGTATAATTTGCCTCCACATCAATTTTTTGGGGAAAATTGTGTATTATATTCGGCAAATTACAGTATATAGAAAGAAACTAACTCAGAACACCAGTCCTTGCAGGTTTTCAGATGTTTCGAAAGGACCATTAAACAATTTTCTTCTCAATTTTTCTTAACCTAAGTTTTCAAGTTGGGTGGGGCCCAATGGCCCATTGTGGTGGGGGTGGGGCCAGAAAAGGTGGGAAGCCTTTCACAAGCCCATTGACTTCAATGGAACCGGAAAGCCCAGCAGACGGGGGTGGGGCAATAAAATTCTGCCCAGCGCCCACATTAAATGTCTGTTTCATGACTTGCAAGCGTAATTTCTGCTGCTGAATACTGATTTCGAATTGACATTTCAGACTTACTTCACCATTTTTCTTTTGAAAATTAGGTTGGAATAGTGGGGGAACTGCAAAACTTTCAGGGGACTCCACAATGAATTTGAAAACCTCTGCTTGAGTGATAAAAGGCGGTCACCATTTCCTTTGTGAATTTATAAATTCTATTCTTTGTTCCACTTGTTAGGCAATGCCATTAATGAATTTACTTGTGTTTGAATTAAATGACATGTCATCGATGCTCTTCACTTGGCAGTAGTTTTCCATCAGGTGTAACGTTATGGGTTCAAGCTGTACTACAGGATGTTAGCAGTTAATAATGGGCTGATTTGCCTATGGAGATTAGAGATGCTGACTTTTAGGTTTTTAATTCACTCATGGGATGTGGGCTTTGCTGGCAAAGCCAGCATTTATTGCCCATCCCTAATTGCCCTTGAGAATTTGCAGGCCATGTGGTGTAGTTATACCACTGTGCTGTTAGGAAGGGAGTTCCAGCATTTTAACCCAGCGACAGTGAAGGAACTGTGATATATATCCAAATCAGGATGGTGACTGACTTGGAGGAGAACTTCTAGGTGTTCCCATGCACCTACTGCCCTTGTCCTTCTAGATGGTTGTGGTCATGGGTTTGGAAGGTTCTGTCTAAGGAATCTTGGTGAGTTCCTGCAATGCATCTTGTAGATGGTACACACTGCTGCCACTGTGCATCGGTGGTGGAAGGAGTGAATGTTTGTGGATGCGGTGCCAATCAAGCAAGCTGCTTTGTCCTGGATGATTTCGAGCTTCTTGAGTATTGGAGCTGCACTCATCCAGGCAAGTGGGGAGTATTCCATCACACTCCTGACTTGTGCCTTGTAGATGGTGGACAGGCTTTGAGGAGTCAGGAGGCGAGTTACTCGCCATAGGATTCCTAACCTCTGACCTGCTCTTGTAGCCACAGTATTTATATGGCTGGTCTAGTTCAGTTTCTGGTCAATGGTAATGCCCAGGGCCTTTTGAGTCGACATTATTATAGATTTCCAATGTACAGAAGGAGACCATTGGGCCCATTGCATATCTGCTGGGTCTTTTCTAATTTTTCCCACTTCCCTGCTCTTCTGCCATAGCCCTGCAAATTTTTCTTTTTTAAAATTGTATCCAATCCCCTTGCATATCCCTGGAGTCTACCTGTTTTTCCTTCTGTCCCATTGCTGGGTCATGGGAGCTGTTGGATCCTAGTCACCAGTTTGTTGGCTCCTGTTTGCATGCTTGTTGTAAGGGGTGGCCAGTTTTGTACTAATGATAGAGTTGAGTAGCAGACATTTCATAGATAGAAACTCTGTTTATTTATAAAGGTATTCAGCAGCAACTAAACATGTGCCAACACTTCAAACTCCATCTCTAAACTACTGCTGCTACTAACTAATGACTACAGACTACTAACTACAGAGGTAGCCTGCACTAATCTGCTATTGGATACTAAGATCATGTGATATTTTATTATAGCATTCTTCTTAAAGGTATATTACCCATCAGATTACCACAGGAGCCTTCTTTTTAACCACATTTTTGATGCTTCCCTCCCCCTCTGCTATTCTGCTGTTTTTGCCGTTTACCCCTTTTCTGACCCCTTTTTATTGTTTCTTCTCCCATTATCCTTCCCCTTTTGCCTTCAGCCATCATTCCATTTATCATTTCATCACTCCTGCCCTCCACTCTGTCATAGAGCTTCTAATTGTTCTTTCCTGCCACCCCGCAGGACCAACACCCTCCCACACCCGCCCAACACAATCTTTTTCCCTGGTTCTGTTTGATTTAATCTCTAACATCCTCCAGTGCTGGTGATGAAAGGTCATCTATTGATCAGAAATGTAAACTCTTCTTTCTCTCCATGTCTGACCTGCTGAGTGTTTGAAGCATTTTCTGTTTTTATTCCAGACTTGCAACATTCACAGTACTTTGCTACTATTTCAATGCTCATGAGTAATTTTCATTGTAATAAATTTATAAAAGAACAGTTGTGTTTGGATCCTGTTTTGTTCAGGAAGTCAATTCAATGACAATTTTACATTCGATCTGAATGAAATTATCCATACTAACGGAGAAAACTATTGCATAGTTGTTGAGAACAATTGGATTTTTTTTTGATGAGATTTCAATTTGCAGGGATGATTCATGGTGGTATATAAACGTATTGCATTTTCCTTGTGTTGTAAGATTGCTTACCTAGCCCACTTGCCATTAGTGTCAGCCACAGCTGTGTTGGTATCGTCCTCACCTCTGAGTCCAAGGTTCTGGCTTCAAGTCCCAGTCCAGGACTTGAGCACAAAAATCAAAGCTTACACTCCAGTACAGTACTGAGGGAGTGCTGCATTGCTGGATATGCTGCCTTCTAGATGAGACATTAAACCAAGTCTGCCCTCTCAGGGGAGTTATCCCTGGCATCCTGTCATTATTTATCCCAGAATCAACATCATAGAAGCAGATTATCTGGCCATTATCACATTGCTGTTTGTGGGAGCTTGCTGTGTGCAAATTTGCTGCCATGTTTCAATATTACAACAATGACTACACTTCAAAAGTACTTAATTAGTTGTAAAGCTCTTTGAGACTTTTTGTGGTCATGAACAGTGCTATATTAATGCAAGTCTTTTATTGAAGTTAAATTCAGGTTTGGTGGCTTGTAGAGATGTTTGTGTGGGAGGTTTTTCACATTTTTAATTATCACTGCACAGTATTTCATGTATTTAGACTGCAGTTTCAAAAACCTTTTCCTCAATTTTATTCTCGTTTCTGTCACCCTTTGCATCTCCCTTTCCTCTTGCATAGAAATCTATAGCACAGAAACAGGCCATTCAGCCCAACTTGTCAATGCCAGTAGTTATGATCCACATGAGCCACCTCTCATCTTTCTCTTGCTGCCACAGTTTTGCCATCTGTCCTGTTTCCCATTCAGTGCTGTTACTACCTCTTTAGCATTTGCCCGTTGGAATTCTAGGCAGGTTATTGTCTTTTGTGTCGGAACAGTGCCTTCTGTACCACTTTGCTCACAATTCATGCCTAACGACTCTTGGATATGAACCATATTGTTCTGAGGGGGCAACATGTGTGCTTACCTTGCAGGGGTATTGACAAATGTAGCACACAAGTCATGGCAGGCAGCCCTGACGCCCTGTTCACTGGGTTACCATGCCTGCTATTAATGTGCAGAAGTGAGGCCAAGAGGAAGTTCATTTATGGTACACCGTTCCTGCCCACCTCCCTTATTTGCTGTTGCCACAATTGTTGTGTACACTTCTCTGTCGATATTTACCATTTAAAAATTGCAATGTCAATACTTTCTCCATTTAATTTTGCTGTATCAACAGTCATTCTATGCTCCATAGATCCCATCACCCCTGTACTTATTGACTTACATTGGCTCCTGATCATATAATGTCTTGATTTTAAAATTCTCACCCTTGTTTTCAAATTCCTCCATGGACTTACCCTCCCCTACCTCTGTAATCTCCTCCAATCCCACAACCCTCGGATACCTGTGCTTCTCTAATTCTGGCCACTTGCGCAACCCCAGTCATAATTGCTCCACCATTGGTGGCTGTGTCTTCAGTTCCCTAGATCCCAAACTATTGAATTCCCTCCCTACACCTCTCAGCCTCTCGACATTGCTTCCCTCCTTTAAGACACTTCATAAAACCTACCTCTTTGACCAAGCTTTTGGTCATCTTACCTTGTATCTCCTTATGTGGCTGGGCGTCATACTTTGTTTTATAATGCTCCTGTGAAGCACTGTGGACGTTTCATTGCACTAAAGGCACTAAATAAATTTAAATTGTTAGCATGATGAGTTTGCAGCTTTTGGCTCCATGGAGTGAATTACTGAATTACACCTTAAATGTACCATGTTCTTCAACTGGCCACGGACTATTTCCTAATCCTTCAAAATGTATTCTCCAGTGAGTTTGAATTGCAACATAATTATTGACTTTCTTGAATGTTTCTGTATTGGGTGAAACTATAATATCATAGAGTTCCCTGGCAGTAACTGTGTTTTGTTCTGTTGCTGATTTTTTGTGCTCTCTTGGACACTCGGTGGTGCAGAGGTTGGGGAGAAGACTCATGTTCTTAGAACTATCAACCCATCTTGAACTGGAAGTGAAACAAAAGGGCACTGGCCATATCTTCATGTCCGCAGCACAGTGTTGATTTGAGAGGTGAGACCACATCTGGAGTTGTGCAGTTTTGGTCTCCATATTTAAGGCAGGATATACTTATACTGGCAGTATATTAAGGGTGAGTTGCTTTCTGAGCTGCGAGGGTTGTTCAATGATGAGCTTCTGAGTAAATTGGGACTATACTCGCTGGAGTTCTGAAGAATGAGAGGTGATATCACTTATTATAATAAGATTCTAAGGGATAGGCACTGAGAGGTTCTTTCCCCTGGCTCGGGACAGTCTCAGAATAAGGGGTCGATCATTTAGGACTGAGATGAGCAGAACTTTCTTTGGAATTGTCTACCCCAGAGTGTTGTAGATGTCCCACTGTTCAGTATAGCTAAGACTGAGACAGATAGATAGGATTTTGTTCTCTCTCGTAATCAAGGGATAGGGGGAATGGAAGGAAAGCAGAGTTGAGGCAGAAGATCATCTGTGATCATGGGCGGAGATTTGCACTAAGTGCGGTAGCAGGTGGGTAAAACAACGTTTTACCCGTTGGCCACAATGGCAGCTTTTCATGCTGTATCATCCTGAACCAGCGGCATTAATTATGCATTCCCAGGGAAACACACCCCCGGTGCTCTCATTTGCCCACCGTGCCATCACCACACCGCTTTATCACACCGGGCGCCATATTTAAAGTACAGCCGCGGGCACACATCTCAGTGCTTCCAGCCCAGGACTGTTGCAGGGAAGGCAAAAAGACTGCAGCCCCAGGTTTAGTGACGCGTCACTGTAATGCATTTTGGATGCCGTGGAGGACCACCAGGATGTCCTCCGTCACTGCTCTGGCCACAGGACGGGCAGCAGCTTGACCAGCCAGTCTGGGGAGGCGGTGGCGGTAGTGGTCAGCACCAATGTCCTGCAAAAGAGGACAGCCACCCAGTGCCATTACAGGATGAATGGTCTCATCCGTTCCACCAGGGTAATTCACTCTTCTCATCACTCTCAACTCACACACTCACAAACCTATCACACACCCACAGGGATCTCACACCTCAAGGGACAACACCACTAACTCTCACACACCCTCATATCTCCATTAGGCTCATACCTTCTCGAGTTTGCATCCTTATCCTGTCCATGGCTCTGCTCATTGCACAAACATTCCATGCAGTGCCATGTGTCCTGCTCACACTCTCTCCATCTGTTTCCATGCAGGAGAAGCCTGCTCACATCAGCAGGAAGAGGTCCCAGACCAGAGGCGGAGTAGCCCACATTAGGCCCCTCACTCACTTTGAGGAGTGTGCCATTGTGCTGATGGTGAGGATGTGGACCGTGCCTGCGACAACGGTGAGGTTGGTGGTGAACACCCTCGTGAGGATCCTGCACCACATCATCCCTCTCTCAACGCAAATGTGAGTGCTCCCTCGCCTGTTTTTGACTCTGCTGCCATGCACTCATTATCTCTATTTTGGTTCACAGGGAGCTCTGCCAAGCAACCGACACCCTCAGCCATCCATTCCCTCAGCTCCATCCATGTCCTCAGCCCCAGCCAAGAGGACACCTCCTCCATTGAAGAGCTGGAAATAAGCAGCCTGGAAGGGTCCATCACAGCGCTTACCCACACCCTCCATCAGTGCAGATGCACACACCTCAGTGGGACCTAGATCTAGAGCAGGCTCGGCTTCACAATCTGGCGGTCACCCCACGGGCACATCTCCTCCGCAGCAGGAGGCAGGTTCTTGCGAGCTCCCCGGCACTTGGAGAACTGCTGGGGAAGAGGCACCTGTAAGGTCTGAGTCAGAAGATGAGTCTATGAATTTGGCCTTCCAACTCATCCTGGAGAGTCAGCAGAAGGCGTGGAAATATCACACAGAGCTGTTGGAAGCCCTAAACGGAGCGACACACCAATTGGAAGAATAAGTACGCCTGATCTCTGATGAAGTGGTGCCCACTTGTGCATGTATGGAGGTCTCAATGGGGAGTATGGCGGACGTCATGGAGACCCTGGTCCAGCAGAATGTGGAGACCTACACTCCATCGCGGGAGCTATGGGTGAGTTCCTGTAGTGGCAACGCGAGAGGGAAATGGGGCACCTCAGTGTCCCTCCAGCAACTCCTTCCCCTCAAGGAGTCAGGATGGGGACGCCCAGGCACCCAAAGGGAAGGGCAGCAGCAGCTGGACACCCCTGAGTCAACCACTTAGGAACCTCAGAGGCTGTCCTCTCCCTCTGAGTCCCCTTTGCCTGTGAGCCCCTCAACCTTGTCCTCTGTCACCGCAGAGGGAGCAGCTGGCCCACGAGTGATTCTGGAGGGAGAAGTGTGTGTCCGGCAGGGCCTTTCAGAGCCTTGTGCATGCATTCTCCCACACACGTGGATCCTTCATGCATCATACTCGCCTCAATGTCCTCAGTACTTTCAATGCTGCCTGCTGGGGTTCACTTTCAGTTGTCAATCTGAGCTGACCTGCATCTCCGCCCACCCACTGATCACACCCTCATGCAGCACTTGATCTCACCCACCATGACTCTCATTTCACTTTCGATATGGACAGCATGGTCTGGATTCAGTTTTTCGTCGGCTCCCCCATCTTTTCCTCTCTCCCGGTCACCCATTTCCTTCCCCCTATCACTGTTGAACCCCGCCCCCTCCACTGGCATCACCTTCCAACTCCCCTCCGTGACATGCCAGCCACAACCCTTTTCCTTTGGGGATGTCCAAGTGAACGTACATGTTCCTTCCTTCCCGAAAATCCCACACCCATCCACATTTACCTCCCCAACTTCCTCCTTTCCACCCCAGTGTCCATGTTTGTCTCCGAGTCCCCACAAACCACCCTCATTGTCCCTTCTACTGCCACTGTCGAACCGCTATCCTCCCACCCTATCCTCGGTCATTCTCACCATTCTCAATATCACGCCCACCCTCGGTTTGCTCCCCAGGAGGCAGTCATGGACCCATCAGGCCCCTCCCTTGCACGTTCACCTGGATATCCCACCCTCTGGAACCCTTCCCCTCCCGGAACTCCTTCCCCCCCTCCAGATCCCTTCCCCCAGGAATCCATTCCCCCTGGAACCCTATATCCCTTTGCACCCCTTCCTCCCCCAGAACCCTTCTCACCTCTGGACCCCTTCCTCCCTTTGGACCCCTTCCTCCCATGGGACTCCTTCCCCCCAGAACTACTGTCCCCACCACCCCCTTAGCCCTTCCTGACTCTCTCAGACACCCCTACTTCCTCCACCACCCTTAGTCCTTCTTTCGGCCTTACCTCTTCCTCCAGCCCCACTCCTTCCTCCAGCCTTACTCCTGCCCTCTTCCTGACTCCGTCACACACCCTCACTTCTTTCTCAAGCCTTACTCCTCCCACCCCCACTTCCTTACTTCTTCCTCCACCCTACTCCCTTCCCTCTCCACACTCCTTCCTCCCCCGGACTCCCTCACCTCTCTGCACTCCTTCCCCCTCCAAATTCTTTCCCTTACACCTTCCGCCCCTGACACCTACATCCCCAGTTGCCATCTTCTACCCCATTACCCCCTCCTGCCCCCATACTCCCCCCGACACCTTCATTCACCCTCTTCCAACCTCAACCCCTCCCCCCTGACACCTCTTCATCTCCCAGTCTTTCCTAGACCTTCCTCTCCCACTCTCTTGACCATCGTCCATTGAACTTGCAAATTCCTGAGCTGCTTTATAGCAGAAACTTGTCCATGAGAATCCACCCAGCATGCCATGGACATTCCTCCAGGGTCTTGTTGCTGCCATGCTCCAGCATCTTCTGCTCCTCGGATGTACGCGATGTGAGCAAGGCCCTGATGGTAAGTCCTGACTTATGCATGCCACAGTTGTCAAGGCATGTTCTGCACCGGTGTGTTTTCCCACTGACGTGGGCGGACGATCCAATGGTGGGTGGGTAGGGGAGGGGATGAGTCTGGCAGGATGTCTTTATAATGATATGCTGATGTATTATAATGAGGTTCCCGCCATCCAATGAAGGGGAATGCAGCCCGCCATTGACGGGCTGAGTGGACGATCGCAAATTGGTTTCACGACATTGTGAAACCAGTTTTTGGCTTTCTCACCATATTGTCTGCTAACACCGCCGAACAAGCCCGATTCCCGTGGGCATGGAAAATCCTGGCCTACATCTGTGGAGCTGAATGGCCTCCTCTTGTTCTTCTTTCTTGTTTTCTTATCTTGTAAGCCACAATTCCAGGCTGCATTCCCTTTGTCAACAGGAAATGCATTCACACACATGTCTAAACTCCGGAAATTTAAAAAAAAAATCTTTTAAATTTAGTTTTGGATCATGGGATGGGTAGCAATAGAATGTGAGAATTCTTTTAGCTAAAAGAATCTAAAATGCATTAACACTCTGAGTTCTGTATTATGATCTAAAATTACATTTTCCCAGTTTTGTGAAAGTAAAATTTGCTAGCCGCCAAAAAGGAGTTGTACGGGGAAGAGGTGGACTTATCAAGATGGTGTTGAAGGGGGTGGAGAGCTAGAGAGAAGAAGAGAAAAGGACTTGCATTCATGTAGCATTTTTCATGATCACCAGACATCTCAAAGCGCTTTACAGCCAATGAAATATTTTTGAAGTTTAGCAGCTGTTCTGGTGTAGGAAACATGGTAGTCAATTTTCACATAGGAGGCTCCTGCAGCCAGCAATGTATTAATGACCAAATAATCTGTTTTTGTAATGATGACTGAGGGATAAATATTGGCCAGGACACCAGGGATAACTCCCCAGCTCCTCTTTAAAATAGTGCCATGGGATCTTTTCCATCCGTCCACTCAGGTAGATTGGGCCTTGGTTTAAATTCTCATCTGAAAGACAGCACCTCCGACGGTGTAGCATTCCCTCAGTGCAACGCTAGGGTGCCAGCCTTAATTTTTGCGCACAAGCCCTGGAGATGGGATTAAGCTGTAGTGGAGTGGAGGGTGCGGCAGATGGAGGGCTGGGGGACAGGAGGAATCTGACTAAGGAAGAGGGGGATCAGGCTGTAATGGGAGACAGGTTGGCACTGAACCCTGCCATAAGACAAAGGAATTTGAGATGTTGAAACGTTAAGCAGAATGAGGGAATTTGCTGTGGCAGCAGAATGGCTTCTAGGCGCAGGTTGGAAGGTTGACGAGGAGGAAGGATCTGGTGGTTGTGGCAGCAGACAATGGAGGAGATTGCTGTCAGTAATACTGCAGATAAAACTCAAATTTACATAATAAAGCTGAGCTGCTGTAAATTATTTTCTGGTAAAATGGACATGTCTTGAGTTGTGAGAGCAAGTCAGATGTTATTGTCATCTCATTGTCACTGGCTAATAGCAAATTATTACTTCATGGATAAATTGTTAAAACACAGTGAACAACTAATACTAATTTTAATGGGGAGCTAACAATCTGTGTACGTTTGTAACTGAATAATTTGGTCCCCAGGCACCAACTCTACTACAGTTATACAAGACATTTATAGTTTGCATATCTTGCCTTGTGAAATTGCCCTTTATGAACACAGACAATTAAACTCAGCAAGATATGAATCAGACAATTTATGTACAATGTAATTATTGAAGCTCTTCTGTACATATCTTTCAGATCAAACTCTGTGTAGACTGTGTCACTAAAGTTTACATAAATGTATGAAACACTCATTCACCAATCAAAGGAATAATGTTGTTAGAGAATTATGATTACATAGCTGTGGAGAGGTTTATATCATAATTCTGCATGTTGGGTCATATATCAAAGTATTTAAATTTGGATTATTTCCTCCCTTTACTGCTTGCTTTCTCTCGCTCCAACTGCAGTGTTTTAAGCATTCTTTTCCTGTGGCTGAATCAAATGTTTACTGTTTGGGATTTCAACTGATATTTTTGGGATCATGTTCCACACCCGTTTTCTGATCAGTTTTGTATATGAATAAGCCCCATTTTGCTAATTCTGGTTGCAATTCTGGCATTGTATGTTTCATTTTAACCCTAAAGCTTTGACTGTTTATTTCATGATGGCAAATGCCAGCACTTTGACAATAATCGATGTAGCCACCCAGAATTCTCTATTAGCTCAGTGACATGTCAAACAAGTAGCTCAAACATGTTTCCCCACCTACACCCCACCCCCCCGCACCCCACCCGAGCCTCCCAAAATTGCTGTAATGGAAGATCTGGCAGGGAAGTCCCTAGAGAATTGGTGTGTTTTTGATTTTCACTGCTGTAAGGAAAAGGTCTTCATCAATGTAAGCCACTACTGGGCACTTGGCATAAGGCCACTGATCTGCACAAACCAATCCATTAGCTGTTTAAGATGGCAGAGGCCAGGATTTTGTGGTCAGCAGTGAAGCTTGCCACTGACCTTGAAAAACTATCCCCAAAGATCAAACAATCTGTGCTAAGATCTATGGCATTGATTTCTCCTTTTCCTGATGTTACTCATGCTGGTAGCTTCCTTCTTCTTTCTGTCCCCACTGCACTTCCCCCCGCCCCCCATGTAAATAAAGCACTGCTCTCAGTTTGTCTTTCCACCTCCAGTTTTTCCTCAGCACACCTCCTCTCCCAGTGTCACATCAGTTTCTCCTGTCTTCCTTTGCCTTTCAATTCCCCTTCATCTTTTAACTCAATACCAGCCGTTGCTTATTGTAGCTGGCATTTCCTGCAATTTGCAAGGATAATTCAGAACTGATTATATCTATCAGGAAAAACTGAACATGCACTTTTTTCACTAAAAGAGAAGGCTGAGGAGTGACCTGATTGGAGGTCTTCAAGATTATGAAGGAGTTTGATAAAATAAATGTAGAGAAGAAGTCTCCATTTGTGGGCAAGTCCAAGACAGGAGCCGTAAATATATGATTGTCACTAATAAATCCATAAGGAATTCAGGGCAATGTGTTTACCCAGAGAGTACTTAGAATGTGAAACTGCCACATGGACCATTGAAGGAGAATCTAGTTAATTGCACAGGGAGAAGGGAATAGAAGGATGTGCTGATCGGCTTAAATGAATTAAGGTTGGGAGGAGGTTCATGTGGAGCATAAACATTGACATTGACCATTTGGGCCTATTTCTGTGCTATGAATTCTAAGTAAACAGAAGCACTTCAGTAGGACTTGGATAGATTGACTTTCAGGGGAGAGGAGGGACAGTCTTTGTATCTAAATTCACGAATCAAAATCAACATAGGTTAGGTAGCCTTGTGGTCATGGTACTGGGAGAGCAACTGAGAGCTCACATTCTACCAAGTTGTAAAACTAAATTCAATAAAACTGGTTAATTTATGAGTAGAATCAGTAAAAGACCATGCTAAAAAAATGTTGTTTTGTCATTGTCAAAGGTAATAGTCTGTGGATTACTACATGAACCACTTGCAAATTGGCAGAGGGCAAATAAGATTAGAGAATTGAATGTGTGGCTCCAAGACTGGTGTGGGAGAAATGGATTTCAATGCAAGGTGCACTGACACCAACACTGGGGAAAGAGGGAGCTGTACTGTTGAGGTGGTATTCATCTGAACCGCGCTAGGACCAGTGCCTTGGAGCATCATATAACTAGGGCTGTAAAGAGGGCTTTAAAATATAGAGCGAGGAGGGAGAGGGTTCATGTGAAGGGAGATTCAGAAAGTTAAAGGGAAAGGACAAGGAAGTAGCGCAGGGTAATGATATGGGTAATGGTAACCAAAGTGTAACGCAAAGGGACAGAGTGTACCAACATAACAGTACATCAGCAAATATGGTCAGTGTAAGAAAACATGGCTTTAAACTAACAGAGAGGGAAGAGGTTTCAGGTGAAGGGAAATTTAGGAATCCAGAGATATAAGTTGAGGCAAGAGAGAAGTGTATTGGTGGGAGTAAAGACAAGCTGAGCAGGAAAGGATAGGTCAGAGAGTTTCATGGTAATAATGCATCAGAAAGTAAGATCCAAGCTGGGAACAGTAGTTAAAAAAATTGATGATCTGAATACATGGAACATCAACAATAAGATAGATGAGCTAGTGGCAAAAATTAAGATAAATAGTTTAGATCTAATCACCATTACAGAAGCATGGTTACGAGGTGAGCAAGGTTGGAAAATAAATATTCAAGGGTAAACAATATTTTGAAAAGACAGCCAAAATAGAAAAGGAGAGGTGTAGCCCTGAAAGTAACAGATGACATAAGAATATTAGTTAGAAAGGATCTTGCTTCTGGTGGGAGTACTGTATAAGCCCCCTAACAGTAGTTATACCATTAGGCAGAGCATTAAACAAGAAATTCTTGGAGCTTGTAACAAAGGCAATATAATAGTTGTGTGGGATTGTAATCTTCATATAGATTGGGCCAATCAAATTGGCAAAGAAAGTCTGGAAGATGAGTTTGTAGAATATTTTTGTGACATTTCCTGGAGCAATATGTTTGTGGAGCCAACTAGGGATAAAGCTATTTTGGATCTAGTATTGTGCAATGAGACAGGGTTGATTAGCAATCTCATAGTAAAAGATCCACTAGGAAATAGTGATCATAATACAACTGAATTCCACATTAAGTTTGAAAGTGACATATTCACAAATCACAAACACAAACCTTAAAATTAAACAAACCCATTTACATAGGTACAAGGGGTTATCTGGCTAAGTTTGATTAGTTAAATAGACTAAAAAGTATGCTGGTAAATAAAGAGCAGGAAACATTTAAAGAAATAATTCAAAATGTTCAACAACAATGCATTCCATTGAAAAGCAAAAACTCAGAAAGATCCATTCATGGCTTACTACGGAGGCCAAGGATAGTATTAGATTAAAAGAAGTAGTGTAGAATGTTGCAAAGAATAATAGCAAGTGTGAGGATTGGGTGTGTTATAGAAACCAGCAAAGAGCTACCAGAAAGTTGATGAAAAAGAAAAAAAAATAGAAAATGAGAGTAAACTAGCCAGGAATATAAAAACAGAACTTTTAAGAGCTTTTACAAGCATATAAAAAGGAGAGTAGCTAAAGTAAACATTGGTCCCCTAGAAGTTGAGATAGGAGAAATTAGCATGGGGAATTAGGAAATGGCAGAGATCCTTTTGTGTCTGTCTTCACAGTAGAAAACATAAATTACATATCAGAAATAGAGGATAACCTACGAGTGAGGAAATTAAGGTAATTAATATCAGTAGAGAGAAAATAGTGCAGAAAACTCCAGGGACTAAAATGTGACAGTGCCCAGGATCTGATGGCTTACCTCCTAGGGTTCTAAAAGAAATAGCTGCAGAGATGGTGGATGCTGGTTATGATTTTCCAAAATTCCTAGATTCTGGAATGGTCCCAGCAGAAGGGAAATTAACAAATGAAATGTAACTATTCAAGAAAATAAGGAGAGAGAAGGCAAGGAGCTGCAGGCCAGTTGGCCTGACATTAGACAATGGGAAAGTGCTGGGATCTATTATCAAGGAAGTCTTAACAATGAGGTTTAACCGAGGTGCAATTATTGCTTATTGAAAACTTTTCCCAATACCCTGCTATGACGACTTGAAATATAGTCGGCAATGGCAATTTTTGATAGTCTCTGCGGAAAAAAAAAACATGGCATGATTAGAACAAGCCAACATGGTTTTATGAAAGGGAAATCCTGTTTGACAAATTTATTAAGAGTTTTTTTGAGGATGTAACTAGTAGGGTTGATAAAGGGGAACTAGTAGATATAATATATTTAGATTTCTAAAAGGCATTCAGTAAGGTGCCAGACAAAAGGTAAGGGCTCATGGAGGTAGGGGGTGATACATTAGCATGGATAGAGGATTGGTTAACAGATAGGAAATAGAGAATAGGGAGTAATGAGGCATTTTAAAGTTGGCAGGCTGTGACTAGTGAAGTGCCCAAAGATCAGTGCTGGGCCCTCAGCTATTTACAATCTATATTAATGATTTAGAGAGTCAAGTATTGAAGTTTGCTGATGATACAAAGCTAGGACGGAGTAAGCTGTGAGAACACAGAGGCTGCAAAGAGACATGGACAGGCTGAGTGGACAATATGGTGGGCAGATGGAATATAATATGCGAAATTATTCACTTTCGTCATAAGAATAGAAAAGCAGAATATTTTTCAGAGGTGTGAAACTTGTGCATGTTGGTGTTGTATGTGCTCTTACAAGGGACACAAAAGGTTAGTATGCAGGTAAAGCAAGCAACTAGGAAAGCAAATAGCATGTTGGCCTTTATTGCAAGGAGATTGGAGTACAAGATTGAGGAAGTCTTGCTACAGTTGTACAGGGCTTTGAGACTGAACCTGGAGTATTGTGTGCAATTTTGGTCTTCATGTTTAAGAAAGGATATGCTTACATTAGAGGCAGTACAGCGAAGGTTCACTTTTTTCATGTCTGGGATGAGAGGCTTGTCCCATGATGGGAAGCTGAATAAATTGGGCCTATATTCTCTGGAGTTTAGAAGAATGAGAGGTGATCTCATTGGAATTTTCAAGATTGTGAAAAGGCTTAACAGATAGATACAGAGGGGTTGTTTCCCCTGGCTGGGGAACCTGGAACTCAAGGGCACAGTGTCAGGATATGGGGCTCATCATTGAGGACTAAGATGAGAAATGTTTTCACTTAATCTTTGGAATTCTCCTACCCCAGAGGGTTGTGCATGCACCATCGTTGAGCATGTTAAGGGATGAGATAGACAAATTTTTGGTGTCTCAGAGAATCAAGAGACATGGGGAGTGGACAGGAATGTGGAGTTGAAGCCCAAGAGCAGCCATGATCACGGTGAATGTTAGAGCAGGTTCAGCAGGCTGTCTGGTTGTCTTCTGCTCCTATTTCTTGTGTTCTTATGTTAACCAACTGGTTTTGTCTTCCCTATGTGGCCCAGCCTACATGTGAATCCAGTCCCACGCTTTTGAGAGTAAACCCAGGCAAGGTGTAAAAGTACCATGTGACCTGGTCTTATCTGTTTCCCACGAGGTAATTTAAATTGAAATGACCCACCTTCTTCCACAATGTGTTCACGCTTAAGGATGGGGAATATATGCTGCATTGCCAGTGTCCCCTACATCCCCAAAACAAATTAAAAACCACACTAGCATCAGAGCATGCTGACCACCATTGCGTGATATGTTAGGAATTTCTATTTCAAATTTGAGAAAATCAATCTTTACTGATACTGTGAAGTTTTGCTTCCAAACAAGCAACAGGTGATTAGGTTTTCTGGTACTAAAGTGTAGGCCTGAAGCCTGCATTCATTTGGAATTTGTGACAGGATTGTAGGTGCTTTGCATGAATGAATTAAAATGAACTGATTGTTGATTTGGTGGTTTGTATCTTTGTAGGACTACAAAGGGTGGAATTGTCCCAGATTTGCACTAAGTGCGATAGTGGGCGGGAAAAACGATGCTTTACCCGTCGACCGCACTGTATCGTCCCAAACCCGCCACATTAATTATGCATTCTCTTGATATACACCATTTTGATGGTGGATGGGCTCCGATTCACTTGTCATGTCATCACCTTGCTGCTTCATCACGCTGGGCACCACATTTAAAGTACAGCTGTGCTCAGTGCTTCCAGCCCAGGACTGCAGCAAAGAAGACATGGCCCCAAAAGGCAAGAAGACTCCAGCCCTTGAATGGCTTTTGGGCGCCTTGGAGGCCACTGTGATGTCCTCTACCACCGCTCTGGCCACAGGAGGGGCAGCAACATTACCACTCCGGCTTGATAGGCGAAGGCGGTGGTGATCAGTGCCAATGTTGCACAGAAGAGGTTAGCCATCCAATGCAGATAGAGGATGAGTGATCTCATCTGTGCTGCCTGGATATGGCAGCCATCTCATCACTCTAAACTGACACACTCAAGCTCAACACACATTCACTGGCATCTCACTCACTGCCAGCCCAAGGGACATTGTCACCCATTCTCTCACACACCCTCACATGTCCATCTGGCCTCATCTCCTCTGGAGACTGCCTCCTCAGCCCTCACCATCTTGAAGCCACTTGCACAGATCAACATATGCCCCCTCACACACCCTGGGATACTCTCCTTCCACAGTACAGCCCTCGCCCTGCAGCCTCTGCTCTTGCCTGAGGCCACTTCACCCCTTCCCCAAGCAAGACCTTGCCCTGCAGCCATTGAAAAGCCACCTATATATGACTGATTTGGTAAGTAGAGACCAACCCGTGAGCTAAAAGTGATGTGGTGCTGTCTGTGAAGACTGATGCTGATGACTGTGAGTGCTGCCTGAAGCCCTGAAGTCCCGAGTGAAGTGCAGCCCGCCAAGTGCATGCCTTATAAATGCTGTTGTGAAACACATTGGCATGTTTTCCTGGGCGGATGATCCAGTGGGGGGGGACGATTCCGATGGGCTGGACTTATAATATGCAGCTGTATTACAATAAGGTTCCCGATGTCCGAAGGCAGGAAACACAGTCCGCCATCTACGTGCTGAGTGGACGATCGCAAACTGGTTTCATGCCGTCGTGAAACCAATTGCGCCATATTGACCACTCACGCCACCGAACACGCCCGACGTCAGCGGGCACAGAAAAATCCTGGCAAAAGTCTCTTTCTTAATAAAGAATCAGCAATGATTAATTTACTTCCGGGTAACTTAGGGTGAGTTTCTTTGGAATGTGGAACTTGCTACTACGTGGGGTAGCTGAGGGAAATTGAATCGATGCATTTAAGGGGAAGTTAGGCAAGTACATGAGGAAGAATTAGAATTAGAAGGTTATGCTGATAGGGTTAGCTGAAGTAACTGGGGAGGAGGCTTTTGTGGAATATACACACTGACATCGACCAGTTGGGCTGAATGACTCACTTCTGTTTATGTAATTTCTATGTAATCCTCTGGGATGAAATTCCTGTGTTAGATTGTAACTATTCTCCTCTTTGACAAGAATCCAACTGTTGGTATTCACTACTGAGGCACAGTAGAACTCAGTGAAGCAGATTTATGTGCAACTCCTCCCTAGTAAATCCTCCCAAAGTAGGTTTTGTTCCTTTGGTGAGGATTAATGCTCTCTGCAGTGTTGGAAATCACCATTTTGCCATGGAGTCGCACCCTTTTGCAGCAAATCACAGTTGTGACTCGAGGGAAAAGTTAAATCACCCCTGATTCAGTGGATCTGTCTTGTTAACATGCGTTACACTGCCATTCTCTGTTGTTGGACAAGACAATACATTCATTGCTCTATATGTGGCCTATTATCTGTCTATTATTGGATGCTGCGTGGAAGATTTGTTGTGGTACTTTGCTACTGTTAGATTTATTTTTTTTGTCAATCCATAGTCTTTCATGTGGTTAAGTTCTGACCTGTCATTGTAAAAGTGTACTGTTATTATTTACTGAAGAGATAAAGAGCAGAGATGAGATTAAGGGTAGAGATGGTGCTCTGAGGGGCAATGTAAAAGTGACAGGCTTGCAGTGGAACCAATTCATTGGTTCAGAAGAGAGATGAAGGTAGGAACAAAAGTCATCACTTCTCACATGAACTGGAAAGTTTCAGTTGTCGAGAACCACATGGCTTTCACAAGCTGGCTGTTAGCGAAATGCTGTTGATGTTTTTTCTCTGTAGGGATGGCTAATTATTTAGTTCATCTGAACAATGAAATGAAAGCTTAGAAGGGTTTCACTGTGACACACAGGAACCAATGAGTCCTTTTAGCCCCTCAAGCCTGTTTCAGCATTCAGTGAGATCATGGCTGATCTACAACTCAACTTCATTTATGCCTTTGCCCCCTCTCCCTTTATATGATTGGCTAGCATCCATCAATTGCAGTTTCAAAATTAACAATTGATCTAGCGTCAATTGCCATTTGTGGGGGAGAGCTTCAAACTTCTATTTATGTTTTGAAGTGTTTCATAATTTAATTCCTGAAAGGTCTGGTTCTAATTTTGAGTCAGTGCCCCTAATCTTGGCTCCTCAACCAGTGGAAACGGTTTCTCTCTGTTTGCCTAAATGACCTTGAAAACTTGGATCAAATCACCCTTAACCTTCTGAATTCCATGAACTACAACCCTAGGTTGTGTATCCCTCTTTGTGTTTTTAATGTTTGGAGTCCAGGTATCATTCTAGTAAACCTACATTGTACTCACCACAAGGCTATTATATCATTCTTCAGGTGCAGTGCCCAGAGCTGCTTAGCATTCCAGATGTGGTCTACCCACGGCTTTGTGTAGCTTAACAGTTTTGCTGATACAGATCAGGAGCGTCTCCAGTTAGAAATTGGTCTGAGTTGAGTTAGGTGGTCTTAATTAGATGGACAGTTAAGATACGGTAAGTGGCCTTAATGCCTCTCAGAGATAGAACCATAGAAAAGTTATGTTGCAGAACGCGGCCATTCAGCCCATTGTATCTGCTCTGGCCAAAAAGAGAAAAAAGAAACTAATCCGCTCATTTTAATCCCACTTTATAACACCTGGTCCATAGCCTTGCAGGTTACAGTGCTTCAGATGCAGATGCAGGCACCTTTTAAATGAGTTGAGCATTACTGCCTCAACCACCAAACCAGGCAGTGAATTCCAGACCCCCACCACCCTCTGGGTGAAAAAGTTTTTCCTCATGTCCCCTCTAATCCTTCTACCAATCACCTTAAACCTATGCCCCCTGGTAATTGACCCCTCTGCTAGGGAAAACATGCCTTTCCTAACTACCCTATCGAGGCCCCTCATAATTTTGTACACCTCAATTAGGTCACCCCTTAGCCTCCTCTGTTCTAAGGAAAACAACCCTAGCCTATCCAATCTCACCTCATAGCTGCAATTTTCAAGACCTGGCAAAATTCTTGTAAATCACCTCTGTACTCTCTCCAGAGCAATTATGTCCTTCCTGTAATGTAGTGACCAGATCAAGAGGCGAAATTCCAGCTGTAGCCTAACCAGTGTTTTATACAGTTCCACCATAACATCCCTGCTTTTGTATTCAATACTACCCCCAATAGTGGTATTGTCTCTGGACTAATAATCCAGAGACCCAGGGTAATGCTCTTGGGATCCGTGTTCGAATCCTGCCACGGCAGATGGTGGAATTTGAATTCAATAAAAATCTGGAATTAAAAGTCTAATGGTGACCATGAAACCATTGTCAATTGTTGTAAAAATCCATCTGTTTCACTAATGTCCTTTAGGGAAGGAAATCTGTCGTCCTTACCTGGTATGGCCTACATGTGACTCCAGACCCACAGCAATGTGGTTTACTCTTAAATGCCCTCTGAACTGGCCTAGTAAGCCACTCAGTTGTAACAAACCGCTACAAATTCACAAAAAAATGAATGAAACCGGATGGACCATTGGGCATCGACCTAGGCACCAGAAATGACAATGGCAATCTCAGCTCTGTTGGCCCTGCAAAGTCCTCCTTACTAACATCTAGGGCCAGTGCCAAAATTGGGAGAGCTGCCTCACAGACTAGTCAAGCAACAGCCTGGCATAGTCGTCTTCGCAGCATCATATCTTACAGATAATGTCCCAGACTCCATGATCACCATCCCTGGGTATGTCCTGTCCCACCAGCAGGACAGGCCCAGCAGAGGTGGCGGCACAGTGCCATACAGTCGGGAGGGAGTTGCCCTGGGCGTTCTCAACATCGACTCCGGAACCCTTTGAAATCTCATGCCATCAGGTCAAACATGGGCAAGGAAACCTCCTGCTGATTACCTCGTACCACCCTCCGTCAGCTGATGAGTCAGTGCTCCATGTTGAACAACACTTGGAGGAAGCACTGAGGGTGGCAAGGACGCAGAATGTACTCTGGTTGGGGGAATGTCCAGCACCAAGAGTGGCTCGGTAGCACTATTACTGACCAGGTTGGCTGAGTTTTAAAGGACATAGCTGCTAGACTGGGTCTGCAGCAGGTGGTGAGGGATCCAACAGGAGGGAAAAATATACTTGACCTCATCCTCACCAAACTGCCTACCACAGATGCATATGTCTATGACAGTATTGGTCAGAGTGACCACCGCACAGTGGTTGTGGAGATGTAGTCTCTGCTTCACACTGAGGATACCCTCCATCGTGTTGTGTGGCACTAATACCATGCTAAATGGGATAGATTTCGAACATAACTAGCAATTCAAGACTGGGCATCCATGAAGCACTGTGGACCACCAGGAGCAGCAGAATTGTACTTGAACACAATCTGTAACCTCATGGCCCAGCATATTCCCCACTCTACCATTACCATCAAGCCAGAGGATCAACCATGGTTCAATGAAGAGTGCAGGAGGGCATGCCAGGAGCAGCACCAGGCATACCTAAAAATGTGGTGTCAACTTGGTGAACTTTAACACAGGATTACTTGCATGCCAAACAGCATAAGCAGCAAGTGATAGGGCCAAACGTTCCCACAACCAACGGATCAGATCTATGCTATGCAGAGTGGACAATCCAGTCGTGAATGCTGGTGGACAATTAAACAACTGACTGGAGGAGGAGGCTCCATAAATATCCCCATCCTCAATGACGGAGGAACCCACACATCAGTGCAAAAGATAAGGTTGAAGCATTTGCTACAATCTTCAGCCAGAAGTGCCAAGTGGATAATCCATCTTGGCTTCCTCTAGAGGTCCGCAGCATCATAGATGCCAGTCTTCAGCCAATTTGATTCACTCCATTTGATATCAAGAAACAGCTTAAGGCACTGGATACTGCAAAGGCTACGGGCCCTGACAATATTCCAGCTATAGTACTGAAGACTTGTGTTCCAGAACTTGCTGCGCCCCTAGCCAAGCTGTTCCAGTACAGCTACAACAGTGGCATCTACCCAGGTATGTCCTGTACACAAAAGCAGGACAAATCCAACCTGGCCAATTACCGCCCCATCAGTTTGCTCTTGATCATCAGTACAGTAATGGAATGGGTCATCAACAGTGCTATTAAGCAGCACTTACTTAACAATAATCTGCTCATTGACACCTAGTTTGGGCTACTCAGCCATGTTCAAACATGGACAAAAGAGCTGAACTCCCAAGGTGAGGTGAGAGTGACTGCTCTTGACATCAAGGCAGCATTTGACAGAGTTTGGCATCAAGGAGCTCTAGCAAGACAGGGAGTCAATGGGAATCAGGGAGAAAACTCTCCACTGGTTGAAGTCAAATCTAGCACAAAGGAAGATGGTTGTGGTTGTTGGAGGTCAGTCATCTCAGCTCCAGGACATCACTGCAGGGGTTCCTCAAGATAGTGTCCTTGATAGCTGCTTCATCAATGACCTTCCTTCCATCATAAGGTCAGAAGTGGGGATGTTTGCTGATGATTGCATAACATTCAGCATCATTCATGACTCCTCAGATACTGAAGCAGTCCATGTCCAAATGCAGCAAGACCTGGACAATATCCAGGCTTGTGCTGACAAGTGGCAAGTAACATTTGCACCGTATAAGTGTCAGACAATGACCATCTCCAACAAGAGAGAATCTAACCATCGTCCCTTGATTTTCAGCGGCATTACCATCACTGAATCCCCCACTATCAACATCCTTGGGGTTACCATTGACAGTAAACTGAACTGGACTAGCCATATAAATACTATAGCTACAAGAGCAGGTCAGAGGCTAGGAATCGTGCAACGAATAATCCACCTCCTGCCTCCCCAAAGCCTGTTTACCATCTACAGGGCACAAGTCAGGAGTGTGATAGAATACTCCCCACTTGCCTGGATGAGTGTAGCTCCCACAACACTCATGAAGCTTGATACCATCCAGGACAAAGGAGCCCATTTGATTGGCACCACATCCACAAACATTCATTCCCTCCACCTCCAACGCAGAGTAGCAGTAGTGTGTGCCATCTACAAGGTGCCCTGCAGGAATTCACAAAGGCTCCTTTGACAGCACCTTCCAAACCCACGACCACTGCTATCTAGAAGGACAAGGGCAGCAGATAGATTGGCACCACATCCACAAACATTCACTCCCTCCACCACAGACACACAGTGGCAGCAGTGTTTACCATCTACAAGATGCACTGTAGGAATTCACCAAGACTCCTTAGACAGCATCTTCCAAACCCACGGCCACTACCATCTAGAAGGGCAAGGGCAGCAGATAGATGGAAACACCACCACCTGGAAGTTCCCCTCCAAGTCACTCACCATCCTGACTTGGAAATATATCGTCGTCCCTTCACTGTCACTGGGTCAAAACCCTGGAACTCCCTTCCTGACAGCACTGTGGGTGTTCTCACACCACATGGACTGCATCATCTCAAGGGCAACTAGGGATGGACAATAAATGCTGGCCCAGCCAGCAAAGCTCACATCCCATGAATAAATTTAACAAAAAGGAAAGCATTCCATATGCTTTCTTGACCACCTTGTCAAGAGCCTGTGGACATGCACTCCAAGGTCTCTCACTTCTTCAACCCCTCTCAATAACTTCATGTTTAGTGAGTATTCCTTTGCTTTGTTTGCCCTCCCCAAATGCATTGCCTCAAGTTTTCTGGACTGAATTACGTTTGCCACTTCTCTGCCCACTCAACCAAACTATTGATGTCATCCTGGAGACAACAGCTATCCTCTTCACTATCAACTTCTGTATCATCTGCAAATTTCCCAAGCATGCCACCCACATTTAAATCTAAATCATTAATATGTACAACAAACAGCAAGGGCCCCAACACTGAGCCCTGTGGAACACCACTGGAAATTGTTTTCCATTCGCAATTTCATCCATCGATCATTACCGTTTGTTTCCATTCACTGAATCAATTTTGGATTCAACTTACCGCCTTCCCCTGTATCGCATGGGTTTGCACTTTCCTGACCAGTCTACCATGTGGGACCTTGTCAAATGCTTTACTGAAATCCATGCAGACAACAACCACTGCACTACCCTCATCAATCCTCCTTGTTACTTCCTCAAAAATTTGCATTAAGTTAGTAAGGCACAATCTTCCCATAACAAAAACACACTGACTATCACCGACCAACCCATGCCTTTCTAAGTGACAGTTTACCCTGTCTTTCAGAATTGTTTCCAATAATTTGCCTACCACCAAAGTCAGGGAAATAGCCTAGGATTTGTTACCATATCTTTCTCCAGTAAAGTTTTGTCCAATAAAAACTGCTACTTTCCACAGGTCAGTGATACTAACACAGTTTTAGCAACATGCAGTAATTCTAGTGCAAAAAGCCTCACGCTGTATAGGTAAACATACTTCACATGTTTATATCTGACAAATATTGATCACCGTTCCATAAATAAAACACTCAGCTATCCAAAAGAAACATTCTCATACTTTGCTTTTAATCTTGCAATTTTATCAATAAACACACAAATAAGATTACAGTCACAAACCATGCAAATCTGTATTGAGATTACCTGCACACCTATTACTCATTATTTACTAATCAAGCCACATCTGGATTTGCAATTAATTACACGAGGGCCAGTGGTTCCTGTATTGGACCCTGCTGGAAGTGCGCACCTGTAGAGCTGGTCATGGCTACGATTAGGCTCAGTTGCGGTTACCTGTGGCCAGATAGCTTACTGACACTCGTGGCCAGGCACACAAGAGTAATGAATGGTTGGAGGAAGTCCTGCAGGGTGACTGGGTCCTTGGAAATGTAGCCCAGCAAGGAATCAACACTTTCAGAAGATTAGGGTAAAAAACACATCTAGGAGGAAGAATTGTCAGCAAGAGTGAGATGATAGTTGTAAAGTGAAAATCATTAGGCAAACAATAAAAAACATGTGGAGCTAAATAGAGCAGATGATGAAAAGCAGAGTGGTTTGAGAAATAAAAACCTGGATATAAGATGAATTTTAATGCAGCGAGATGATTCAACAAACAATGCAGAGAAGAAAATTGAGTTCATTGTGGCCGGACTTTTACAGCATTGTAAATCTTCTGGGCTGCTCATTGAGAATATGCGTTTTGATTTATGCTTGAAAACTAGCTGGGTGGCGGGGAAAACAAGTTTTATCAAGATTGAAGAGCTTAGTGAGTATTTCTGAAATCCATTTAAAATTTGATCAGTGTTTTGAAAGTGCAGTGTTCTGCTTGGCTGCACATGGTACTTTTCAGACTTGATTAAGGAGAGCCAATCTTGTTTTGAGAAGTTGGAGCAGGAGGCTGATTACGGACCGGACCACAGCAAGAAATCAAGCCAGAAAAATGTGGAAACATACTACATACATGGATTGTTTAAAAGCCAGATAAAGCTCTTTTTATGGGGTACATGCATCCAGAGGAATTCAAGAAAAACATATGGTTACGTGAATAACAGCCGCCTGGGGGGCTGGCAAAGCACTTTGCGCAAATGCAAGTTTGTGATCAGATTTCAGGCCCACTCATGTCACATACAAAGGGATCAGGAACTGGTGTTGTGAAGATATGAATCACCGAGAATTTCATGTCCAAAGATTGTCCAGGCATGGTGAGTGACCTAGAGTCCTGCTGAAATGGAAAGTGGGAATAGGCAAAGCGTTAGAAGCTTTATAATCACTGGAGCTGTGCCCAAAGACTGGAGGATGCCAAGCCAAACCTTCGTAAGAAATAACTAATTTGAGTCAGCCTTACAGATTAGTTTGTCTAGCATCTTTAGCAAAGGAAATAACTCAACAACTAGATGCAATCAGCATCCATCTAAAGACTCATGTGGCCATATGGAGTAGTTACCCTAATTTTTGAAATAAAGCACCATGCCTCAAAGAAATGTCATTTGGAATGAATTGTAGAGAAATGTAAGACACATTGATACAACAGGCATGAGATGTGCATGTTGTGAAGAAGTGTGGAAAATGTGGAAAAGGAAAATAAATTGGGTTGGATTACTGACGCCTCTCCAATGTGAAATTGTCATCAAAAAGCCTATTGTATTTGGATGTATCTTTGGATGCACTTGATTTACATGTTGATGCACACTCATTTTAACATGTATAAATTATTGGTAAAGTTACACTGAGAGGAATCTTGCCTGCAGTTTTGTGTACTTTATCCATGTCAGAAATGAATGGAATATGCTCCCATCAAAAAATAGTTAATCAACTTCTCAAAGAAAAACATTAAGTGAACATGAGGGTTAAGAATGGATTTGAATGTTACAAGGATAGCTCATGCTACCTGTAGAATACAACACATTAGCATTAAAATATTGGTAGGAGATTTGATTTTCTTGCTCTCTTTGTCTCCCTCAGAAATACATTGAATAGTGACCATGATGGTTGTAATGCCTGCTGAAGGAGTCAAGTAGATGAGCTGAATTGCTCTATCTTGTTTCATGTTTGTCAGGGTGGTAGCTTTCGGGTGAGAAGTTAAATCAAGGTCCCATTTGCCCTCGCAGGTGGATGTAAATGATTCCCCCATTACGCTATTTCAAAAGAAAATTAGGGAAATGATCCCAGTGTCTTGGCAATATTTATCCCTCAGCTAATGTCATTTAATTTAAAAAATGAGTGTTTTGGTCATTATCTCATTGCTGTTTGTGGGAGCTTGCTGTGTGCAAATTGGCTGCTGCCTTTTCTACGTTACTATAGTGGTTACACTTCAAACATAATTCACTAGCTGTAAAGCGGTTTGGCACCTCCTGAGGCTGTGAAAAATGCTATTTAAATGCCAGTCTTTCATTGTTTGACTGCTAATTCCCCAGTTTTCTTCCGGTACATGGAATTGAACACTCCATTATAAAAGTGTTCATAAGGATTTATAACAGAAATAAATAAAAGTAAAAATGTGTGAATTTAAAGGGAAGGTTGAGTTACGTCTGTGTCCAGACTCATGGGGCAGCATTTTCTATTCTGCGTGTGGGGACAGAGACAGCTGCCAAAGGCCTGTTAATGCCATTAATTAATCACTTAACCAATTTGACAGGGCTGCCTGTCTAACCTTAAGGTTGATGGGCAGGCGAAGAGCCCAGGCAGCCTTCGCATTTTTCATGAAACCTTATCCACGGGCGGGATGAGGTTTCAAGAAGGGTTTATTAAAATAATAAATACTTTTTAAATATTTCATAAACATGTCTCAACTCATGTGACGCTGTCACATGAGGGGACATGTGTAAATGATTTTTAACCTTGTTTATTTTAAACTTTGAAACTGAACTTAATCTCCCTGAGGCAACTCTGTGCCTCAGGGAGATTTCTGTGCTCTTTCGTGCACAAGCCCCAACTCTCCCTCCTCCCCCCACCTACACACGTAGCGCTGAGCCAGCCCACACAAAATGGCGGCGTGCAGCCGATCGTGGGTGACGATCGGCTCCGCACCGGCTCCCAACTGGCCTGCCCAACAGGGAGAAAATTCTCCCCGTGCATCCCGCTTCACCTGCATGTTGCAATTAATCTTGACTCTGTGTGCAGTGCCACAAGAGACCTACCAGCGATGTAGTAAAATTATAAGCATGCTGTTATAATATGGGTTCTTTAGATGTCTCAATGAGGTCTTGAGACTTGTATATTTAAATGTGAACTGTTTATTGTTAACCTGTAACTATTTACAAATCCCAGGTTACTGTCATGCATGGTGCTGTTACCTCCTTGTAGGCTGGCTCCAAAACATTCTCTCTACACTAATAGACTCTCAGTCTGTTACCATGTGACTCTATGCATCATACTGTGGCAATGTTATTCTCCAGTCCCACATTAACCCTTGTTCTGTTGAGCACCTTTACATTACAATGGCATGAATGCACATCATACAACACATTCCACTGTTTATTCTGTAACCATAGTCATGTTTGTAGTACACACTCCTATCACTGAATGGAGCTTGACCAACTGTGGATTCCAGACCTATACCTACAGGTTCACCAACAGATATTTACTTTGGCTAGATATTATGTGGAAACAGATTGGAAGATCCACTAGCTTTCATAGGGTAGCTTGGACTTTTTAGGGAATTGTTCCTCGGGAATCAACAGAAATGGGAAGAAAGAAAATCTGTGATGGAATGATCATGCCTGAATTTTAGATAGAACAGATTTGATGGGCTGAAGGACTTTGAATCATTCTGTTGGTGAACCTGTAGGTATAGGTCTGGAATCTGCAGTTGGTCAAGCTCCATTCAGTGATAGGAGTGTGCACTACAAACATGACTATGGTTACAGAATAAACAGTGGAGTGTGTTGTATGATGTGCATTCACGCCACTGTAATGTAAAGGTGCTCAACAGAACAAGTGTTCTTCAATACAGGGGTTTATAATTAAAAATAAATAAATAATTGCTTGGGTTTGTTTACCCAGAATGTCAGGTACTGCTGTCGCTGGTAAGCTCAGACAAGACTTGCGCAAGATTAAATGGAAATAGCAAAATCAGCATTGAGTGAGGTTAAATAAAGATAGCCCTTTCGTGTTAGAGGGAGATTTCAGAGGGGCTCTTTTTAACACTGGGGGTAATAAATGCGTGCTATTGAATGAGTTGTCCATTATACATCCTGCTTGATTTTTCCCATTCATTGAAATCAACTCGAGGGAAAATCAGTTGGATATCAGTTAGGCTATCAATATGACATCGTCCATGTCACTACATTGTAAAGTAGAATTCCACAATATTCACACAGCTGCAGCGTACTGCTGAGGTGCTGTTATGTTGGTGTTTGATAATGGGCCTACGATCTACAGTGAAATAAAGGATCCTGTTTTGACAGTGCATGCATGGGTTTTTCTGACTCTGATTCACTAGCTGAGAGAGGACTCTGTGTGCATTGACACATGCACAAAGTTCTTGTTTTGCCCAGTAACTTTTAAATAAAAACACAAAAACTGCGGATGCTGGAAAGCCAAAACAAAAACAGAATTACCTGGAAAAACTCAGCAGGTCTGGCAGCATCGGCGGAGAAGAAAAGAGTTGACGTTTCGAGTCCTCATGACCCTTCGACAGAACTTGAGTTCGAGTCCAAGAAAGAGTTGAAATATAAGCTGGTTTAAGTTGTGTGTGTGGGGGGTGGAGAGAGAGAGAGAAGTGGAGGGGGGGTGTGGTTGTAGGGACAAACAAGCAGTGATAGAAGCAGATCATCAAAAGATGTCAACAACAATAGAACAAAAGAACACATAGGTGTTAAAGTTGGTGATATTATCTAAACGAATGTGCTAATTAAGAATGGATGGTAGGGCACTCAAGGTATAGCTCTAGTGGGGGTGGGGAGAGCATAAAAGGTTTAAAAATATTTAAAAATAATGGAAATAGGTGGGAAAAGAAAAATCTATATAATTTATTGGAAAAAAAAGGAAGGGGGAAACAGAAAGGGGGTGGGGATGGGGGTGGGAGCTCAAGACCTAAAGTTGTTGAATTCAATATTCAGTCCGGAAGGCTGTAAAGTGCCTAGTCGGAAGATGAGGTGTTGTTCCTCCAGTTTGCGTTGGGCTTCACTGGAACAATGCAGCAAGCCAAGGACAGACACGTGGGCAAGAGAGCAGGGTGGAGTGTTAAAATGGCAAGCGACAGGGAGGTTTGGGTCATTCTTGTGGACAGACCGCAGGTGTTCTGCAAAGCAGTCACCCAGTTTACGTTTGGTCTCTCCGATGTAGAGGAGACCACATTGGGAGCAACGAATGCAGTAGGCTAAGTTGGGGGAAATGCAAGTGAAATGCTGCTTCACTTGAAAGGAGTGTTTGGGCCCTTGGACGGTGAGGAGAGAGGAAGTGAAGGGGCAGGTGTTGCATCTTATGCGTGGGCATGGGGTGGTGCCATAGGAGGGGGTTGAGGAGTAGGGGGTGATGGAGGAGTGGACCAGGGTGTCCTGGAGGGAGCGATCCCTACGGAATGCCAATAGGGGGGGTGAAGGGAAGATGTGTTTGGTGGTGGCATCATGCTGGAGTTGGCAGAAATGGCGGAGGATGATCCTTTGAATGTGGAGGCTGGTGGGGTGATAAGTGAGGACAAGGGGGACCCTATCATGTTTCTGGGAGGGAGGAGAAGGCGTGAGGGCAGATGCGCGGGAGATGGGCCGGACACGGTTGAGGGCCCTGTCAGTGACCGTGGGTGGAAAACCTCGGTTAAGGAAGAAGGAGGACATGTCAGAGGAACTGTTTTTGAAGGTAGCCTCATCGGAACAGATGCGACGGAGGCGAAGGAACTGAGAGAATGGGATGGAGTCCTTACACGAAGCGGGGTGTGAGGAGCTGTAGTCGAGGTAGCTGTGGGAGTCGGTGGGTTTGTAATGGATATTGGTGGTCTATCAGCAGAGATTGAGACAGAGAGGTCAAGGAAGGTAAGGGAAGTGTCAGAGATGGACCACGTGAAAATGATGGAGGGGTGGAGATTGGAAGCAAAATTAATACATTTTTCCAAGTCCCGACGAGAGCATGAAGCGGCACCGAAGTAATCATCGATGTACCTGAGAAAGAGTTGTGGAAGGGGGCCGGAGTAGGACTGGAATAAGGAATGATCCACATACCCCATAAAGAGACAGGCATAGCTGGGGCCCATGCGGGTACCCATAGCCACACCTTTTATTTGGAGGAAGTGAGAGGAGTTGAAGGAGAAATTGTTCAGCGTGAGAACAAGTTCAGCCAGACGGAGGAGAGTAGTGGTGGATGGGGATTGTTCGGGCCTCTGTTTGAGGAAGAAGCTAAGGGCCCTCAGACCATCCTGGTGGGGGATGGAGGTGTAGAGGGATTGGACGTCCATGGTGAAGAGGAAGCGGTTGGGGTCAGGGAACTGGAAATTGTTGATGTGACGTAAGGTGTCAGAGGAATCACGGATGTAGGTGGGAAGGGACTGGACAAGGGGAGAGAGAAGGGAGTCAAGATAATGAGAAATGAGTTCTGTGGGGCAGGAGCAAGCTGAGACGATCGGTCTACCGGGGCAGTTCTGTTTGTGGATTTTGGGTAGGAGATAGAAGCAGGCCGTCCGAGGTTGGGCGACTATCAGGTTGGAAGCTGTGGGAGGGAGATCCCCAGAGGAGATGAGGTCAGTGACAGTCCTGGAAACAATGGCTTGATGTTCAGTGGTGGGGTCATGGTCCAGGGAGAGGTAGGAGGAAGTGTCTGCGAGTTGATGCTCAGCCTCCACAAGGTAGAGGTCAGTGCGCCAGACAACAGCACCACCCTTGTCAGCAGGTTTGATGACAATGTCAGGGTTGGACCTTCTATCTCTACAACCACACCACTCCCCACTTCTCTCTCTCTCTCTCTGCCCCCCACACACACACCTTAAACCAGCTTATATTTCAACTCTTTCTTGGACTCGAACTCAAGTTCTGTCGAAGGGTCATGAGGACTCGAAACGTCAACTCTTTTCTTCTCCGCCGATGCTGCCAGACCTGCTGAGTTTTTCCATGTAATTCTGTTTTTACTTTTAAATAAGTGTTGCTTCAGCGTGTGAAGTGCTCACAAGGCTGCCCCTGCAGTGGTGCACAGACTATTGTAGCCCATGAGACTGGCTTGCATAAGGTGTTGGGCCTTTAATTGTCTTGAGGCGGGACTTCCATCCCCGTCCAACAGGAAGTCCCGCTTCAGAGAGCGGCTGGCCTATCAAATGGCTGACAGCTCTTTTGGCCAAGTAGCAGCACTGAGAGCATTGGCTGCTGCTGGGACTACATCCAATCCCCTGAAGAGGAGCAAGGGTCGAGGACAAAGGTATGTTTGGGGTTTTGCTGGGGCCAGGATGGCAAGCCCTGGAGAAGGGGTGGAGGTCCAGGGTGGACAGTGCAGGGAGGAGGGGAAACCCAGGAGAGGGGGTGTAGATACTTGACAGGGGAGGGGGGGGGGGCGGTGCTCCTATGGTCTGGGGTGTCCAAACGGGAGGCACTCACATCAGAAAGGCCAGCAGCTTATACTGGGCAGCCTGGACACTTGGTATAGGTCTCCTTCTGTGGCTGCTGGGATTTTTCTTTAGCCAATGGCCATTAATTGACCCAAGAATTAGCCTCCCAATGCCCCTCCTGGTGAGGGTAACAAAGCCATGGGAGGGCAAGTAGGCAACAGGCAGGCACCACTGCCACGGCATCCAATTTTACATGCGCACCCCCTCCCTCACCAGCCTGCCATCCCAGCCCTCGAGGAACGGAATATTTAACCCTATGAATTTGAACCCTTTATACTTGTGTAGCTTGCTTTGTTTAGAATTAAGATTCTAGGGTCCTAGTTCACAACTCTCTGAGAGAAAAAAAATTGCATAATCCGTTTTAAATGGACGACCCCTTATTTTTAAATAGTGACCCCCTAGTTCTAGGTTCTCCCACAAGAGGAACTTGACTAAATCATTTTCCAACCTCAATATAAACTTCTGCCATATTATGGTCGTTCTTCACTTGAGGCCCCTTTTCTAGAAGGTTATTAATTATCCCTCTCTTATTGCACAGTCCTACATTCAAAATTTCCTGTCCTCTAGTTGTTTTCTCAACATGCTGATCTAGAAAACTATCTGCCCAAGATATGTTTGATGAACTCGTCCGCCACACTATGACTACAAATTATATACGAACACATGAACAAGTTTCCTTGAGCCTGCTCCGCCATTTAAAAAGATCATGGCTGATATGATAGCAAACTCAAATCTGCATCCCTATAATCTATCACCCCCTTGCTTATCAAGAACCTATCCACCTCTGCTTTAAAATATTCAAAGACACTGCTTCCACCACCTTTTCAAGAAGATAGTTCCAAAGACTCACAACCCTCTGAGAGAAAAAAAATTGCATAGTCTGTTTTAAATGGACGGCCCCTTATTTTTAAACAGTGACCCCTAATTCTAGGTTCTACAACAAGAGGAAACATCCTAGAGTCATAGCGGTCTACAGCACAGAAAAAGGCCCTCTGGCCCATCGAGTCTGTGCCGGTCAAATAAGTACCTAACTATTCTAATCCCATTTTCCAGCACAAAGCTCATAGCCTTGTACGCCGTGGCATCACAAATGCACATCCAAATACTTCTGAAATGTTATGAGTGTTTCTGCCTCTACCACCCTTTCAGGCAGTGAGTTCCAGATTCCCACCACCCTCTGGGTGAAAAAATTCTTCCTCACATCCCCTCTAAACCTCCTGCCCCTTACCTTAAATCTGTGCCCATTGGTTATTGATTCCTCCACCAAGGGGAAAAGTTCCTTCCTATCTACCCTATCTATGCCCCTCATAATTTTATATGCCTCAATCATGCCCCCCCTCCCCCCACACCAATCTGCTCTGCTCCAGGGAAAATAACCCCAGTCTATCCAATCTCTCCTCATAACTAAAACTCTCCAGCCCAGGCAACATCCTGGTAAATCTCCTCTGCACTCTCTCTAGTGCAATCACATCCTCCCTATAATGCAGATTCCAGAACTGCACGCAATACTCTAGCTGTGGCCTAACCAGAGTTTTATACAGTTCCAGCATAACCTCCCTGCTGTTATATTCTATGCCTCGGCTAATAAAGTTCAAGTATCCCACATGCCTTCTTAACCACCTTATCTACCTGTCCCATAAGGGACCGGTGGATATGCACACCAAGGTCCCTCTGATCCTCGGTATTTCCCAGGGTCCTACCATTCATCATGTATTCCCGTGCCTTGTTTGTCATGCCCAAGTGCATCACCTCACACTTATCTGGATTAAATTCCATTTGCCACTGATCAGCCCATCTGACCAGCCCGTCTATATCCTCCTGTAATCTAAGGCTATCCTCCTCACTATTTACCACCCTACCAATTTTCATGTCATCCACGAACTTATTGATCAACCCTCCTACATTCAAGTCTAAATCGTTTATAGATACCACAAACAGCAAGGAAACCAACACCGATCCCTGTGGAACCCCACTGGACACAGGCATCCAGTCACAAAAATCACCCCTCGACCATCACCCTCTGCTTCCTGCCACTCAGCCAATTCTAGAACCAATTTGCCTTGGATCCCATGGGTGCTTCACTTCGTTTACAGTCTCCCATGCAGGACCTTATCAAAAGCTTTGCTGAAGTCCAAGTAGACTACGTCAAATGCGTTGCCCTCATCTACACACCTGGTTACCTCTTCAAAAAATTCAATCAAGCTGGTCAGACATGACTTCCCCTTAATAAAACCATGCTGACTGCCTTTGATTAATCCCTGCCTCTCTTAATTCTGTCCCTCAGAGTTACTTCCAATAGTTTCCCCACCACTGAGGTTAGACTGACTGGCTTGTAGTTCCCTGGTTTACCCCTTCCTCCCTTCTTGAATAATGGTACCACATTGGCTGTGCTTCAGTCCTCTGGCACCTCTCCTGTAGCCAGAGAGGTATTGAAAATTATTGCCAGCGCCCTTGCTATCTCTTCCCTTGCCTCACTCAACAGCCTGGATAACATTTCATCCAGGCCTGGAGATTTATCTACTTGTAAGTCTAACAGACCACTTAGAACCTCCTCCCTTTCTATGCTAATTTCTTTAATTATATCACAGTCCTTCTGCCTGATTTTCATACTCACGTCATCCCTCTCACTTGTGAACACTGACACAAAGTACTCATTTAGAATCCTCCCTACATCTTCTGGCTCCACACAAAAATTACCACTATGGATCCTACTCTTTCCCTAATTGCCCTCTTACTCGTAATGTACTTGAAAAATAGCTTTGGCAGGTAAAATAAAGGAAAATGCAATGTATTTTTGCTCTCCTAATTTCCTTATTAAGTTTCCCCCATATACATTCTATACTCCTCTAGGGCTTCCGCTGTTTTGAGCCCTTGGTATCTGCCATAAGCCTCCCTTTTTCTCTTTATCCAATCCTGTATATCCCTCGACATCCAGGGTTCCTTGGATTTGTTGGTCCCACCCTTTATCTTTACTGGAATATGTTAGCCCTGTATTCTCCCTATTTCCTTCTTGAATGAGGCCCTCTGCTCTAACGCAGATTCACCTAAAAGTAGTTGCCCCCAGTTCACTCTGACCAAATCATATCTGATCTTATTAAAATCGGCCTTCCCCCAATTTAGAACCCTGATTTCTGGCCCATCCTTGTCCTTTTCCATAACAACCTTGAATCTAACAAAGTTATGATCATTATCTGCAAAATGCTCCCCCACTGATACCTCTACCACTTGCCCGGCTTCATTCCCTAAAATTAAGTCCAGGACCACCCCCCTCTCTTGTAGAGCCTTCTACGTACTGGCTTAAAAAGCTATCCTGGATGCATTTTAAGAATTCCACTCCCTCTAAGCCTATCCCACTATGACTAACTCAGTTAATGTTGGAGAAGTTGAAATCTCCCACTGTTGCTACCCTATAATTTTTACACTTCTCTGAAATTTGCCTACATATCTGCTCTTCCATTTCTCTCTGACTGGGAGCCTATAGTGCACTCTCAGCAATGTGATTGCTCCTTTTTTGTTTTTAAGTTCTACCCATATGGCTTCATTTGAAGAGCCTTCTAAGATACTCACTAGTGGGTGGGACCAGAGTAATCCTGGTGTCCTGTTTTTTAATCTGCTTCCTAGCTCTATAAATTCTGCTTGCGGGACCTTATCCTTCTTTCTACCTATGTCGTTGGTACCAATATGTGCCACGATCTCTGTCTGTTTGCCCTCCCCCTTTAGAATGCTCTGCAGCAGTTCAGTGACATCCTTGACCCTAGCACCAGCGAGGCGACATAACATCCTGAAGTCACGCAAATGGCTGCAGAAACGCCTGTCTGTACCCCTTACTATCGAGTCTCCTACCAATATTGCTCTTCCCCTCTTTTTCCTCCTGCCCCCGTGCAGCTGAGCATTTCACAGTGCCATGAACGTGGCTGCACTCCCCAGAGGAGCCATCACTCATACCGTTTTCGAACATAGAAAAATGATTCTCGAGCGAGATGCACCCTGGGGATTTCCTGACTACCAGCCTGACACCTTTCTTCTGACTGGTCACCAATTCCCTCTCTGTCTGCACTTCTGTAAGCTGTAGGGTGACCATGTCTAAAAACATGCTATCCACAAAACTCTCAGCCTCGTGGATGCACCTCAGTACCTGCAGCTGCCACTCAAGCTCCGAAACTTGGAGCTCCAAGTAACTGCAGCTGGTGGCACTTCCTGCACACGTGGTCGGTCAGAGTGCAAGGAGCTTCTAGGACTCCCCACATGTTGCAGGCAGTGCATAACACGAGCTGCCCTGCCATGTCTGTAGTTGAAAAAAAACCCCTAAATTTAAGTTAAATACAGTAAAAAAAGAAGTTAAATAATTTATGTGCTTTAAATAAAAACTAGAACTCTTATCTCTCCTTAGCTTAATCTATTTTAAACTGGAGAAAAACACTTACCCACTACTCACCAATCAGCTCTCACCTTTGTGCTGACCTCACTTTTTGAAGCTTACCCACACTTGTGCTGGTTTTGATCTCTCTGCCACTCTCTCGCACTGTCTTGTCACTCTTGTTATTTTCAACAAGAACTGACTGCAGGACACTCTTCCCAGACTGCTTCACCGTGATGCTGACTGCAGGGCACTCTTCCCAGACTGCTTCACCGCGATGCTGACTGCAGGTCACTCTTCCCAGACTGCTTCACCGCGATGCTGACTGCAGGTCACTCTTCCCAGACTGCTTCACCGTGATGCTGACTGCAGGGCACTCTTCCCAGATTGCTACACCGTGATGCTGACTGCAGAAACGCTCTTCCCAGACTGCTTCACCGCACTGCTGACTGCAGGACACTCTTCCCAGACTGCTTCACCGTGATGCTGACTGCAGGATGCTCTTCCCAGACTGCTTCATCACGCTGCTGACTGCAGGACACTCTTCCCAGACTGCTTCACCGTGATGCTGACTGCAGGACACTCTTCCCACATCCTTTCCACACCCAACCTGTCAAGACCCCTCAGAATCTTACATGTTTCGATCAAATTGCCTCTTGCTCTTCTAAAATCCTGTGGATACAAGCCTAGCCTGTACAACCTTTCCTCATAAGACAATTTTAGTTTGTCCAATCTATATAAAGATCAAAGTCCCCCTTAATTACTTTATGAACCTTGTTACATGTGCTCTAATTTTCAGATTTATGCCCCACTCTACTTTATAACTACTGTTAGGGGACCTATAAACAACTCCCACCAATAAAGAACCATAAAGAACTCCCACCATATTTTGTGCCCCTTCTTGTTTCTTACCTCCATTAGAATTGATTCAACTTGAATTTTTGAGCTAAGTTCCTCACTGCTTTTTTTAAATCCCATCCTTTATTATCAGAGCTACCCCTTGCCCTTTTCCATTGTGCCTATCTCTTCTTAAAGTTAAGCACCCTGGAATAATTAGTTTCCAACCTTGGCCACTCTGCAACCACATCTCCATAATGGTTATTGGATCAAACCTATTAATTTATATCTCTGTTATTACTTTATCTAATTTATTATTAGATGCTTTGCATATTCAGATTTAACATCTTTCGCTTTGACATTTTTCTCCTTATGTCATCTTAGTCACTAATGCCCTTTAACCTTTGTTATTTTCACTCTCCCTTCATGGACCCATTCTGCTTATTTTTACCCACAATGCTGCTCTGCTCTAGTGTCTTGACTTTTCCTTTCCTGAATTATCCCACTTCAGTCTGAACTTCTGCTGTCGCATAGAGACATTCAGTGGCTTGTGCCCATACTGCACCAAAGTTGGGACATTGGCCATCGGACACTGCATCACAGGTAGATCCATGAGTGCTGCCAGGTTGTGGGCCACTGCTTCCACTCTGTGGAGGCTGGGCACCAAGCTCTGCATGAAGCCCTGTGCTAAATTGAAGTTGGATTGCTCCAGATTGCTTAACAGTAACGAGGCTCTGTGGCAGGCCTGACAATACATCTTGATGTGCATACATTCTCCTTTACACCGCCCCATTGAAGTCCTCACTTGCATTCTCTGGGACCTGGGTCTCTGGTGAGCTGAAGCCTACTTCTGCCTATTGACTCGCCACGTGCTGATCCTGCCTCCAGGCTATCTACTAAGGTACCAGTATCAGTGCTTCTTCATCAAAGGGCTGGTGTAGCTCTCACCCTTCATGCTAAAGCTGCAATGGCTGACAAGCTGGCAAATCTTAGGTACCTGAAAGCAGAAATGAAGACGAGGAGAGTTGAGGGTGACTAAGTATTCAATGGTTTAATTGATCTATATTTGACTATATTAGTCTGTTTACTGATTGATGTTCATTGTACTTGATTGCTTCAGCCTGCTGGTGGAGCTAGAGTGCTGACACCATTCAGAAAGTTCTGGAATCTTGGCTGAAAGCATATGTTGATAAATCTTGTAATTGCTGAGATATTTTGAAGTACTGTAAATAAACCTGTTGTAGATTTAGAACTAGTGACATCTCTGCATTGATCTGAGATAAATCTGATATATAAGTTATACGGCAAACTGGTGAATACTAACATTGACAGGGTGGGAGGGGTTGGAAAAAGAAGCCCATGGTCACACCATTGATGAGGATGGGGTGGTATTCGAGAAAGTACGTTCCTGCCTTATGTATCATCATCTTGAATGCTCTCAGCAATGCTGAATTTAATGGCCTCAACCACAGCTGGTCTTATAATGCTGAATAACACCTCCTCCAATGAACTTGGTCAATACAGGCCAACTTGCGTCCCACTGGTTCCCTGCTGCTGTCTGTCATTAAGAACCAGCTTGTTCTGCAAGTGTGTGTTTCTTGAGAACTCCCTGTTCCCCTTTGGGAACATGGCATCTCTCCTTTTCACCCCTATCACTAATGCCTCCAGCGCTGCATCAGAAAGCCTATGATCCATCTCCCTGGCCTCTTGCTCTATTTCCTATGTTTTTCCTTCTAGCCAAATGATCCTGAACCAGTTAAAACAGTTCCTGTTGCATGTGTGCAACTTCCCTTTCGGAGGGCAGGCTGCCTTTAAGGGGTCCAGATATCTGCACGTGGTGCTGGCTGGGCCCTCTGTTGTGTGTGTTCCACACTAGGCTTTACAGTGAAATCATTCAAGTGATGATCCCTGTGCACATAAGTGGCTGGTTCCAATTCTTCTCCACCCTGCACCCCCCCCCCCCCGCCATTATGTTTGCTCTTTCAGTTTAATGCAGCAGTTTTCTAATCCTTTTACGTGACCAGTATGGAAAAAAACTGAAATTCAGCCTCGGCTTCCAAACAAATCCGGCAACACCAGCTCCAAGCAGTGGTCCCGCTTTGTTTCATTCTGCATTGCTTCAACTCCGTCTGCACCTGCTGTTTTCTCAAATGATCTTTAAACTTGAGTGGAGATGGTGGGGATACTGGTATAGTTCAACACTGCCTGTGGAGCCACCAGCACGCTGCCCTGCTCTGTTGCCTCTGGCACTTCGGTTTTTTTTTACAAAATTGAAACACTGTGCCATCTCAGCAGTAATCTGACCTTGCTGGAATGAATAGCTGCTGTTACAAAAATCCTTTTCAAGGAATTGTTCCCCAGCATCTCTTTGTGAAGTGTTGTGCTACGGTTTGGAGCATATTTATTGCTCAGTTGGCAGCACTTAAATAGGCTCTTCTCACAATAGTATTGTTCCACATCATCATTTATCTTTTGCACAGATGGATCAGCATGTTCACTCCATCCAAACATAAATACAAATTCTGACTTGTATCCCCAGTGTCTTCATTTGGGTGTGTCTTTATCCTTTTTCCCCACCCCCCCCCCCCCCCCCCCCCCCCCCCACCACCCCTGCTACAGGGCCATCTGTAAATTGTTCATATGATTTGCTTTCACAGGGTGCTGACCCTTGTTCCCCTATTAACACATTCTGCTATCTTACCATTATGCCACTATCAGCATCTTCTTTAGTCCTTAACACCACCATTAACACTCCCTTTGCCTTGTGTCCATGACATTTTTAACAACCTCTCCTGAGCTCCCACCTATCTCTGATCTTCTATTTTGCTCCACCTGCTCCACTCCCTCTTAACAGCCTAAATTCCATCACATTTCTACTTCTCTTTAGCACTGAAGAAGAGTCATGTGGACTCAAAACATTAATTCTGTTTCTCTCTCCACAGATGCTGCTAGACCTGCTGAGTTTTTCCAGCTTTTTCTGTTTTTATTTCAGATTTTCAGTTTTCTGCTTTTGTCTTTATTTGGGAGTTGCAACCCCCTGACTTAGGAAATAGTGCACAGATGGTGTTGTCAGAAATTATCCCCCCAAATCTAAGCCATTATAAAGAAATCCAAAGGAAAATGCAGTCACATTGGGTGGAATTGTCGCAGATTTCCACTAATTGCGGTTGTGGTCGGGAAAAACAACGGTTTACCCGCTGGCCGCAGTGACGGCTTTTCACATCGTATCGTCCAAATCCCACCTCATTAGTCATGCAGCCACATGTCATCTTGCTGGCAGGCAGCCTCTGATTCGGCCACCATGCCATTATCACACCATTTCCTCACTCTGGGTGCCATATCTAAACTGCAGCCGCGCGCACAGTTCTCAATGCTTGTAGTCCGGGAATGCTCCAGTGAGGACATGGCCCTGGAAGCTAGGAAGAGTTCAGTGACCCATCACTGGGATGCCTTGTGGAGTCCTGCCATGATGTCCTCAACCTCTGCTCTGGCTGCAGGAGGTCCAGTAATCTCACCACTCCAGCTTGGGAGGAGATGGCAGTGATGGTCAGTGCCAACATTGCATAGAAGAGGTTGGCCATTCAGTGCAGAAAGAGGATGAATGATCTCATCTGTGCCACCATCACACATTCACTGGCATCTCACTCACTGCCAGCTCAAGGGACATCACCATTCACTCTATCTCACACACATCACATCTCCATCTGGCCTCATCTCCTCTGGAGACTGCCTCCTCAGCCCTCATCATCTTGAAGCAACTTGCACAGATCAACATGTGTCCCTACACACGCCCTCAGATACCCCCCTTCCCCAGTATAGCCCTTGCCCTGCAGTCTCTTCCCTTGCCTGAGACCTCTTCGCCCTGCTTCCCCAAACAAGCCCTAGTCCTGCAGCCATTAAAAAGGCGTCCCCTGCCTTACAGCTGGTCTGGTAGGTAGAGACCTGCCTGTGTCCCCCCCTGAAATCGATCTGGTGCTGCCTGCAAAACCTGGCGATGATGACTGTGAATGCTGCCCGAAGCAAGATAGGCACACAACCCTCAAAACCCCGAGCGAAATGCAACTCGCCAGGCGCACGTCGCTTATGTACAGTTGTGTCAGCGTGCTCAGATGATCGGACATGGGGGGATAATTCTGGCAGGCAGGGATTATAATTATATGCAGATGCATTAAAATGATGTTCCCAACATGCAGCCGCAGGAAACGCGGCCCTTCATTGATGGTGGAGCGGGCGATTGCAAACTGGTTTCACAACGTTATGAAACCAATTTTTGGCCTTCCCGCCACATTGTTTGCTCATGCCTGCCATGACGCCCAATGCGAATGGGGATGGAAAATTCCGGCCATTAATTGAGTAATTTCAAGCAGTGAGTTGGGCATTTGATTTACCCCATCTTGTTTTGCCTGTGTCGCCACAGTGTGTTGAACTACCTGTTAACTACCAGAGAATACCTTGGTTCAGAAAAAAATGAAATTGCTTTTAAATGGGGACAAAGGGGTTATTTCCCTCTCCCCTCAGTTATTCCTGCCTCCCAACCTGAGCAGGATCTCTGTGAATAGAATGGGTTTGGTGGCTTGAATTGACACGCAAAAAAAGATGAAGTTTGATATGCTTTTAAACTAATGCCTTTTTTTTTTCTTTTTGTTTTTAAACTTCAGTTGTTTTATTGGATTCTAAAGAGTCACAAGCTGAACTGGGATGGACTGCTCACCCATCGGATGGAGTAAGTATGAAACACTTCCCTGACGTTTGCTTGTCAGCTCTTCACAGTGCATTTGGGCAGCTCATTTAAAGTCAAAATTTTCATGACCCACTCTCAGCACCATCAATCTTGGAGAAATAAGTGGATTTGAATTAATTATTGAAGATTGTTGATCAGGAGGCCAGTGGCTCCTTTCTTCCTGACCTGTGTCCATCTGGTTAAGGTTAAGAATATTGTGCCGTTCAACTGTTTTAAATCCTGCTAGCCTAACAGTGAGACACAAATGCTGGAACTTCATCAAAGATATTTCAAGATATTTCATAGATCACACCATGTACTGGGCACTGATTCATTGTTGCTCGGTACCCTGAGTAGTTAGTGATGTGGCTTTGTGGATACTTAGGTACACATATGCATGAATGTAATTCCTAACTCGTATTGGAATAATATAACAATTTAACAGTCAGTGTGTTTATTTTAATAAAATTTAATTTACAGCCGTTTCTAGTTATGCTTGAATGTTTGCCAAGCAATGATTATTGTATCTATTTATTGATGTCCTAGGTCAGTTTGTGTTGCTAAATCTATAGTGATCAAATTGGTAATTTTTTTTTGCTGAACACTATATCATGATTCTACTTTAAGAACTGATATCAGTGTACAGATTTTGAGGACATTCAGGCAGTCCCAGAAATCTAAGAAATCCTACATTAAAATGATAGTCTTCGAACTTTTTACTTTTTAAGATATATGAATTCTTGTGCTGATCAAGAAATGGAATTTAAGTGCTGCAGAGAATTTTGGACATCCACAGCAACCTCCCCTCTTTTTTTATGTGTGACCTATTCATTTAAATGCATGGGCCCTTTCATATGGCTGCACACATGAGGTAACTTAGAGGCCATTTTGTGCTTGGCCTGTGCTGTCACCCAAAGTGTCAGCATCAAGCACACCCAGATCAGGATTAACGTGGGTTGTTTAACAAGTAAAGCTTCCCCTACTTTACCCCAAGAAACGTTATAGTTCAGCTTCAGGACTCCTATCTCACCAGTGTGACAGTTTTTAATTTCCCACAACAGCACCTTTGTGTCCTCTCTGAATGAGCTTGATAAATCAAGGCCTATTTTGTATGTCATTCATGGCCTGCTGCTTAAAACACCCTGGAGGAACATAATTACCTCTTAAGCAATGCCTTCCTGATATGTTCCTGTAGAATCTTTAAGACAATCATTACCTGTGACAATTATTCATTTACTTTAAGGGTTTACTCTTTTATTGATTTTGAGACCATTAACGATGTCCTAAAATGAGACTATTGTTTACTCAGATATCCTATTTGATTAGATGGTCCTCTGCTGGATAATAAAGACATGAGTACTGCTGGTGCCAGGATGGAACAGTGGTGACTTTAAACATTTTTACAAAGTGGTCTACAAAGAACATCAGAATTTTGTGTTGCAGACCATTGTCCTAAAGCCCATTGTTGCCTAGATTGTCAAATAGATTTACCAGATGACGGTAGAAGAGGGACAGTGAAGTGACATTTGAGAAAGAATGGAAGTCATTGTTTCTTAGTGAATTTAATGGAATTTTAAATTTCCTTGATTTTGGTGGGGCTCAGGTAACCTTAGTCATCTAGCTGTCTTTTGATTGTGAGTTTTAACCTTGGTGCACCTGAGACAATCTCACTTCCCCATTCAGGGATATCCTCTTGCTTCACCTGCCTAGAGATGTTGTTCCAGTGTTCCCCTTCCCCACCCCACACCACACAGCCTGTTCATGGAACCACTGGATATTTGGCCCCTCAATTCAGCAAGGTGCCCGTTAGCACTCATTTAAGCACCAAGTCCCTCACTGTCAGTATTCCAAAGATACAAACTATTTTTATGTTATTTCATGGGATATTGGTGTCACTGGTAAGCATTTGTTGCCCATCCCTAATTACACTTGAGAAGGTGGTGGGTGAGCTGCTTTCTTTGAACTGTTTGCAGCCCATGTGGTGCAGATACACCCACACTGAAAATGGTCCAGGCCCCAGACAGAGAGTTTGGGTGGGAACAGCAGATGTATGTAGCATAGTGGCTTGGTCATATGTTTAAAATCAGGCCCCTAATATGCAAAACAAGGCTTTAACTAGACTAAGAGAGATAAATGTATATTTCATATTAAGATGATTACATTTATCCATTGAATTGTCATTTGTCACTTTTGGTACCTTTATTTTTTTTCACATGAAATCACTACCTTTCCTAAAAGCTTAAGCTTGATTTTGCCCCAAGATGTGATTATTTTATAAAAACAAAAAAACTGCGGATGCTGGAAATCCAAAACAAAAACAGGATTACCTGGAAAAACTCAGCAGGTCTGGCAGCATCGGCGGAGAAGAAAAGAGTTGACGTTTCGAGTCCTCATGACCCTTCGACAGAACTTGAGTTCGAGTCCAGGAAAGAGCTGAAATATAAGCTGGTTTAAGGTGTGTGTGTGGGGGGGCGGAGAGATAGAGAGACAGAGAGGTGGAGGGGGGGGTGGTGTGGTTGTAGGGACAAACAAGCAGTGATAGAAGCAGATCATCAAAAGATGTCAACAACAATAGTACAATAGAACACATAGGTGTTAAAGTTAAAGTTGGTGATATTATCTAAACGAATGTGCTAATTAAGAATGGATGGTAGGGCACTCAAGGTATAGCTCTAGTGGGGTTTTTTTTATAATGGAAATAGGTGGGAAAAGGAAAATCTTTATAATTTATTGGAAAAAAAAAGGAAGGGGGAAACAGAAAGGGGGTGGGGATGGGGGAGGGAGCTCACGACCTAAAGTTGTTGAATTCAATATTCAGTCCGGAAGGCTGTAAAGTCCCTAGTCGGAAGATGAGGTGTTGTTCCTCCAGTTTGCGTTGGAAATTTTGGATTATTTTAGTTGAATGCTGCTCTGGACTCCGAGTCTTGCAGAGTGCATAATCTTCCAAAATGCATTACGAGCATTTAATCAACTCAACTAATACAATTCTTCATCTTGACCTTTTAATCATACTTGGGCCTTTCTTTCAAAATCATTTGCAGAAAATCTTTGTTCAGATAAAATGTAGTACGATTGTGTTTTTCAAGTGAGTGAAAGAGGGATAAGGTTTAAATGTGACAGACTGTGTTAATTACTCACTTGTTACATTTTTTGTTTATACTCAAATTATGAATTCCATTCCATTATTTTTCTCTGAAAAATTAAATTGTATGATTGTATGATTTGAATATGAAATGGGTGATGAATTTGAGTAGGTTTTATATTTCAAGTTTTAAATAAAAGTTTTTCTATTGTTTACTTCAAAAGCTTATTGAGCTATGATAACAAGCTTCTTTCCTTATCTTAATCTGAGTCATTTTTATTATGTAAAAAGTGACTTGAATTTTGAAAGAGGGAGACATGGACGCATACCCAGGAACCAATTACAAAGCATTGAATTAATTGTTTGCAGAGATCTCTTGGAAACATACGCACACCATTGCTACAACATGGGAGAGCATTCTGCTGTGCTTTCAGATCCCTACTTTCCCTCTCTCCTTAAAGCTCACAACAGACTCTGGGAATTCATCAGTGAGCCAAATCTCGTTCCACCACCAGCTCTGCTGAATCCTAGGTCCCCCTGCTACAGTGATGCCAGAACAAAGGAACCTCCCTCTAGATGGTGCCATGCTCCAGTATCATCCCTCCAGTGTACCTGGAGCAGAGAGTCACTCCACGTTGCAACTAAACCCCACCCCTCCCCAGTATTGCAAAATAGCTGCCTCTAACATTGTGAAACCAACTTTTTGCCCTCAGCTTTATAAATGCTAATGCATAGATAGAAGAAAATATAAATATAAAGCACCGTTGATTTACTGTTGTCACAGAATTCAATCTCTGACACCTCACATTAAAGAAAAAAAATCTGAACTCCACAGGTCTGCTCATCCTCTGAGGATGGGTGAATTTCTTTGCATTTCTCAAAATGATTTGAAAAAAAATTGTAGTCTAAAATTATGAAAGCCTTGCTTCAGGTACACTTAACAATTTGCTCAATCTGTAATAGGAATTGCTCGATGTTACCTCACAATAGCCCCTACGATTAATGGTAGAGTATCCATTTATTGACATTTGGCACAGGAAATAAATGTTTATTTTTCTCAGTGGAATTGCTGAACCCTTGGAGATCCCTCACGCTGCGCTATCCTGCTGTGTAGCAGTGTTTCCAGACCCTATGATCCTGCTTGCAGTGCTCCTAACCTAATATAAAACTTGAAAAAATGCCACAGACTGTCAGCTAGTCAGTATATTAAAAATCCAAAGCCTGCAGACAGCACAGTCCAGATATTGGTTTGTTACAGATGCAAAACAATCTTTCCACTGAATGCTTCCAAGCAGCAGCCTAAAATTGGCCAGTGCATTAAAATCCCCAAAGTTCCCTCACCAAACAATAATGAAAGTATTGGACTATTGCTTCTGACGTGTAACTTGTAAAGCACCTTCTACTCTGCCAAATTTACTAACCAAACAAAAGCTCTACTCTCAATCAGCCTGTGGCTCACTCGCGCATGCTAGAAGCCACATATATTCAAACACAAGGCCCTGTTCTTTGCAGACTAAAGGAATGTGTCGACACATTGCACCTTTTTCAGTTAAGCAAAAGCTTAGAGAACAGTTTATCCCTGGTTCATTCCCCAGGATAATGTCCTTGACCAATCAGAGTTGACCTGTCCGATTTAAATTTGAACAAAGCTGGACAGTTAACTTCCATACTGCATTCTCCATGACAACGCCTGCACCAATCAAAGTCCACTTGCCAACAAATTAGCACTCTCTTTTCATGCAGTATAAATTGTTGTTTCCCTGTAACTGTTGGAAATTTCTTGTAAGCCATTGTGATGAGTGCAAGACAAATAGCTTTGATAACGTGTCTCTCTTTTTCAGCAATATTCAAGTTCTGTACGACCAAATGACTATAGTTGCATAATACTTCACTGTGTTAGGGAAACTCTCACATAAAATATGTTGGACTGAGAATGAATAGCTTCAACAGGATTGCAAACAGCTACTCTGCAATAATGATTTTTCAGAGCTTCATTTGTAATTTACAGCAAAGACTTGTACTTGCATTGTGTCATCTACACCATGAACCAGCAAGGGGCTTCACAAGATGGGAATGGACACCAAGTAGGAGGTGGGAGAAGGGTTAGGGGAGTTGACCAAAACTGTATTTTGAAGGTAAGTTTTTAAGGAAGCTTTTGAAAGTGCATAGTTTTTTGTGAAGGGAATTGTAGAGTCCAGGGTCAGGATGGCAAAGCCAGTTTTGTGTTGAAGTTGCATAAACGGACTTTGCATAGGATACTTACTGATAACCAGAGAAAGGAGAATTTTGACTGAACTGTCTGGCCTGAACTTGAACGTGCCATTGCCACACCAAGGCACAGCATGGGCTGATGCTGTATTACATGCCTGTAATCAGCGTCTTCAGGGAGGTGAAAGGTCAGAGCCTAGTCTACAGCCAGTTCTTCGTTGCATAATATTTGATTATCCTTCTAGGAGTGACATCTGACAAGAAAATTTTAGAATTGTGGCTCTGTTTGTGTAAAGAAGTCTGAAAAGAAAATAATGGCCACAAAAGTTTACAACCCTGTACATAGGAATAAAAGATTTGGATAAAGGATAGTTGGATACACAGCTGCAATGTTTATTATGTAACCCGCCTGTATTTGGAAATACGAGACAAGTTTATCAGGTGTTGTCCCACCCATCCACTTCAAGTTATAGAAACATAAGACGGAATATAGGAATAAGAGGAGGCCATTTAGCTCCTTCGATCCTCTTCCTCCATTCAGTTAGATCATGGCTGATCTGTACCTTTAATTATAAATACCCATTTTAGTTACCTACCCGTTTTGGTTGCAAACTCTGAATACAGTTGCCTAACAAAACTCTATTATTCTCCATTTTGAATTGACCTAGCCACACACAGCTTCTTTGGGAAGGATCCCCTCACTCCCCTTTGTGTGAAGACCAGCTTTCTAACATCACTAGGCTTAGCTCTGGTTTTTTAGGTTCTGTCCCCTTGTTCTGGGCTCCCCGACGAGAAGAAACCATTTCTCTCAAACTATACTCACAACTTCTTTGACTGTCAATTAAATCACCTCTTAAATCCTGGCTGTGAATCTCATTTAGGGACTTGGAAAAAAAGCTATGTTAGACTGTGAAGTCTGAGAGAGGTGGAATGCTGATTACGAATATCTTGAGATTTAAAAATTCTGTTTTATCTCTCTTCAGTGGGAAGAGATCAGCGGAGTGGATGAAAACTATAAACCAATTCGCACTTATCAGGTCTGTAACGTCATGTCTCCCAATCAAAACAACTGGCTTCAGACCGGTTGGATTCCACGACAGAATGGGCAGAGGATCTTCATTGAGCTGAAGTTCACGTTAAGAGACTGCAACAGCATCCCAGGAGTGGTTGGAACATGCAAAGAGACATTTAATCTTTACTATATTGAGTCAAACAATGACCTGGGCAGAAACATTGAGGAGAGCCAGTATGTGAAAATTGACACGATAGCAGCGGATGAAAGCTTCACGCAAGGAGATCTTGGCGAGCGCAAAATGAAACTTAATACAGAAGTTCGAGAAATTGAGCACCTTGGCAGGAAAGGATTTCACCTCGGCTTCCAGGATGTAGGGGCCTGTGTAGCCCTTGTTTCAGTAAGAGTTTATTACAAAACTTGCCTTTCCACGGTGCAAAGTTTGGCTGTTTTCCCAGACACTGTGGCAGAAGCTGCCTTCTCGACCCTGGTGGAAGTACGAGGATCATGTGTTAATGACTCTGAAGCAGAAATGGGCAATCCCCCCAGGATGCACTGCAGTGCAGAAGGTGACTGGTTGGTACCTATTGGGAAATGTACTTGCAGTGCTGGGTACGAGGAGAAAGATGGCAAGTGTGAAGGTAAGCACTTTGTTGCAGGATGTTTCTTTTCAGTTCATGTGAGATTTGGGTTAGTAATGCAGAAAGACACCATTGGAATCTGTATCGATTAGGTCAATGGTATTGCTAGGAGCCACAGTGTGTTTTTGAAAACAAGTCTCGAGATTTACCAAATGCAGGTAAAGGTGCATTTATTATCTTTCCCCAGTTGCCATGGGAGAGTATTGGTGGGCATCTACCACTGCTCCTGTAAAGTGATGGTGTTCTCACAATGCTGTTTGTTAGATAGTTCCAGGCTTTTGACTCGGTGATGATCACAGAATGAGCTATTTTGCCCAAGTCAAGGAGGTAATGAACTTGGAGATGATCTTGTAAGATTGCTGCTCTTTCTTTCTCCTCTTTCTTGCGGTAGGCCTGGACGTGCTGTCTAAGTGAGTTTGTTGCTGTACTGCACCTTGTAGTTTATACATGCTGCAGCCACAGTGAGTGGTAGATAGTGAGTTTAGTGGTAGAGATGCCAATCAAGCAAAACTGCTTTCTGCTTGAATATGTCATGCTTCTTGAGTAGTGTTGCAACTGTAGCCATCCATATAAGTGGTAGTCATGCATCACACTCCTGACTTGAGTCTTTGTAGTTGGTGGAAAGGGTTTGAGGTGAACCCCCTATTGCATATGCAGCCTCTGCCCTGATCTAATCACTTTAGCGTGTTGATATGGTTGGCCCATCAAGCTTCTGGTTAGTGGTGAATGGTGAAGGTTGGGTACTTTGTCATGGGGGTGCCTTTTCTTGTTGGCGATGTTCATTACTTGGTACTTAGTTATGAATATCACCTATATGCCTATATCTCGTTGATGTTCCAGGACCTGCTGTAGGCTGGCATGGGATTCTCATTCATTGTAGAAATCGAACTAAATGCTCTCAAATTTTCAGCAAACGGACTCTAAGCTTGACCTTGTGTCAGGTCACTAATGAAGCAACTCAGGCTAAGGATATTTATGTAGTAATGACCTTTGGCTTTGCTAATTCACCTCTAATGATCTCAGCCATCTTCCCTGTATGTCCATGACTCCAGCTGAAAAGACTTTTTTTCCCTTTCGACCTCGATTAACCTCTGGCTTGGGCTCCTGATGTCTTGATCTCTGGATCCAGACCAAGGCAGAATCAGTAGACAAAAGCTTTCAACAGAACTGGAACTAAACATCGATAAGCTGATGACTAGTGAGTGAGTATTGTTTAATGGCAGTCTTGTTTATTTTTCATTCATTTTGATGATGATTAAGAGGAAGGCGATACATCAGTTGACCTCATTAATGTTCCTAGTAGAAAGAGCACCCATTGCCGAACTACATAGAAATGATACTCTACAATTTTAATCCAGGTTCTTCTGGAAAGCAAAGCCGATCCTTTTACATTGCACGTGGTTGTGTAGCTAATTGGAGTCTATAATAGCATTGCTGCAACTCATTTCCTTTCTGAATCCAAAGCTACAGATGGAGTTCATATTGTATTAATGATGGATGGTAGGCACATAAATTGCCAGGATATAAGGAAACAAAGTAATGAGTATGGTGAAATTTTGTTGAATTATAATTTCCTATAATGTTGCTTGGAGACTAATGCTTTAAAGTGCTTGATGTATTTTCTGTGCGCTTGTAAATAAATTGATAGCTTTTAAAAATTGATTTAAATTTTAGATTTTTCTCCCATTTTAGGTCACCAATTATTATTGCATCCTCCAACCATTAGAAAGACTTCCAGAATCTAGAAATAGCTCCAAAATTATCATACAAATATTTAATATGTATGAAGCTGTTCAGCCATTTTAACAGATGCTAACCTCATTAAAACAAAGGAAAATTCTAACTTTGATTTTCTTAGAGTTCTTCTTCCGTGCAATTTGACAGGAAAATAACGTACAACAGCATAAGTTCATACTATTATCAAAGCAAAATACTGCGGATGCTGGAAATCTGAAACAAAAGCAGAAAATGCTGGAAAAACTCAGCAGGTCTGACAGCATCTGCGGAGAGAAAGACAGAGTTAACGTTTCAAGTCTGTATGACTCTGAAGAAGACTTTGAACGTTATCTCTGTCTCTCTCTCTCTCCACAGATGCTGTTAGACCTGTTGAGTTTTTCCAACATTTTCTGTTTTTGCTTTAGGTTCATACTATTTCTCTGCTCACTTGTTTCCTCTGAGAGGAGTCTGTGTTCTGCTCCTTCTATTAACCTGGCCAAGAAAGTGCCTGAGTCTTGCGCTACTGAGTGTCAGGCACTCATAGACCGTTTTCCTGTGTTAGGCTGAAGGGTGATTTAAATTGAGATCTTTAAAATGATTAAGTTAAAATAATTAGTCTCCAAGCAACATTATAGGAAATTAGAATGTGTTTCCCCCTGTGGGGAAATCCAGAAAAGGAGAGCACAATCTTAAAATTAGAGCTTAGGCTGGTTAGGAGTTAAATCAGGGAAGCACTTTTCCCACACAAACAATCGTAGAAACCAGGAAGCACTCTCTCCCTCAAACGCTTTGAAGGCTAAGTCAATTAGACCTTTCAAGACAGAGATCAACAGATTTTTGCAGCGAGCAGTATCAAGGGATAAAAACAGAGAATGCTGGAAATACTCAGCAGGTCTGGCAGCATCTTGGCAGGACCAGAAATTCCCACCAAAAGTCAGTGGATCTTTGTTGGTCCGCTGAATTATCCCGCCTGCTCGTGACGGACGCCGCTGTGGGTGTGACCAAAAAATCCCGGCCAATGCTTCGAATAGAACACTTCTCCGGAGTAATGTTGGACTTGCAATGTTAACTTTGTTTCCCTCTCCACAGATGCTGCCAGACCTGCTGAGTATTCCCAGTAATTTGTGTTTTTATTTCAGATCTCCAGCACCCGCAGTATTTTGCTTCTATACAGTATCAAGGGACTGAGATCAATGGGAGGTAATTGGAGTTGTAATAAAGATTGGCCATGATCTGATTGAACAACAGTCAGACTTGAGGGGCTGAATGGTCAACTCCTACTCATATCTTTATATATACTGTTATTTGCCTCACGGTATTTCAATGGGTGAGGGAGCCTATTAAAAGCACAAGCAGAAACGTAATTTATGCCAGGTACTTAGTACAATTTATTCCAATTTTCTGCAATATTCTTCAACAAGTGAGGTAGGCCATACCCTTGTTTCTACCTATATGAATAATTAGGGGCAAAATAATAAGCTTCATTTTTTGGTCCGCTAACAGAATTTAACATTTCACAAAAGCAAGATTACAGGCAACCAGTCCCCATCCCTCTTGTCAATGATAGGCTGGAAACAAGAAAGGAATTGTATTCATTTAACTTTCTTGCAACATTCCAAAGTGTGTCAAAGCCAGTGAAATGCTTTTGAAATGTAATCACTGTGGAAATCTAGGGAAACATGGGAACTAACAGGTGCACAACAAGATCCCTCAAAGAGCTAATAAATAATATAATAAATGATCAGATTATCTATTTTGGAGATGTTAATGGATAAGTGTTGGGCAGGGTACTGAGATAACGTTATCTGGGGAAAAAACTGATGAAAGCAGGAACAATTGCTGTTAATACAATAAATACTTGTATTCACTAAATCCTGTGCGATCAACTTAATTTATTGTTGGGCACTACTTTGTCTTAATATCCATTCAAGGGATATGGCATTGCTGACTAGGCCTGCAATTATTGCCCTTGTCCAGAAGGCATTTAAGGGTCAACCACATTGTGGGTCTGGAGTCATATGTAGGACAGACCAGGTAAGGACAGCAGATTTCCTTCCCTAAAGGACATTAGTGAACCAGATGGGTTTTTACAACAATCAGCAATGGTTTCATGGTCATCATTAGACTTTTAATTCTAGATTTTTATTGAGTTCAAATTCCACCACCTGCTGTGGTGGGATTTTAACCCTGGTCCCCGGAGCATTCCCCTGGGTCTCTGGATTACTAGTCTAGTGACAACATCACTACGTCACCACCACCCCCTCCCCCCCCCCACTTTAAAATAGTAATTTCTCACTTGAAGGTATATTTTGCAAGATTTAGTGAGAATTAATTTAGGGTTGTTCTGATGTGCCAAAGCTGATTTTTTTTAATGTCTGTTAATTCGCATTTATAGTCTGATATTGGAAGCAGCGTATGAAGTTTTCACAATGTCTTGATCGATATTTTTCCCTCAGCCACAGCACCAAACACAGGTAAACAGCTCATTCATTTGCTCCAAAACTGTATATCTTGACCAACAGATTTCCTCTCATAACTGTGACTACACTTCAAAAGTGAGGAGTTTGGGATGTCCTGAGGCTGTGATAAGAATTTACGCGATGCAAGTTCATTCTACCAAGGATTTAGTAAAATGTCAGTGAGAATTCACAAAGTGTTTTAATAAACAACTGCTACATAATTTCCTCCCTCCTGCACCACACCCCCAAGTCCCCACCTTTGCAGCTGCCTGTTTAATGTGGATAATTTATATTGTCCAGTTTACACAGTCTTTGGGTGGCGTCAGCAAGAACCTTGTAGGATGTGATTGAAACTCAGCAGGTGTCTAAGATGGAGCTTTGGCCCTGAATGTACAGTTCCCAGACTTACAGACACTGTCTCAGGCTTTAACAAAAAATCCACTGTCCCTGATGCTGGTGAATGCATTGTGTACAAATCCACACACTCACAGCTGACCATTTTCTGCCATGGGAACGTGTAAATTTGTGATTTGGACAAATTGAAATTTTTAATTCTTCATTATATTAGGTACCATTTTGTGTCAACTGTAAACCTGCAAGAACGATCTGGCTTTTTGTAAAATGCAAGCTCTTCACCTTGTTTTGCAACTTTTTGGAAATCTCCATCTTTTTCATTCTCATCCTCGTTCTTTCACCCCTACATTTGAAGCAATGAAGGACAATCTTGCATTTATATAAAGCCTTTCACAACCTCAATGTCCCAAAATGCTATAAAGCCAATTAAATACTTTAAGGGTAGTTACTGTTGTGATGTAAGAAAAGCAGCAGCCAAGTTACCACAGCCAAGATACCACAATCAGAGAAGAACTAAGCATCAGGTCACCTCCTTGTAGATGTTGATCGATGGATATAGAGAACTCTCCTGCTTTATATTTTTTAAGAAGTGGTGCCATGGGAATCTTTTAGACCCACCACTGCTCAGCACTGCCCTGAGGTGTTAGCCTGGATTATGCTTGCAATATGGAGCAGGGGTTGAGGCCACAATATTCTGACTCAGGTGAGGGTACTGCCACTGTACCATAGCTGATTTTAAACCTGTTTCTGTAAACCACACTGAGCTTTCCTGCCCTGAATGTCCATTTTACGTAGCTGAGTACATGACATGTGCATGGGGACACATGTTGTGAAACTGCATGCATTATGCAATTACTCCATTTTGCCCCTACCTTGCACTGTTTGGACATCACATTGCGCAGCACCCTTGCTGCCCTTCAAAATTGCCCTCAGGACTTTGGACAATGTGGAAATCTTAAGCCATTTTGCACCAGTTAATTAGGTGTAACCTAATGGAAAATCCACCTTCCTGGATTGACAAGTGGCCTCGTCAATGAATAGAAAATCTTTCTTGAGAACCAGATAGATGTATATCAGGAGCGCATTTTCATTCATAGGAGATCAACATCACTCTTTGACCCATCTGGCATCCTTTCAAGTGTTGACTTAACTGTTCCCATCCAATGTGCCCCAACATTTGCACGTTATGTGCAGAGCAAAATCCCTTGTTCTATAAACTCGTACTTTAGTTCTAATTACTTTGTAACAATTGCTCTTTCAAATAGAGCTGTCACAGGGGTATCATTAAGCTGTTTTTCTGCCATCTTCTCGGGCCTCAGTAATTGACTCTTTCACCATTCAATAACATGACCACAGGCAAGGGAAACGTGATGCTCTGGAATGTGTAGAGATCTATGCTGGGTACCATCCTTTTCCTTCCTTGGCTGATGACAGTGATTGCAAACCAGGTTGTCAGCCTTCCACTGGTTAGGCATAAGTCTGTGTCTTTGTAAGGTTACTTAATCTGTTTACATAATAGACACACATTTACACACACACACACACACGCACACACACATGCACACTCACACACTCACATTTACACACACACATATACACACACACACACGCATGCACACATGCACACAGTGGACAGGGGAATTTTTGTCCATTGTCATCTGTTGTCCTTTACTAATTGAGCTATTCTAGAGCTTGGTGCCAGCTGTGTGCTGAACCGCGTATAATGTGTTGTATCCCCCAGCAGATAAAATACAGCTATGGAGATTCACCTAAACATGATACCTCAATAGGCTGATCCAAATACATGTCTCTATTTCATAACTGGCTACTTTGAGAATCATTGGATTGTAAAATCTGTCTACATTTATAACATAAATCAGCTTTAGAAATACTTTTTGTCACACTGTGTGCTCCAAAAAGTACAGATGTTGAAATTCTAAACAGGCTGCATTGAACATTTGTTGAAACTCATTATTGCCATCTGCTGCCTTTTTGCAAGTTTCCTAATATCAAACTTAACCCTTGAATGTGCTGGATAAATGAACTTGGACGTGTTCAGCTCCACGAATGTTCTTTGAGTTGCAATTTCCAATTGTCAGCACAGCTTAAGAATTAAAACTGATGTCAGCAATTGCAAATAGTAAGTGTTTTGTTGAGGATTGCCATTGTCCTTTTGGATTTGCAGTGGTATCTTCCAATAACTCTTTCACGTTTGCCAGTTCCACACCCAACCAGTGCTACCCAAGTTAATAGAAGTTCAGAGGCTGTTGGGTAATTTCGGTCAATAACAACCTTTTGTTTACAGTTGTTTAGATTGTTACATTGCTGTCTTCACTTCGTACCCATAGTCCACTGTCATGTCCTTTTCCCTTCTGTCCCATGCTAACTCTATGCTCAGTAGTCTCCCTGATTGAGCATGTTTAAACACTGATTCACTGTAGGGACAAGAATGGGGGACACCCTAATGATTGATGATCATTTCTGCATGATTAGCAAATATATTTTTTCCTTCTGGTATTAGGTACATTGCGTTGAGTCCCTGCAGCAAACTGAAATGCAAATTTCAGGAGGAGTTTCCTAACTCTTGTGTTGATAGTGTCAGCAGCTTTACAGCACTTACCAGCATAGTAAGCAAGGCAGTTTTTTCTCAAATCTGTGGAGGAGGTCTTGATCAGCGCGTTGGCTTTATTTCAAGTGGTGATAGATGACTGCCTCTATTATCCTTGGGAATTGGGAATAGCTAGGTCAAGTTATTTTATTTACAAATAGCTATAAAAATAAAAGCAGGCAGAACAACTGGCACCAGATTTGGATACACCAAAGGCACACCCAGCCCCACAACCTGACAAAGTCTCCCTCAGTAACATCTGGGAACTTGTGCCAAAATATAGACCAGCAGTCGCACAAACAGGTCAACCGTAGCCTGGCATAATCATGCTCACAGAATATACATTTCAGCCATTGTCTAAGAAAAGCAAATCTATCCACCTCTCCTTGACATTCAATGGGATTACCATCACTGAAAGAAGTGGCCATTGAGATAGTTGATGCATTGGTCCTAATTTTCCAAATTCCTTAGATTTGGGGAAGGTTCCATTAGACTGGAAAATAGCAAATGTAAGTCCTTTATTCAAAAAGGGAGGGAGACAGAAAGCAGGAATCCACAGGCTAGTTAGCCTAACATCTGTCACAGGGAAAATGTGAGAATCTATTATAAAGAATAGTATAGCAGAGCACTTGGGAAAATTCAAGGCAATCAGGCAGAGTCAACATGGTTTTCTGAAAGAGAAATCATTTTTAACCAATTTATTGGAGTTCTTTGAGGGAGTCACATGTGTTGTGGATAAAGGGGAACCGGTGGATGTACTGTACTTAGATTTCCAGAAGACATTTGAAAAAGTGCCAAATCAAAGGTTATTGCAGAAAATCAAAGCTCATGGTATAGGGGGTAACATACTACTATGGAGAGAAGATTGGCTAGCTAACAGGAAGCAGAGAGTTGGCATAAATGGGTCTTTTTCTGGCTGGCAGATTGTGACGAGTGGTGTGCAACAGGGATCAGTACTGGGGCCTCAACTTTTTACAATCTGTATAAATGACTTGGATGAAAGGACCGAAGGAATGGTTGCTAAATTTGCTGACAACACAAAGGTAGGAAAGTAAATTGTGAGGACATAAGGAGGCTACAAAGGGACATAGATAGGTTGAGTGAGTGGGCAAAGATCTGGCAAATGTAGTATAGTGTGGGCAAATGTGAAAGTGTCCATTTTGACAAGAAGAATAAAAAAGAAGCTTATTACTTAAGTGGTGAGAGATTGCAGAGCTCTGAAATTCAGAGGGATCTGCGTGTCCTAGAGCATGAATCACAAAAAGGTTAGTATGCAGGTACAGCAAGTAATTAGGAAAGCTAATAGAATGTTATTTATTGTGCGGGGAATTGATTACAAATGTAGGGAGGTTATGCTTCAGTTGTACAGGGCACTGGTGAGACCACATTTGGAGTACTCTGTACAGCACTGGTCTCCTTATTTAAGAAAAGATGTAAGTGTGTTGGAAGCAGTTCAGAGAAGGTTTACTCGACTAATACCAGGAATAGTTGGGTTGTCCTTTGAAGAAAGTCTGGACAGGTTAGGCTTGTATCGACTGGAGTTTAGAAGAGTAAGAGGTGACTTAATTGAAACCTTTAAGATCCTGAAGGATCTTGACAGGGTGGATGTGAAGAGAATGTTTCCTCTTGTGGGAGAACCTAGAACTAGGGGGTCACTGTTTAAAAATAATGGTTCCTCATTTAAGACAGAGATGAGAAGTTTTGTCTCTCAGAGGGTTGCGGGCTTTTGGAACTCTCTTCCTCAAAAGGCGGTGAAAGCAGAGTCGTTGAATATTTTTAAGGCAGAGCTAGATAGATTCTTGATTAACCAGGGGGTGAAAGGTTATTGGGGGCAGGCAAGAATGTGGGGTTGAGGTTACAATCAGATCAGCCATGATCAGACATGACCTTATTGAATGACAGAGCAGGCTTGAGGGGTTGAGTGGCCTACTCCTGCTCCTAATTCATATGCTCATATGTTTGTATGAATACCCCAACATCAACATCCTGGGGGTTACTATTGACCAGAAACTGAACTGAGCAGCCATATAAATACTATGGCTACAAGAGCAGGCCACAGGCTGGGAATTCTGCAACATGTAACTCACCTCTTGACTCCTCAAATCCAGTCCACCACCTACATGGCACAAGTCAGGAGTGTGATGGAATACTCTTCACTTGTCTGGATCTGTAAAGAACCCATAACATTCGTAGCTTGACATGATGCAGGACAAAGCAGGCCATTTGACTGGCATCCCATATTCCTCTACTGTTGCACAGTGGTAGCAGTACGTACCATCTACTTGATGCGCTACAGCTCCTTCACGAAGGCACATCCCAAACCTGAAACCTCTCATAACAAGAAGACCAAGGGCAGCAGATACATTGGAAAACCACCACATGCAAGTTCCATACCATCTTGTTCTGGAACATCTTTGTTGTTCTATTATCATCATTGTGTCCCAATCTGGAACCCACTACCAATTAGCACAACAGGTGTACCTGCACCACATGGACTGCAGCAGTTTAAAAAGACTGATCACTACCACCATTTCAAGGGTAATTGGAGATGGGCAATAAATACCCCCTTGCCACAATGTTCACATCCTGTGAATGAATGAAGAAAAGAATCACTGTTATCCCTGGTTTTCTTGGTGGAGTAGCTGCCTTCAATGATTATTACAACTCAATCACATTTTTTTGCAGCTAGTTTTAAATCGGTCTTTGTTTTTATTTATTTTGATGCTGTTAGAAGTACACAGTATGGAGCCTGAACAGTCCAACAGTTCTCTATTGATGCTGACAGATGAGTGACATAGTACGACATCTTGCGAGGGATTTAAGAGTCAAGCATGGAGATTCCTGTTGAGCTGATTTCAGCTTTCAGGAAATTGGAAGGCTTTATTTTTCAAACATTTGAGGAAATATATGTTGTCGGCATGTTTTATAAATGAACAAGTAGATGGCCAGATTGGAGGATGTGTTGATGGAGATCATTTATGCTCATTTGCAATGTACTGTCTTTACAGATTAAAGGAAGACAGTTATTGAACCACAGTATTTTTACAGTGCTTTCCAAATACACAACTACAGCACTAAATCGTATTAGTGCAATTCATAGAATAATGTTAGAGGAATGCTTTACCTAAAATGAAGAATACTAGGGAGGTGACTCAACAAGTCATAGATTGAATCACAGACCGTTACAGTGTTATCCCACCTCTGGGGCTTGGAATTAAATCTAATTCAAAGCTCACTCTGCTTGACGGGAATGTATAGCATAATGGAGTATGTTAGACTCAGTCCCATAAAGGGTTAACTGTAATATTCCATGATATCATAGAAGGAAGTGACATATTCTCCTGATCTGAGATTCTAGGAGAAAGAAACTAGTGTAAGGGAGTGTTCTCATAACTGTAAATATGTTACAATAAAGTTAGGGTTTGCAGCCAACAGTCTTTGTGCGTTATTGAAAATACTCCAATCCAACCACACAATAATATATGGTGACAAGCGGTAAAAAGATGGAAAAATCCCCATCCCAACTGGAGAGTTTTGAGAAAGTTGCAGGTCATAATCAGGCTGAAGTGTGGCCAAAGTGTTATAAGAGACTCGCTCGATTTTGTACTGCGTTGGGTACCGCAGCAAAGCCAGACTGTGAGCAGGTCAGCATTACATAATGGACAATTATGTATGCAACATTTAGTTACCCTGGATCGATAAAGGTAAAACCACATATGCCAAAGTTATTGATGCATTGGAGACATATTTCACTCTCTACATGAACACCATCATGGGACATGCAAAGTTCAATACACGCACCTAGAGACACATGGAGTTTTGATACATTTATTAATGATTTGTACTGACTAGCAGAAGACTACGAGTGTGGTAGTCTGAAAGAGGAGCTAATTCACAGCAGAATAGTTGTTGGAGTAATTGGTGATGCATTTATCAGATAATTTGCAGTCCCAAGAGATTTGACACTGGTAAAGGCGATTTAATTAATAGGCAACCCGGGATCAGGAGGCAGAACCAATGGGTAGCCAGGAAATAGAGAGAGGGAGACCCTGAATCCCAAAGTATTTGTTAGACATAAAAACAAGAAAATAGAGAGAAGGAGAGACATGCAGCACAAAAAGCAATTAATGGTGGCAGCCCCAACAGCTGTTGGCGCAGAGAAAAAGGCATGGGCATGGGAATTGCCCTGCCAAAGATGTGCAATGCCATTGGTGCAAAAACATAGGGCATTATCAGGCAGTATGTCAGAGTAGAAAAAATAGGCAGAACACTCAAACATAAATAACTTTAAAAGGATCAGAGTCCATGAAGCTGAAGACTCACAAGAAATAGAGATACCCTTAGAGGAGATAACAGAGCTAAGTGGAAACTATTGGAGTGCAGAGATCCTGGTAGAAGATCACAGGACACACTTTAAGCTAGATATTCCAGCAGTGATTTCTGTTCTTTCAGAAGCTAAGCCATGGTTAAACAGGAGAGTTCTTCCATCCTGCAAAAAACTACATGGACTAGGAGGAACAGAGCTGAAGGTTCTGGGAGAATTAATAGCTACTTTAAAACACAGAGAAAGTAATTACCGAAGTACTATTCATAATTCAAGATCAGAGTTGTTCACTTTTAAACAGAAAGGCATGTATAGAATTGAATCTAATCTGCAGAATAGAAGAAATAAAGAATTGTGAAGGTCAGGGATCGGGAGAGCTAAACATAGTATATCATACAACACCAAGCCCAGGAGCGAAACCAATATGCTTATACACACTCAGAAACGTTCCACATCCTTTACTTCCAAAGGTAATGAAAGAGATGAACTCAATGGGAAGATAAGGAATCATTTCACCTGTAAAAGAGCCAATGATTTGGTGCTTGGGGATGGTACCATTTCTGAAGTGAAGCCCAATGGTTCCAAGAGAATATATGTTGATCTCAACAACTAAATAAAACTGTGAGAAGAGAGGTCCATCCAATGGTACTAGTAGATGAGTGTTTAGCAAAATTAGGGAAGAGCTCAATATTCTCTAATTTTGACTCTAACAGTGGATTCTGGCAAATACCACTAGAAGTGGAGCCCAAGCTTCTCACAGCTTTCAGAGATTCTGCTTTAATAGGTTACCCTTTGGAATAACATCAGCACCAGAGATCTTTCAAAAAAACAATGTAAAATCTTTTAGAGGGCTTATACAAAGTTGTTTGCCACGTGGATGATGGGTTCACTCAAGCTGAGCAGGACATGAGACCAGTGCAGAGAAGAGGTAGGATTGACACTCAAAAGTAAGTGCGAGTTTTCACAGACAACAATCAGGTTTCTTGGTCGCAAGTGCATCAGGAATAAAGGTTAATCCACTGAAGTCCAGAGTCATAAAAGAATTTGCAGCTCCATGGAACATCACGGAACTACAAAGGTTCATGGGAAGAAGGTTGCAGACACAGATTCCTATCCTTTCACATACATTGATGCCACAGGTCAAAGACACCAACTTAGAGAAAATGTGAGAAAGAGAGGAAACTTACCAAAGTAAACAGGTGAAACACTATGATAGTCATCATGGAGCAAGATGATTATCATATCTTCAACAGGGAGAACAGGTTCACATTAGAGATCAATTGAGATTTGGAGAAATAGCAGAGAAATCACCACACCTGCGATCTTACGTCGTCCAGATGAAACAGGACACAGTGAGAAGACGCAGAAGAACTTTAATCACAATTGAGCACCAGAGTCGAAATCAGGGACCAGAGGAGTTGCAATCATTAGAAATGAAAGAAGATACTGAAACAGGTGATCCTGAACATTCTTTTAGTTTGAATGCTGTTCAACAGCGTGCAGAGGACCAAGAGCAAAATGCAAAGGCCTTATTCCCTACAAATGCGAGTAGAGTGAGGTACAGTAGAGTACTGAAGACACTACAACGCTTAGTGTAAGAGAAGGTGAGAATCTCAAAAAACTGGAGGAAGGAGAGAGAAGGGAGGACAAGAAGACAACATGGAGAGAGAAAGGAAAACAACATTTACTTAAGAAATCAAATAACACTACATTTGCTACAAAACTTCAAAACACTGAAATGTTCAGAATGACTGGGAGCTGAAACATTAGGTTTCCAGGAATGTCAGAGAATGTTGAAATCTGAAAAGTGACTTAGGGGGAGATGTAGTATAATGAAGTATGTTCGACTAAGTCCCATAAAGCATTAACTAATAGCCTGTGATTTCGTAGGACGAAGTGACATACTGTCATATGATCTGAGAGTTTAGGAGAAAGCAGCATAGAAAGAAACTAGTGTAAAGGACGGTTCTCATAACTGTAAATATGTTACAATAAAGTTTGCAAGGAGTTATTGAAACCACTCCAACCCAACAACACAATAATATAGAATGAGCTGCATTTGCAGTTGAATTTACTGTGCAAAGACACATTGCTCTGTTCATGCGTATCACTATCCTAACTGTGTCCCAGGAGGGTGCTCATTACTACATACTATTTGGCATTATGATGTCACTTAGACATCAGCGACATTTTAAGGACCTATTGAGCAGGACAAACTGGCAGGGAAAAAATGGAGGCCCTATTAAGCAAAAGCTTTCCTTTGTGGGGCTGGGAGGATGGAGGGGAGTCTGGATCTGACAACTTTAGACTTGCCTGAAGCCAATGAGCTGTCTTTTTCCATCTATTTTGGGCAGGCTGCCGACAGGCAGGATCTAAACAAGGCCCAGGACTTAAAATAGCCCAGGCCTCAAATTGATAATGTCCAGCAGGTTTGATACTCACTCTGTTTCTGGTTAAAATCCATCCCCCTCTGAAGTGGGATAAGCGTGGGGAATCTCCAAAACTCAGTCGATTCTGATTCTCATAGCTTGCAAAGAGAGAAAGCTTTGATTCTTTCAGTCTACCTGAGAGAAACCTCACACTCCCTCCTCCTCTGTTGTCTTTCACAGAGAAACGTGGTGGTAAGTGAAGGGTTTCACTGCAACTGCGAAAGCCCTGAGACAACTGCTGATGTATAGGATGACTAGAACCACCGCCTTCTCCATTTTGTTGGTATTTTGCACTGCTGCTACTCATTGAGACTGCTAAGACAGTCTCAAACATTGGCAGCTTTTATAGCTTTTCAAATAGACCCCTTTTGCCCACCTATACAGAATATGCAAGAGCTGGCCCCAAATCATTGTCCATCTTTGTTAGTTGGAACGCAAGAAATCATGAAGTCTTTCTTCATTGTAGTAGTGTTTCAGACAGATTGTGAATCCTGCAGTAGTTTGAATTGCTGCAGTCCTTGCACCTGCCAATCAATTGATTTTAACAATATAAGTCAAGGAAGGCAAATTCTAGGAATGAAAGATGCCAAAAGCAATCTGGTTTCATTCATTGAAACCCACTCTCAATTCTTTAAGGTTAAACAGTTCAACCTCATGCAATAGCATAAGACCAGTTATTTATCCAGTAGCCTTGTTGAGGAAATAAATATCCGCTCCCCCCAAAAATTAAAAAGCCACTAGACTGATTTGTAAGTGAATATTGTCCTTCTGGCAGACACTAATTCAGTCACCAAGCAACTTGTTATCAAATGATGCATTGTTTTAAAAATAAATATTTGAAGCAGTTGCCAATTGTGGCTCAGTTGAAAGTGCACTCACTTCTGAGTAACAAGGTTCTGTGTTTGAGTCCCTCTCCATGACTGGAGTACAACTATCAAGGCCGATACTCCAGTGCAGTACTGATGGAGTGCTGCACTGTTGGAGGTGCTGTCTTTCCAATGAGGCCTCGTCTGCCCTCTCAGGTGGACGCAAAAGCTCTTATGGCCCTATTTTGAGGTAGAGGAGTGGAGTTCTCCCCGGTGTCCTGGCCAAAATTTGTCCCTCAATCAACATTACAAAAACAGATTATCTGCTCATTTACACATTGCCAATTGTGGGAGCTTCCAGTTGCATTGTGGGAGCTTCCAGTTGCAATTTGGCTGCTGCATTTCCTATCTTTTAACAGTACTGTACACTTCAAAGTACTTCACTTGCTGGAAATGGCTAGTGGTCATGAAATATGCTATATAAGTGAAAGTCCCTTTTTCCTTTTCGGTTCCATAGAGTTGCTCATGTTATTTGGTAATTCCAGGTGTTCCCATGCTCAGGTTGGTAGTTGCACAGTAAAATGAATATAAGCAGGAAACCTGCTTATGCTGGCAACCCACATCAAGTCAATTAGCATCTGAAAGAATTGAATAGAATCATAGGATAGTTGCAGCACTGAAGGAAGCCATTTGGCTGGACATGTCCATGCCGTGTCATTGCAAGAGCAAACGGACTAGTCCCACTCCCCAACCCTTTCCCTGTAGCCCTGTATATGTTTTCTCTTCGGGTGCTTATCCAACTCTATTTTGAAAGCCACGATTGAATCTGCCTGCACCACACTCTCAGGCAGTACATTCCATATCCTAACCACTTACTGCGTGAAAATGTTTTCCCTCATGTCGCCTTTGGCTCTTCTTCCACTCGCCTTACAAAGGTGTCCTCGAATTCTTGATCATTCTTCCCATGGGAACCGCTTCTGCCTAACTATTCTGTATAGGCTGTAAACGTTTGAGGCATTTTGAGTGTGACTGTTTTTGTACCAGATGTTGACTGACCAATAGGTGCATTTTCAGCTTGTTTTCCTTTCAATTTGGGTGTTCAACAGTTTCAATTTTTCTTTTCCTTTCTCCCGAGTAATGATTTTCTAGTTACTGTCATGTGTTGGTAACTTTTTTGAATCTCTATGCGGAATGCATGCATTCTGATTTAGTGAGAAGTAGAATTGTGAAGTTAGTAAAATACATCACATTCTCTCAATGTGGACCTACTCCTTTCTGTTGTCATGGCCACTATATTAGACTTGAAAACTTCTACATGGTTAGGTTGAAATGTCAAATGTTGGGTGGGAAGGTGATGAGGGAGCAGAAGAGGCAACAGTGAGTGGTGTCGGCAGGGGAGGGGGCGTGGGGGGATTGGTGGGGTAGGGGGATCGGTGGGGTAGGGGGATCGGTGGGGTAGGGGGATCGATGGGGTGAGGGGATCGGTGGGGTGGGGGGATTGGTGGGGTCGGGTTGTGTGTGCTGCTGGTCATTGTCATTTGTGGTATTGCGTTTGTTATGATCTCTGTGGGGACCAACAAACCAAAAGAACCAAACTGACTGAACAACCCTAATGAAAAACCATTTGACAAGATTTCACTCTTTATGACTTTTAATAATCAAACCAAAATCAACATAAATTAAACATGATTAACAGAATAATCACAGTCAGTATAAATTATACCTTTCACATTGAATAGCAAATACAACAAAGATAGATCTCTCAGGTTTATCAGGCAGTCCACTCAGTTTTAATAGCACACACTCCAGCCACAAAGTTCTTCAAAACTCCAATCTTCCTCAGATGGAATACCAGCTCCTCCTCTTCAAAGGTTCAGCCAATTGTTTCTCATATGACAGCAGCTCACAGTCAACCCCAATTCTACAGGTACAATCTTCAACAAAATGCCGCACTTCTCCAGAATCTTCTCAGCTCTCCTCATGTCCCTCTTGGTGGAATGGACCCACCAGTATTACCTTTATCCAAACCCTCAGTGACAACCTTGTGCACTGCGTGGCTGAGTATGGTCAGTCAATTACTTTAAGTGACTTAAACAGCCACAGCAACCTTATATTTTCCTGTTGCCAGCTCCTGGATCCAGCCTTCATTTTGTTCAACCTACTTACACTGCACTGCTGGACAATTGAGCTCAGAAGGCTCTTTGTCTTTTTCTGGTTTCAACTAGTTTCAGTTTCCTGAGAAACGTGGAGTTTGTTTCCTTTTCAGCTCACACACACCCAGCCCCCTTCCCACCCCCCACCCATGTCCCCGTAAACCATGGATTCCACCACAAGTTGGTGTTCCACGCATTGAATGAGCCCTTGGAGCCACTGCAATGAATGTAATAATGAAGTAACTGTCAGCCTAATTTCAAGGTGCAGATATGTTGGATCCCTTGGTACTTGGTTAGAGAAGGGATGTAGAAGCCTTGCGGTGTTTTCAGAGACATAGAATAGATGTTTCTACTTGAAGATGAATCCAAAACTAGGTCAAACAAATGTAAGATAGTCACTAATAAGTAAAATAAGAAATTCAGGGGAAACTTCTTTACGCAGAGAGTGGTGAAAATATAGACCTTACTACTGTTATGGTGTGGCAGGTGACATGTGCCAGCTGGGCCAAATCCACAAGGGAAACTTGGCCGTGCTATCACAATGGTTTTGCAATTTGTGTATATCACAAGTTGTGTGTGCTGAATTCAGAACTCATAAGTCCACCAAGACCTTTAGAGATTTTAAAAATTAACTTAAAATATTAACAAAATATAAAAGATTTCAAGCACAATACATTAGGCTACAAAGACTACTATAATAACTCCTAAAATTCCTAATTAACCTGACTCCCAGTTACACTCCCTTTAAGGCAATGGTCCAAAAATAGATTTTAAAATAAACTCAGCAAGTTAACACAATACCCTGGACAGTGGAATTCCAAATGGCTTTTCTCCAGATCCCGTTTCATTAGATAGCAGACTTATACACAAATACTGGAGGCTTCATTAAGGCTTTTTCACACACTCCCATTAGATCTTACATGGCCATCTCACACAACCTTTCATTCTCCTTTATAAATGTTTCTCTCTTTTTAGTGTGTAAATTCTTTTGTTCCATATGTCCATGAAACTATACCTTCTTCATAATGTAAAAACTTTAATGTTGCCGATATATTACCAGGAACTTTTGGGAAAAATAAACATATTCCTTAGCCTTGTTTATTTGCCTAGTTGTAAACAGACTAAGACCCCTTTCAAATCCAAATATTCCTTCACTTATTTAAAAATACAAATTCCCTCCACACCTTACATGCTAAACCAGCATCTAGCTATGGTTATTCATTAGCATGTCAAGCACCTAGCTTCTTTTGATGATTTAAAGCTTGCAGTCTACTTGACTACAAAATATAATTAAATCACACACAGACCCAACTATACTTACCCTCATAAACCTACTTCACAATAAACCAGAAAAATGTTATGAAAAATAGTTTCATGACACTACCACACAGAGTATTGAAGCAAGCAACATGGATGCATATAAGATAAAGCTAGATAAGTACATTGGGGAGAAAGGAAATGAAGGATATATTGGTCGGGTGAGATGAAGTACAGTGAGGGGCACATTTTTTGTGGAGCGCAAACACTAGCCAAATGGCCTGTTTCTATATAAATCCATGTCATTTATTCTGGGGTGTCCAGTGAAGAAGGGTCATGCAACATTTTGGTTTGTATCTGAGGACCAAATGTCAGTGGACTTGGGTTGGGGGTTGTAAGGAATGCTGGACCATGCAGCACTGATATATTTGCCTTTTCATAGTGGCTGTTACTCATGCACCCTCATTGCCAGGGAAACTGCTGAATTTCCTCTTGTTACTGGAAAGCGTGAAATGGACATGGTGTCTGTTCACTACTGTAGCTTTTAACACCTTTGGATTTTCAATTGGATTTTATTGTGTGAAAGTTCCAGTTTAACTTTTAACCTCAATTCCCCTCGTTTCTCAGCACCAAATTCAGAATTCAAAGCAATAGAGTTTTCACAGTGCTGACCTGTAGACACCTTTTTGCTTTCCTGAAAATTGTTGATGGTGTTCCTGCATTTGGAAACTTTATTCAATGCCTTTCTGTTGCCATAATAATTTGTGTTCAATTTTTACAGAAAAAACAAGACTGAGTGGGTGGGTAATTTGGCTTCGCACACAGTCTTGCTATCGTGCAGCTAAGAGTTTCTGCTTTGTCCACAGTTGATGATGAAGGCACAAATTGCATCCAAAATTACGTTTGTTTTGAGAATTGATTTCTCGACCAGCTTCCTCCCCAGCAAGATCAAGATTCTGTTCAACTTATTTGTATCTTGCCAAAAGTAGAATCTGGTATGAACAAGCTCAACCCAGCAGCATTTTAGACTGTATTTTTCTTAAAGGTGCTTTTGCATTAAATAATATTCTGAGTTGTAATTTGGTGCAGTTTGATCATTTTATTCAGTTTTGGGTCCACTATCTACGAGTAATTTAATTTAAAAACAACTTTGAAAAACTATACCAGCTTAAGTCTGCAAAACTCATGGGGTGAAATTAGTATCTTTATTTCATTAGCACTGTAAATTCCATGCCATTCCATCCTTTCCATGCCATCCATTCATACACATCCCATTCCTTTCATCCCTCTCATATCATGCCCATCTCATTCCCCATCCCACCTCCTCTCCCTTCCCATGCAATCCCCATCACCCAATCCCTCCCATGGTATTTATCCATCAACCCAGCCAGGGTCACTTTGTTGGGTTTCTCTTACATTCTGCTGTTTATTTTCTTTACTAACACCCACGACAATGCCACCACTGACAAACGTTGATAGCCACAAGCATACCATGTGCTCCAGTGCTCCGAGCATCCCACATGCCTCACGTGCGCCATGTTCTGGTTACCAGGACAATGCACCAACCAATCAGAAAACCATGCATTATCATTATAGGTGTATATAGCCAAAGGTTTTTAAAACATGTTTATTAATGTCCTCACACTGAAAAGAACCAGCTTAATTATAAGAGACTCTCCTCAGGTCCACAAACATGTGCAATTAGTGGAAACTCGATCTCCCGAGGGCCTGGTTAGTTTTGTGGGCAGGCCCAGCCTCCAATCTGGTGCATTTAAGACTACTGCAAACAAATTGTAGAAACTCTATTTGCCCTCGAAACTCTTTTTTTTAAATTGGTTTGGCCGATTTCAGACGAATTGCACTGAGAGAACCCTTGCGGAAAATCCAAGCCAATACCATTAATCACTCTAATTTGTTCCGCCAAGCATGGAATATCTGGAACAAGGTCAAGGGAGACTAGGATAATGCCCATGTCCAAGGAGGCAATGCAGACAGGTTCCTTTCGTTGAAAAATGTTCTTGAACTGAAGTATTCGAGTCTAATGGAATACATCAAACTTGCAAAACCTTTGGCTAGAGTGAACACTTTACCTCACAATCCTAGCTGGTGGTTGACGTTTGGTTTAGTTTTTGTTATTTCTACGCAAAACATTTTGATGTTCCATCCAATTAGTTAGATGTTATATAATGACTGGAGGAACAGTGTGTACAATTCCTACTGAATGAAAACTTATACAGAAATATGTACTTTTCTTAATTTTCAGTACTTATGGGCAAGACCTTCCAGGCAGTGAGCGGGGGCGGGGCCCGCTCGCCGACACGTAAAATAATGCGGGATGACACAGGAACTCCCGACGTCACCCAGCCTCATTTCCATTTTCAGGTTGGCAGGGGAACAGCTGAGCCAGTTGCACACCTGCCGACCTGTCAACGGCCTATTGAGGCCATTAAAAAATTCATACCTCATTAATGGACCTGCCCAGACAACCTTAAGATAGGTGGGCTTTGGAAAAAGCACGAAACCTCATCCACGGACGGGGTGAGGTTTCATGAAGGTATTTAAATCTTTAAGAAAGGTTTCAGTAAAACTTTTGGACATGTCCCAACTCATGTGACACTGTCACATCAGGAGACATGGCAGGGAAAATTTTAAACATGTTTAATTAAAGTTTTAAATTGGGGCTGATCTCTCTGAGGCAGCATTTAGCCTCAGGGAGGTCAGTGTGCTTTTTCACGCACATGCACGCAAGAGCACAGTTCCAGCTGAGGGAATTCCACCTCTCCCACAACCCCCCCCCCAAACCAAACAGGGAGTGCATAGCGCTTCTTGGAGGACATCACAAGGCCTGCCCACATAAAATGGAAGCATACCCACGTAAAATGGCAGCATGCCCCTGATTTGGGGCACCGATCAGAGGCGCACCCGCCTACGCCCGCTCATACACTTCCCCCCCTAACAGGGGGGAAATTTTTCCCCATGTATAACAGCGTGCTGGCCTGTAGCTAAATGCCCTCAGTTGGCTCACTAAAGCACTGTATGTTTATAATATCCTTTAACCCCCAGCCTATGCTAATCATTGTAGCTTCTGCATTTTGTAATGGTATTTACCTCTGCTTTGACCATTCAACCTGTATATTGACTTATGAGTAAGAAGCCCATGATCATTTTTAAGCATTTTAGTCCCTGAATATTAATTTTCTTCTTAGGTTTCTTTCCAAAGTACATACAATTCAAATTTATTTTTATACAAGCCTGGATGATGACATTATATTTTAAGAATTAATTTAAGGTCATGCAAGTAGTAACTGAGCAGTTCAATCGACAATGAAACCTTTAACTTGGAGACAGCGTATTTCAGTACTGTTGTTATGACTAAAATTTTTCTTACACCTTTCTATCTTTCAACAGTTACGCAACTTTAATCTTGTTCTCCACATATCAAGACTGAGGATGTTCAATTATTGAGTATATTTAAGACTGAGATAGATCAGATTATGGAAGGTTGGCACGTCAGTCCATCTTGATGGCCCAAAGTGCTTTAGGACCAATGAAGTGCTTTTGAAATATGGTCGCTGTTGTAATGTTGTGCATAGCAAGCTCCCACAAACAGTGGTGCAAATCATCTGCCTCAGTGCTGTTAGTTGGGGGATAAATATTGGCCAGGATTCCAGGGATAACGACTGTGTTCTTCGGATTAGTGCCATGGGGCCTTTTATGTCCACCCGAGAGGCAGACGGGACCTCGAGTTAATGTTTCATCCAGAAGACTTCAGCTCCAAATGTGCAGCACTCCCTCAGTACTGCATTGCAGTATCAGCTTGTACTGTTGTGCTGAAGTCCAGGAGTGACTCTTGAATGCACAAATTTCTAACTCGGTCAAGAGTGTTACCAACTGAGCCACAGATAAGGCCCTTTGCCTTATTTAAAAGGGGTCAGTTACACTTTGATAAAGAAGAAATGATAAATGGCCAGTTTTATTACACAAAGGGTGGAATCATCCCAGATTTGAACAAAGTGCAGTAGTGGGTGGGAAAAAGAACATTTTACCCACTAGCCTCAATGGCTGTATCGTCCCAATCCCACCTCATTAATCATGCATTCCTGGGAAACATGCCTCTGATTCTCCAGCCACGCTGTCACCTTGCCGCTTCCTCACGCTGGACACCATATTTAAAGTGCAGCCACCTCTCAGTGCTTCCAGCCCAGGACTGCTGCACAGAAATCATGAACTCGAAAAGCAGGAAGACTGCAGCCCCCAGGTTCAATGGCTTATCCCTCGAGTGCCTTTTGGATGCCGTGGAGGCCCGCCATGATGTCCTCTACCCCTGCCCTGTCCACAGGAGGGGCAGCAACATCACCAATCTGGCTTGGGAGGCTGTGGCAGTGGTGGTCAGTGCCAATGACCTACAAAAGCGGACAGCCACCCAGTGTCGAAAGAGAATGAATGATTCCTTCCGTTCTGCCAGGGTAAGTCACTCTTGTCATCACTCTCAACTCACACTCACAAATCCATCACACATCCACAGGGATCTCACTCGCTGCCAGTTCAAGGGACATCACCATTCACTCTCTCTCACACTCCTTCATTGTCCTCATCCCATCCTTGGGCCCACTCATCACCCACACATGCCAGGCATAAGTATCATCTGGCCTGGCAGGCATCCTGTTTACACTCTCTCCATCTGTCTTCATGCAGGACAAGCTGGCAGACAACAAAAGGGAAAGGTTGCAGACTGTTGGAGGAAATCCTGAAATCAAGGTCCTCACAGACTTTGAAAGTAGAATTGTCCAGCTGGCCGGTGAGGATCTGGACCGTTCCTGTGCTGACGGTGAGGTCGGTGCTGCTCTACCAAGTGAGGATCCAGCAGTGCAACATCCATCAGACAACCATGTCATGAGTGATGTGTCCTGTTTCACAGGCCGCTGCCATACACTAATTATCTCTCCTTGCTTTCGCAGGCACATCTGCTAAACAGCCGATGGAGCCCACAACCCAGGCCCTAGACACAAACCCCAGAGACACCTCAGAAGAGGAATTGGCTGAAACTCTCATTGAAGTCCCATCACAGCGCTCACCCAAACCTTCCACCAGCGCAGAGACAAACACCTCAGTGGGGCCTAGCTTTAGAGTAGCCTCGGGGTCACCATCTGCTGACCACATCGCACTGTCTGATCCACAGCAGGCAGCGGCAGGGACTTCCCAGGTGTCCGGCACTCGGAGGACTGCTGGAGGCCATAAATCTGCTGAGTCTGAATCAGATGAGGAGCCTCTGGACTCGATCATACCTCAGTTGCTGGAGCTGCAAATAGCAAGCTCGGGAAGGAATGTCAGCTGCACTCCTCAGACTACATACACGATGGAAGAGTCCATCCACCTTCAGTCTGAGGTGATAGTGCCAGTATGCCAATGCACTGAGGTCAACACTGGCAGGATGGTGGCTGCCATAGAGATCTTGGTCCAGGACATTGGTCCTGCACTGCTGTGTGGGCTGAACTCCATCACTGATGCCATAGTTGGTCTCCAGTAGTGTCAAAGTGAGAGGGATGCAGAGCAGCTCAATCTCATTCCAGCTTCCCTTTCTCCTCAAGGAGTCAGCCAGAGGGCTTTGGGCACCCATAGGGAGGAGGATCAGCAGATGCACACCTCGGGGTCATCCATCTAGGTGACTCCGTGGGTGTCCGGCCTATTTGCATTCCTGTGACCCCAGAAATTCCAGCTCCACAGGCTGAGGTGGGTGCCACTGCCACACAGCAGGACCCTGAAAGCAGGCTGGGGCCCTCCAGGTCTTGGCCCTCCATATGACGCCCATCAAGTTCATCATTGACAAGGCTAGCAGTTAGCAAGCTGCCTCCGCCTCCCCTGTGAATGCTGGGGGTGCATTAAGATGCAGCAGCAGAGTTAGGAAGGTTAAGAAAATGTAGTTGCACATTCTGGGCAAGGGTGTTAATCACTTGTACATAATGTTCACTTTGTTAATAAACTTCCAAGAATGTCTCCCTGCCTATGGTTCCTTGTTCTGATGAGCAGTGTTTTTGCCGCTCAGATGTAAAACCTTGGTCCCTGCACAAGATAAAGGCAGGTGTCTCAGTCCAGGGCCTCCTCCCTGTGCTGATGGTGTGGCCTTCACTGTCACTGGACACATCATTCATGCCTGTACCTTGATGGGGCTTATCATTGCTGCCGGAATGACCTGGGCCAGTGGCACAGAGTTCCGTCTTTCTCTCTGTGTGCTCCCAGCACCTTTGCGGTGTGGCTGACCACCATCTCATCAGTATCTGTGTCCAGTGACAGTGTGGTCCTGAAGGGTTCAGCTCGTGAAGGATGCCATAGGATCAGGACAAGTTAAAGTTTCCCCACTGCATGTCGTCATCATCCTCCTGAATGTAGGGGCTATGGGCAACCGCTGCGTCTCCATGACAGAAGCCTTATCATAGAGGGTATTCATGCTGTCGTCAGCCAGACAGGAGTCAAACATTCACAGGTGTAATGTTAGGATCCAAGGTGTCTCCTTTCTGCATGTCGTCATCATCCTCCACGAATCTAGCAGCTACCCTCGCCTTCAACAACCTCCTCGTCCTTATCCCCATCGATGTCCTCCTCATCGGAGGCGTCGTGCAGCTCCTCCATCTCCTCTCAGCTAGCTCCTCTCCCCTTTGCTGCACCCGGTTGTGAAGGGCGCAGCAGACGACAATGATGTGTGGCACTCTGCAGACTGTATTGAAGGGATCTACCAGACCGGTCCAGGCACCGGAACCTGATTTTCAACATTCTGATGGTCTGCTCCATCGAGGTGCAGGTTGCAGCATGAGCCTCGTTGCACCTTCTCTCTGCTGCAGTCTGAGGCCACCGCACAGACATCATCAGCCTTGTCCTCCATGGGTAGACCTTGTTCCCAAGGAGGCAACCCTGCAACCTCTCTGGACCCCTGGAAGATGTCAGGGACCTGAGACGTACTCAGACAGTAGGAGTGATGGGTACTCCCTGGGAACTGTGCAGACCTGCAGGATGCATTTGAGGTGGTCGCATATCAGCTGCACATTTAGTGAGTGGAAGCCCTTGAGGTTGACATAGTTGACCGCTTATCATGATAGAGATTTGTGCGCCACGCGAGTGCAGTCAAAGGCACCCTGCACCTGTGGGAAACCTGATATCTGGGCAAATCCCAGTGCTTCTACTTCCTGGCTTTCCTGACCCTGGATGAAATGCACAAAATCGTGTGCCTTCGCGAAGATGGCGTCCGTGACCTCATAGATGTATTTGTGCATGGAGGCTTGTGATACCCCACAGACGTCATCCGTGGAGCCCTGAATATAGCTGCTGGCGATAAAATTGAGCGCCGCAGTCACTTTTATGGCCGCTGGCAGTGGATGCCCTCCATGTTCCTGTGGTATCAAATCCTGCAGCAGGTGCCAGATGTGACTGACTAGTTCCCTAGGCATGCACAATCTTCGGTGCCACTAGTTCTCAATCATCTGCAGGACTGACGAGCAACGCCTGTGGACCCTTGGTATAGTGCGATGCTGACCAGTGACAGCTCAATGTGAGTTTTCAGCAGTGTGCATGGGGGCCCCAGCTGCCCCTTCTTCCTGAGAGTGTTGCTCCACCCTCTGCCCAGCCAGGGGCCTCAGTCACTCTTGTTTACTTCGTCATCACTCTCTGTAAACCATGAGGTGTACACCGAGGTCACTAGGCTCCATTTGCCTGATGTACTCCTCCTGCAGGATGAAAGAGAGAGATGCATGGGTTAACTTGGGTGTATTAAGAACCTCTCTTGGTTAAATCTGAAGGTCCCTTAATGCATCCCGGATAGTGCCGGCCACTACTTGGATGGCCAGAGATTAGTGCAGTGTATGGCTGCCTGAAGCCCCACCCACATACATCCCACTCCACCTGACCGGTTGGCAGCAGCTTCGCCTACTAGACTACGTACTGTGCTCTTAGCTCAGGTGCAGGCATTCTCCTAACCCACACTGCGAGGCTGCACTATAAGCTTGAATCATGGGGAAGACTGGTCCAAACCTGAATTGAAATTGAACATTGAAAAGGGCTGCTCCATGGTCAGCTTTCGCAAGATGGAGAACTTGCCCAGTCATCCAATTGTTCTACAGTCCACTAAAATGCTCATTAGTTTGCAGTCTGTGTGCGAGGGGGAAAAGCTCTGGAGCATTTGTTGGTACTTTCAGGCCTCTCTATTGTTTGAATGGGCAGATATGCTAGAGACCTCACTCCAAGCACGTCAATGTGGCTGTGCCCAAACTGTCTCAATTGTGGAGGAATGGTCACTTTATACAAGGTTTTCCTAATGCACAGCCGCTTCTATATGCATGCCCCTAACCCTTACATGCTTGTGCACTACCATTAACAACAGTGCAGCCCTTGCCTCCCCCCATCACTCTTCAAGTCACCTCAACCGCAGTGTAGCCCTTGCCCCCCCCACCCCCAATTTGCATCAACTGCAGCCAACCCCATGCCTCCCCCCTCCCCCGCCAAGTCATCTCAACCGCAGTGCAGCCCCACCCCCAACACCACACTGTTGGTCAGCCGGGAAACTGCGACGTGCCTGTGCCCTCGCCTGAATGCACAGCGCCTCAACTTTTGAGGTGCAACAGGTGACCCTCATGAGCGCTGTGCAACGTTACTGTGCACCCATCTCTGAGTTCCCCTCGAAGTGCAGTTGGCCAGGTTCACACCTTATAAATGCTGTTGCGAAACATGTCAGCTTGCAATCACGCCGACGTGCTCAGATGATCCAGTGTGGGGAGATAATCCCGGGGAGCTGGACTTATAATAATATGCAGATGTATTACAGAGAAGTTATTGATGTGTGCTGGCGTGAAATGCAGCCCAACATTGACGGGTGGAGCGGACGTTTGCCTTCCCTCCATATTGTCAAGCGGGCAGGGAAAATTTTGCCCAAAGTTTTGTGTTCAAGTACTGCAGGTAAAATCTCCTTTCTTCTCCATCTGTCTTGTGCAATGCCTTTATAGAATTCAGAGCTAAATTCTCTTGTTAATGAATCAATTTTTTCCTATGATTAATATCAATATTTATGATTGATGGGGGATGGGTGATTGTCACACTTTGACCAATGTTAATTCTAAGAAAGCATTAATAACAAATGCTGGCATTGCCTTGGGCCAAGGCAAAGTGACTTTAAGAGTATTGGAGTACATATTATGACTAATTACCCAAGATAAATCAAGATCCCCTGCCCCTTACCACCTGAAAGCTTCCCTTGTAATACCTATCCATTTTCAACATAAACTATCAAACACATAATCCCTCAGGTCTATAGAATAATGACATCCACCAGTCCACAGATCTGCTGATTACTAGATATAGCGCTCAGAGTTTCAAACCAATACCCTGATTTCCACAGAGAAGGTCTAGTTTCGTTGGAGCTGGCTGGCATTTTGGAGTTAAGGAAGTATAGATGGTATGGTTACATTGGGCTGCATGAATCCAGAAGAATACAGATTTTCAGTATTTGCCACCACTAAAACTTTGGTGCACTTGGCAATTATGTTGGAATAACCTCGCAAAAGGTTAGCAACTCCCAGTTTTCCTAAATCTGAATATTAATTTCTGTGAGAGGGTGATGATTGCAGGTGCCCTTATCCATGTGTATGTATATTTTAGCATCCTTATTTGAATTAGGAATAGGGTGTTCTGGCAAATATTCTGCATTTTTCCTTCATTCCCCTCTCTATTCCAGAGCTGCTATGGTCAGTTGTAGAGCCCCTATCACCTGCTAACTCAGTACCGTGTAGAAACTGAGCCAAAGAGCTTCCTGGTGTATATTGGTCAGTATCCTATAAAACAGTGCATTTACCCACCAAGCTATCCCACACTCGATTAAGAAAAGAAAACCCAATATTCCTGATGAATTTACGCATTTATAATATAGCTTTTATTACTTTACTATATTCTCTTGTGTACAATGTACCACAACAGCATTTATTTAATAAATAAGAACAGCTTTATATCTTGTTATCGCTTGCAACAGCCATCACTTGCTTGGCAGCCAGCCTTAGGTAGCCATCTGTTTGGGAAGAATTTTTTTCTATATATCGAGTCCCTGTGGACCTTTCGTAATGTTTCCACGTTTCTTTGTATGAGGCTTAAATATTTCATATTCTCCAAGGGAAAATATTAAAAGTAATTTATTTGATATAATTAAGTTTTTTTGTGCATTAAAAGAAGTGAGTTATTGTCTCTGGGGACTGAATTTCTAATGCAAAAAGGTTAGCAGTTTCGAGCCAAAAAGTTTGTGCACATTTTGTTTTTTCTTTAAATGGCATTCAGGATCGGACAGTTTTTTAATTATAATAATGCTCTTTCCTTGGGCATGTGTTCAAACCCATTCAAAAATCAAAATAAGGAAGAAGGTTTCTTTTTTACCGTTAGGTTCTAAACTGAATTTAATTCAGGTATTCAGTCTAATTCCCCAAAGATATCAGTCTACAGCACAAAACTACTGTCACCATTTATTAAGAATTCAATGGAAAATGTGCCAATCTGCCAGTGAGAATTAATGGAGTTTTACAAAACTGTCCCTTGAAAGGAGCTTTTAAATTAAGCAGTTGATTTCTGTGGTCTTGAGTTCTCAGATTATCCATCAGAATGTTTTTACATAAATAAAGGTTTTCATTTGGATTTTCTTCTGGTTTTGCTGTCATTAAATGTGTCCCCCTTCCCCCTTGGAAAATGTTGACTTCTGGAACCGGGTGCTCAGGTAAGTGCGTTGCCCAATGGCAATTGCTCATGTGTGATCATTGACAATGACTGTCAATTGTATTTTGGGTTGGGGCATTGCTGTCAAATCCTACCCTGTCCTTATTCTGTGCTTGAACGTTTCTAGTTTCAAGGTGGTGTTTCTGCTTCGCAGTCGGGCTGGGAATCTTGCCAATTTCCGCCCCTGACCCCAGGAGGATGGGAGCCTTTTGCAGTGTTCTGATGCTGCCCTGACTGGGATCAGCTAACTCTGAGCAGATGGAAAATCTTACCTGGCACCATTGCTCAGCCTGCTTCACTGGATTAACCTGCTGAGCCATTGGGAGAGTTTTGCATTTCTTAATTGTTCTCTGTTTGGCTTGTCTGCTTGCTTCCTTTGGCTAATCTTTCTCCATTTGGACCAAAACCCTGAGCTTGTGCAATGGAGTTACTTGGTATCCATCTTTTCTAAGGTGTAGATGCAGTTCCTGTAATGTGGAGCGAAAAGCCACTAAGGTAACTTTGAAATCTGTGTTATTTAGGTGATGTTTACACACTAGGTTTATGGTTAGATTTAAGTGAAGATTTAGTCAAAGATACCTCGTGCCATCAATAAACTTTAAGATGTAGCTATCCAAAAGAATTAGGACACTATTCGGTTTTATCGAAATTAAAACAATTAGGACCACTTTGTTTGGATTGATACAATAATTCCTGGAATAATTTTTACTAATAGACAAATTAGTGGATGAGGACTATCTAGTGGGGATGGTTTACATGAATTTTTCAGAAGTCGTTTGATTAAAAGCTTCATGCACAGAATTTTAAAAAATGTTTAGATTTGTAGAATTATTCATAAATTAACGAGGTGGATTTAAAATCTGAGCAAAAACAGAAAAGTGTTAAATTCACAATGTTAGTCAGCACCTGAGGAGAGAAAAGACTAGTTATTATCCCAGATGTATGCCCTTCATCTGAACTTCAATTTTAATTTGATTAATTGCATTGATTGATTGTAGGAAGCAGATAATAATTGATGGGGAATGTGTCAGATGGGGAGGGGCAGCAACCTATGTATTTCTGTAGGGGGCAGTTCACATAACACTGGATTAACTTGAAGGAGAAAGTTCTTTGTCTAATATGACAATTTTATAATAGTCAGCTATGTGGCCAGATAATGAGTATAAGAGAAAATTGATACCATTCAAAATTATCCTGACCAATTAAGCAGATGTGGCAAAAAACAGCAGATGGATTTTAAAGTGGATACACGAAATATATTGCACAGGCTGTTAATTTGTGGGAAATGTGGATAAATGTTAGCTAACATACATTGACATGGGAATCATGAAATACGTCCACAGGGAAAAGGGTCCATTTTATAGTCATGTGAAAAGAAAAGGATTTGGTTGCTGTCATCCGCCAGTCAGTGAAAAGTCCTATTTAAGGCAAAGCTGGTATCTTCAGTAAGACTAACAAGGCACTGCATGCTTTTTAAGGGCATTTGATTAGAAATTGAATCATTTTTCCCCTTGTATAGGTCATAATATTATAAGATCAGAAGCGGTAAGATCACAAGAGATAGCTGGAGGAGGACGTTAGGCTCATCGAGCCTGCTCCATCATTCAGTAAGACAATGGCTGATCTGATTGTGACCTTAACTCCACTTTTCTGCCTGTCTCCCATAACCCTTGAGCACTTTGGCAATCAAAAATCTGTAATTCAGCCTTGAATATATTCAATGAGCCAGCCTCCATTGCTGTCTGTGGAAGGGAATTCCAAAGCCTTATGACCCTCTGAAAAAGGAAATTCCTCCTCCTCCTCCTCTTGGTAAGACTCCCTATTTTTAAACTGTATCCCCTAGTTTTAGATTCCCCCACAAGGGGAAACATCCTCTTAGCATCTACTGTGTCAAGGCCCCTCATACTTTTATGTTTCAATAAGATCACCTCTTGTTCTTCTAAACACCAATGAATTATAGGTTCTGCCTGCTCAATTTTTTATCATAAGACAACCCCTTTGTCTCAGGAATTAACCTGGTGAACCTTCGCCAAACTGTTATCAATGCAGATAAATGCCTCATTAAATAAGGTGAGCAAAATTGTACAGTACCCTGGATGTGGTTGCGAGGGAAATCACATTGAAAATACTCATGTCAGTTTGGCACCCCACTTTCAAGAGGATGTTTGATGTCTTGCAAAGAATTCAAAGAAGGTTGACAAGGATGATTGCAGAATGTGGGGTCTAAGTGTAAAGGGGGGTTAGATTTTCAACCCTCCTCTCCTCACATTGTAGGCTGTAGGTGGAATCTTGTTGAGGTGTCAAGGATCTCACCTGCTGGCTCTGCTGGAGAGCCAGTGGGAGGCCCACGCTATCTCTTTTCATGAAGGCCGGCCGAACCATGTGTCAATCAGGCAGTGGCAGGCCTTTCCCAGGAATCAAGATCTTGGGGACGGAAGCCTCACCTACCAAGATCTGCCAGCCAATCAGAGGCTGGAAGCCCTTGTGCTCAGCAGTGCCACAGGGGAGGTGGTGGCTGCTGCAGGAATAACACCCTACCAGAGCCCCAGGATCACAGAGTGACCCAGGCCACAGGTGTTGGTGAGCTGCCTTTTTGAACCGCTGCAGTCCATGTGGTGTAGGTACACCCACCATGCTGTTAGGAAGGGAGTTCCAGGATTTTGATCCAGTGACAGTGAAGGAACGGCGATATATTTCCAAGTTAGAATGGTGAATGACTTGGTGGGGAACTTCCAGGTGTTGGCGTTTCCATCTATCTGCTGCCCTTGGCCTTCTAGATGGTAGTGGTCGTGAGTTTGGAAGATGCTGTCTAAGGAGTCTTGGTGAATTTCTACAGTGCATCTTGTAGATGGTAAACACTGCTGCTACTGTGTGTCTGTGGTGGAGGGAGTGAATGTTTGTGGATGTGGTGCCAATCAAGCAGGCTGCTTTGTCCAGGATGGTGCCAAGCCTCTTGAGTGTAGTGGGAGCTGCATTCATTCAGGCAAGTGGGGAGTATGGAGTATTCCATCACACTCGTGACTTGTGCCTTGTAGATGGTGGACAGGCTTTGGGGAGTCAGGAGGTGAGTTACTCGTCACAGGATTCCGAGTCTCTGACCTGGTCTTATAGCCACAGTATTTATGTGGCTAGTCCATTTCAGCTTCTGGTCAATGGTAACACCCAGGATGTTGATAATGGGGGAATCAGTGATGGTAATGCCATTGATCAGCAAGTGGCGATGTTTAGACTCTAATATATATAATATGTATAAAAACAAAAAACTGCGGATGCTGGAAATCCAAAACAAGAACAGAATTACCTGGAAAAACTCAGCAGGTCTGGCAGCATCGGCGGAGAAGAAAAGAGTTGACGTTTTGAGTCCTCATGACCCTTCAACAGAACTGTTCTGTTCTGATGCTGCCAGACCTGCTGAGTTTTTCCAGGTAATTCTGTTGATGTTTGGACTCTCTCTTGTTGGAGATGGTCATTGCCTGGCACTTGTGTGGCACGAATGTTACTTGTCACTTGTCAGCCCAAGCCTAGATAGTGTCCAGGTCTTGCTGTATTTGGACATGGACTGCTTCAGTATCTGAGGAGTTGCGAATGGTGCTTAACATTGTGCAATCATCAGCGAACATCCCCACTTCTGACCTTATGATGGAAGGAAAGTCATTGATGAAACAGCTGAAGATGGTTGGGCCTAGGACACTATCCTGAGGAACTCCTACAGTGTTGTCCTGGAGCTGAGATGACTGACCTTCAACAGCCACAACCATCTTCCTTTGTGCTAGGTATGACTCCAACCAATGGAGAGTTTTCCCCCTTATTCCCATTGACTCCAGTTTTGCTAAGGCTCCTTGACGCCACACTTGGTCAAATGCTGCCTTGATGTCAAGGGTAGCCACTTTCACCTCACCTCGGGAATTCAGCTCTTTTGTCCTTGAACCAAGGCTGTAATGAGGTCAGGAGCTGAGTGGCCCTGGCGGAACCCAAACTGAATGTCAGTGAGCAGGTTTTGCTAAGCAAGTGCTGCTTAATAGCAGTGTTGATGGCTCCTTCCATTACTTTACTGATGATGGAGAGTAGACTGATGGGGTGGTAATTGACTGGGTTGGATTTCTCCTGCTTTTTGTTTACAGGGCATACCTGGGCAATTTTCCACATAGCCAGGTAGCTGCCAGTGTTGTAGCTATACTGGAACAGCTTGGCTAGGAACACAGCAAGTTCGGGAGCACAAGTCTCCAGTACTATTGCTGGAATATTGTCAGGGCCCATAGCCTTTGCAGTATCCAGCACCTTCAGACATATCTTGTTATCACGTGGAGTGAATTGAATTGGCTGAAGACTGGCATCAGTGATGCTGGGTACTCCAGAGGAGCCCAAGATGGATCACGCACTCGGTACTTCTGGCTGAAGATTGTAGCAAATTGTGCTTCAACCTTATCTTTAGCACTGATGTGCTGGGCTCCCCTATCATTGAGGATGGGGATATTTGTGGAGCCTCCTCCTCCAGTGAGTTGTTTAACTGTCCACCACCATTCATGACTGGATGTGACAGGACTGCAGAGCTTAGATCTGATCTGTTGGTTGTGGGATTGCTTAGCTGTGTCTATCACTTGTTGCTTATGCTGTTTTGCATCCAAATTGTCCTCCTGTGTTATAGCTGTACCAGGTTGACACCTCATTTTTAGGTATGCCTGGTGCTGCTCCTGACATGCCCTCCTGCACTCTTCATTGAAGCAGACTGATCCCCTAGCTTGATGGTAATGGTAGAGTGGGGGAGAAGCTGGGCCATGAGGTTACAGGTTATGTACAGTTCTGCTGCTGCTGATGGTCCACTGTGCCTCATGGATGCCCAGTCCTGAGTTGCTAGATCTGTTCGAAAACTATCCCATATAGCATGATGGTAGTCCCACACAACACAATGGAGTGTATCCTCATTGTAAAGGTGGGACTTCATCTCCACAAGGACTGTGCAGTGATCACCTCTACCGATTCTGTCATGGACACATGCATCTGTGGCAGGCAGGTTGGTGGGGATGAGGTCAAGTATGTTTTTCCCTCTTGTTGGTTCCCTCACTACTTGCTGCAGACCCAGTCTAGCAGCTGTGTCCTTTAGGATTTGGCCAGCTCGGTCAGTACTGGTGCTACCAAGCCACTCTTGGTGATGGACAGAGTACATTCTGTGTCCTTGCCACCCTCAGTGCTTCCTCCAAGTGGTGCTCAACATGGAGGAGCACAGATTCATCAGCTGAGGGAGGGCGGTAATCAGTAGGTCCATGTTTGACCTGATGCCATGAGACTTCATGGGGTCCGGAGTTGATGTTGAATACTGTATACCGCTGTATACTGGTTGGACAGGATGGTCATGATGGTGTCTGGGACATGATCTGTAAGATATGATTCCGTGAGGCTGACAATGTTGCTTGACAATATTGTGAGACAACTGTCCCAATTTTGGCATTAGTCCCCAGATATTAGTTAGGAGGACTTCGCAAGGTTGTTGTCATTTGTGCCTAGGTCCAACCAGTTTCATTCCTTTTTTGAGACTTTGTAGTGGTTTGATACAACTGAGTGGCTTGCTAGGCCATTTAAGAGTCAACCACATTGCACATGTTGGCCAGATTTCCTTCCCTAAAGGGCATTAGTGACCCAGAAGGGTTTTTACAACAATTGGTAATGGTTATCATTAGACTTTTAATTGCAGATTTTTATTCCACCAGGTGCTGTGGCAGGACTCAAACCCGGGTCCCCAGAGCATTACCCTGGGTCTCTGGATTATTAGTCCAGCGACTATACCACTACGCCATTGCCTCCCCTCGAGGTTCTATCATGAGGAAAAACTGTTCTCAGCGGCCCTAGAGTCTGTAACCAGATGATACATATTTAAGGTGATTGACAAAGGCAACATGGAAGGGGAAAAAAATTGCACAGCAAATTGTGATCTGGAATGCATTGCCTGAAAATACGGTGGAAGCAGATTCACAAGTAACGTTCAAAAGTGAATTGCATAAATACTTTGAAGGGAAAAAAAAACATTGCAGGTAAATGCAGGGGAGGGAAACTAATTGAATAGATGTACCAAATAGTCAGCAATGGGCCAAGTAGCCTCTGTGCTGTGTCGTTCTGTGATTGTAACAATTATTTATTCCACTGGATCAAGAAAAGCAGTCTGCTAACAATTAAAAATGCTCTATTGTATTTTAGCTTCATTTGTGCAAAACTCAGTTCAGATTCCTACAATGGAACTCTTTTGGATAATTAAGAGTGGGTTTTAGGCATGTAGATAATTGAGTTACACTCCAGATTAGAGGAGTATAGCACCTCATTTACAGTAATATATTCTTGTGCATTACAACTAAGTTGGTTAATGGTTGGTTTCTTAAACTGCAGAATAAGAGACATGTCTCTCAAAATACATGCAACAGTTAAACAATATAGTATGGAAAATAGTTTAGGGCACTGCCATACTCCAGTTACTGGTTTGAGAGCTTTGACACCTTGGAGAGATGAGGATTGGCAAACTTGAGTTACACCTCATTGTCCTATTTGCTTTTGCACTGGTAATGGATATAGTGAAGCTGGAGTTTGAGAGAAACTGCTTGGAGCTACTCTCCTATCAATTGTCTAGCCTGATTTAGTGGCTTCATGCCTCTTACTATATATACGTATACATACACACACACTATATATTTGGCCATACTACATGGTTAGTTATGCTATAATTTTAAACCACTTTGCATTTATATAAAATGTGATAGCGTTGGACTGATGGAGTAATGAACTGGATTTTTTCCAATCTGGGTGCAGTTTACACCTGAATGGTTAACAGATTCAAATGGAAGTATACTGTCAATACACCATTGATAGGTCGATTCACGGTCATTATATATAGCTCCAGGTGTAGATTTGGATGAGTGCAGGAAGCACACTACTTGGGGGGAGTGGAAAATTGTACGCATGTGAAATACAAGAGAAGTGGCACATTTGGGTGGAAACATTATTGAGCTTTGGAAGGACTCAAAATGTTTTGCAACCTATTGAGAGCTGGAAGTTGAGAGAGGTAAGCAGTAATGTTGGAAAGGAAGCTGAAAGTGCTGGCAAGTCTGTGGGCAAATGATGGAGCACCTAACTTATCTTTTCATCGTTACTAAAGTGGGCGTGGTGCTACTTGAACTGGGTTGAGAAAAGTTGCTTTCTCAATAGAAGCTTATAGGTCAGTATTGATTGCAGGGATGTGGAATGATGTGGCTTTCATTTGTCTTTAAAGTAACAGTTTCCATACCTGACAGCAACATGTGCCTTCTCTAACACAAGTAAAATTCTTCAATATAGAAACACAATATTCTCAGCAAGATTTTCTCACGGCATACCATAATCACATTTAAAAATCATTAGACCAATTTTATAAATGGATACTGAAAATATAAATAAATTATTATTCTCTGAAATGCGAGAAAGCTCCTATTTCTTTAGTGGAAATAATCTTTCAGCATTAACCTTCTTGAAGTTTGAATGCTTTAACACTCCATGACTCTTCATCATAACTACAATCCTCTAATCTGTTGGCGAGGTAGTAAAGATATTAACTTATTTAAAGTGGAGTTGAAGTTAATTCCAAAAGGGAACGTACCTTCTCTATCATAGAGGTATAAATATTGCAACTGATCCCAGTAGCCAGAAGGTTTTATTTCTTGGTTTTGTCTGCTTGATGTCTAACGTGGAAACTCATTACATTTGGAGTCTCCACATCAAAGTACTGGGAAATCAACACACAGGATTTATGTTTCCTTGATATTGGCCATTGGAAAGCAATATCCAAGATCTGCAAAGAACCCAAAGCCTTCAACAAGAAGATGTAGCTAAAATCAATAATGATCCAATGATTGGGGCTGGTGGGGGAGTGGGGCAGGGAAGTAAGTGTTGCTAAAAGATATTAAAAGACCAATATGTGCATCATTCTGACTAGTTGCAGCAATCAATCAAAATGCTTTTCTAAATTCTTTCATGGGATGTGAGCATCACTGCCAAGGCCAGCATTTGTTGCTTATCCCATTTGTTGCTGCATTTACAAAGACAACAGATAACTGGAGAAAGTCGCTTTTGCTTGGTAGCACTGAACTTTAATATTGCTTAAAAGAGATGCATGTTGCTGAAGGTTTTTGTCTTGCATGGATTAGGAGAAATGCAGGAGTGCCAAATTTCAAACAATCACAACAATTTGTACAACAAGAGAAAATATATTCTGCTAATATGCAGTTATATGAACCAATTTCAGATAATCAGTGAAGCTTCTAATGTGGCTCATTTATGTTTGCTATAAGTGACATATATTCATAAGCAAGGACCCGTTCTCTGCAACCAAAAAGAATATGTTCTAGCCTTGAACCTTTCTTGTATTATTATAGGCTCGTTTAGCCTATAGGCCTCTGTTGCTTTCTCTATGGCAACACCTCAGCCAATCAGAGTCGACTTGCCAACCAGTTAGCAGCCTTTACTCCTTTAGTATATGTTGTTGTGATCATTTGAAATTTGGTATTCTTGGGTTTGGTCATTTCTGATGAATGCAAGATGAAAAGTTTCAGCAACACATCTCTCTTTTCAGCAATACTAAAGTTGCTTCAAAAGATTGGCAATTTTATATTTTCCTGAATAAAGAGGAAATGAGCTATTTAATTTCGCTAATAAAATCCTTTATGTTTGTACTTGAAATGATATTACAGAGAGTGAAATGAAATCTTTTTGCTTTTAGCTGTATGTATAAGTGACATGTGATAAACTAGAGCCCAGAAAATATTGTTGATGACAGTTGCACTTAACATGTGTCTAATGTGACTTTCTTGTTCACCATTTTGCTGGCAGCATTAGCCACATTTATTTTAAACATTATGCTCCACCACATAAATGGAATTAGTGCAACAAATCTGCTGGGAGGCGAACTCAAATTCAGGATCTCCGCAGTACCTAGAAAATGTTCTCTTTTTAGACCAAGTTGCACACACACAACAATTTTTCTCACTGAGATAATCAGTTAATTATCTATTGAGAAGAATTCTGAGTTGGAGGTCATCACATTTCAGCTCCACTAAAGCAAATGTGCAGAAAATGAGCCAGAAGCAGAAATGCTAACCATATTTTTACTTATTTTTGAGATGAAGCTGGTTGCTTTAATTTAGATGCAAATGATTTAGCAGCAACTATCAGAGAATGTGCATTACTATCCAATGCAAAAGCCCATGTTGAAGGCATTTTTCTCACTGGTTGTAGAAAAAGAAGAAATCATTTGACACAGACTGCTGGCTTTCTCCTGGTCCCAACCAAATTAAAACAATGCAGCTGCAAATGGGCTGGGGTCACACAAATAGGTGGAATTTGTGTTCATTTGGTAAATTCTCTTTAGATGCCATCCATGGCTCCATGGTAGCACACTCACCACTGAATAAGAATGTTGTGGGTTCAATTCCTGTTTGGGAAACTTGAGCACAGCCTCTCAAGTGCATTGGTGAGTTGGTGTGGCACTGTGGGAGCTGCTGCCTCTTGGATAAGTTGTTAAACCAAGCTCCTGTTAGCCTCCGAGATAACCATAAGAAATCCAACAGCACTATTTTGAAAACAGTATTTATTCTTCAAACTATATAATCTGATTAAAAAGAAAATCTGGCCATTATCATATTGCCTTTTCTGGGAGCTTGCTGTGCACAAATTGGCTTTTATTCTTACATCAATTCAGTGACTACACTCCTAAAGTAGCTCACTGGCTGTAGTGTTTGAGATGCCCTGAGGTCATGAAAGGTCCTATGTTAATGCAAGTTTCTCCTTCTTTTGAGCTATCAAGCTCTTGCCTATCGTTCAATTTTGAAATTCACGGGGTATGAGAACTATAGTCACAAGATGTACATTCCTTACTCATTCGTTTTTTGTTGTACCGTTGCACTGCAACCTGCCTGAAGATGGCTTTGAATCCATGGTGGCTGCAGTAAACCTCATAAGTTTTAGGCTTGGCATTCTCAGAATGGTCAATAAATTACCAAATTTTTTTGTTACTTTTGTACTTGTGGGGAGATAATCTACAAATTTTGTAACCCAGTGAAATTTGCTATGTTGATTTTATCTGACTGTGTAACCTTTTTTTTAAAATAAATCTGATTAGTGGCTTCTAGCCTATATTACACAGTTTAATAATGTATCCTTCTGCCATCAAAAGACTAGGAGAAATCAATCGGGCTGGAGTCCATGCAGTAAGCTATTCCAGAGACGTGGCCTCTTGGTTTGGTCCGTAAGCAACATTACCATACGGCATGGGCATTAACTGTTGGTGGCAGGAAAAAGGGATTGGCTATCCAACCCTAGTGACTTCAAAAGAAAGGAAAATCAGCAGGGGTGTATGCAGATACAAGATGCCCCAATGCACACTCACTGCTACTGCAATTATGATCAGCCTTTGTGAGTCTTTGTGAATCACCCTAAAAGTGAGACAAAAATCGAGTGAAACCTAAAATCAGACTAACATTAAACAGAAATGACTCTTTCCATACTTTCTGTCACCATTAAGTGGTATCAACCTGATTTAAAATTGCTTTTGAAATATTTATCAGGGTTACCACGTGAACTTCAGCATGGAGCATTTTAAGCTGCCATTCCATTGAGCTTTGGTGGGGGGAGGGGGGTGTTTAAAAATTATCTGTTTTTGGCATCAAAAATGTATTTGTTTTCTTACACTGTAGCCAGCGTTTTAAAATTTATATTTTAAAAAACTGCGGTCAGAATGACTCACAGGGTTTAAAATAATATGTGAAAATAAATGCTTGAGCTTATAAACGTGAATGGATTTGTGATGATTAGGATAAATTATATCAATCACAAATCAGAAAACAACTGAACCAGGGAATTGTTCAATGCAAAACAGATTATACAGTTAGTCAGATAATTTGATATTTGAAATGATGCGAGTTTCTAAGGGTTTCCAGGAATTTTTATGATGGCAGCATTCCTTAATATACTTTGAGAGGAATTTTGACTTTGATCGATGTTGATTCAGCAGTCTGTTGTATATGTCACTTCTGATTTTTCTTTTTCTTGTAGAGTAAAAATAAGTGATGAGTTTATACAAAAACATCAATTAAGCAGTTGTTGGAGTACTGTATGTAGCTTTAGACACTTCTATACGGGGAAGTTTCGCCAGCTGATAGCAGGGATGGGAAACTATCCCTTATAGGAGAGTTTGGAGATACTGGACTTGTTTCCAATAAATCAGGGAAAGCTAAGAGATTTAGTAGAGCTTTTTTTATATGATGTAGGGTTTTGCCCTGAATGAATAAAAAAAGATGATTTTGTATGGTTGATGAGGGGTCATCAACTCAAAATTATTACTTGGCGTGAGCAAAGAGTTTGAGAAAAATTTCTTTACAGTAATATTTTGCTCCAGGGAGTAGTTGAGACATTGCACTTTTAAGGAAAATTGAATACAGAATATGTTTGAAGCAGAGAAAGATGTATTATAAGTTTGAGTCAATATTTGGGACCTTTAGTTCCAACTAGTCACTGATCACTCTGGGTACGAAGCATTTGGAATAGGCAGTAGTAAGTTTATAGAGTAGATGCACAAGTAGTATGACAAAATGGTACTTAGCAAGGTTGTACTCACGATTTGTTCGTAAGGACACCAGCTCCGGACACTCTGATTGATTGGGGTGCCATCTCCTGCTCTGTTCTTGTTGCTACTGTCTATTCCCTCCATAGTCTATTCCCTCTTCTCTTGGTTGTGTGGTGAGGGTTACAAGATTCTTCTTCTTATACCCCTTCAGTCTAGCCTTGTGCCGTACTAGGTGATTGATTAGTTTATCCTTGAGTAGGATGAAACCTCATCTTAGCCAACCTGATTAACTTACTGTTATTTTATTATTGACTTGATTAGTTTATCATGATTGTCCATTACTGTATTGTAAGCTTACATGTCCATCATGCATGATGTTTTTATTTATTAAACAGGAGACCCTTTAGCTAACATAGGTAACTTAACACAGTTCTTTACCTTTGCTAATGTCTTATTATGGAGTTCAGCAGATGAAAATGCTTATCCAAGCTTCCAATCAGCCAAAGGTCAGAATACTTCCTGATCTCAGATTTGATAACAGCTTGATGTTTCTTTCCACCACCCTCCATACATTGGAATCTTACATTGACTAAATTATTCAAAATTATGCCTTACTTCTTGGCATTTTCTGACTTCATACTTCCACGCTAACCTACAGGCTAGTTACTGGGAGAAATCAGGAGTTTGGATTAGTTTTGGATTGTTCAAGGCAACTATGTAGAAGGGTTTGATAGGTTGACTCTATGTGATCATCCTAACTGATCTTGAATTTGGTTATTATTTTTATGCTGTTATTTAGCTAATGTAACAATCAAAAGGGGTGCTACTTGTCACCATTAAGTAACATATTTCATCACTCCCAATGGAAAATGTTTCTTTTAAAATTGTTTTCCATTTCTTCCTGGAACCAAAGATACTTGGGCCAGTTATGTAGCTGTACAAAGTGCTTCATTCATTAGTGTTAACTAACTATCTACATATAATTCAGTTGAATTTGATATGAATAACTCAAGACTTTCAGCTACTGTATAGAAGACTATCCAATTAGCTTCTTGCTCTCGATAATACTATCCTGCCACCATTGACACTAAACATGCCAACCTGGCTTTGAAGGTGCAAAAGCGAGAATGACTGTAGTATTCACAATATTACATTTCTTGAACTCATGATTTATTAAATTACTGAAAAGAGATGTTGCATTGAAAAAGTCATGGGTAAGCTTCTAGCTATTCCTTCATTTGGAAAGGCCTCAGACAGTATTTAGGATATACAACTCCTTTGCAATTGGACTTCCGTCAGAATGAAGGTACTGATTATTTATTTCAATCCTGGTGTGAGAGATCAGTGAAGGTAAGTCATAACTCCAATGCTATATCTTTGCACAACAATTTACCCTTAACTTCCAATCTTATCAGTTATTGGGCTACTTTGACAATTCCAATTCCACGGCTGCCATCAATGTGTGACCCACATGACTGAGACTGCCAATTTAAGCCCTGCTAGTGTTGATTGAAGTCAGTTTCCTACTGGGACTCACGCCAACTAGAATCTCAATTGGAATTGCCCAAACTCATTTCACTTAGGACTTTTACAGCCAGGGAGAACACCATTTCATTCCTTTAGTCAGGTTTGGATTCAAGATCCCCAGAGGTGTTCAAATTTAATTTACCACTCAGTTCAAAACTTAACATCTGTGTCTTTGTTTACTCCAGAGTCTACCCTTTGCTCCTGCCATTGTTAGCTGTTTTAAAACATCTGCTAGCTCTACTTCTCCAGCAAGTATTTACACCCAAGACTACTCAAGAACATTAGAAATAGGAGCAACAGTGGACCACTTGAGCTCTCAAGCTTGCTTTGTCATTCAATACAATCATAGATGATTATCTGCCCCAACTGTACCTTCCTACCCGCTTCCCTTATCCCTTGATACCCTGAAAGACCAAAGACCTGTCTATCTCAACCTTCAATATACTCAATAATGGAGTATCCGGAACCCTATGGATAAACAACTCCAAAGATTCACAATCCTCGAGAGAAGAAATTTCTCTTCATCTCAGTCCTACATGATTGACCCCTTACCCTGAGACTGTGCCCCGTGTTCTAGATTTCTCAATCATGGGAAAGAACGTCTGTGTCTATCCTGTCAAGCTCCTTCATGTTTAATGGGTGGATATCTATTTACTGAATCAGGCAGCAGAAGGCATTCTGAGAATCACAACTGTTTTATTGTTAAATTATAGTTCAGTACCAATACCAGTTTCCACTTTTCCCTTCTGGATCCTTTTCCTGTCCAGAAGCAAAATCTCCCTTACTGGAGGTGAATCCAGCTCTTAAGTACAGGCTTCAATGAGCATCACCTGCTCTCAATTCACTCTGAAGCTTGTCTTGGTTTATTCTTAAAGGGACCTGCATTTCTAAAATTGTCACTTCGGAATCTTGTATGTTTTAATGCCTCTCATTTTTCTAAACTCCAGAAAAGATAGGCTCAATTTACTCAGCCTTTCACCCCAGGAACCAATCTAATGAAGCTTTGCTGTACCATCTCCAAGGTAAATATATCCTTCCTGAGCTATGGAGACCATAAGTATGCACAGTACTCCAGGTGCGGTCTCACCAAAGTGCTACACTGCTGTAGCAAACAAAACCCTTGCATTAATATAGTGTTTTTCATGGACAGCAGACATCTCAAAGCACTTTACGCCAATGAAGTATTTTAAAAGTATAGGCTCTATTGTAATGTGGGAAACATGGCAGCCAATTTGCACATAGCAAACTCCCATAAATGGCAATGAAATAATGATCAGATTAGCTGTTCTTTTGTGATACTGACTGAGGAATAAATATTGGCTGGGTCACCAGGAATAACTCTCCTGCTCTTGTTTGAAATGGGGCCAGGAATCCAACCCAAAGAAGCAGATGGGACTTTGGTATAACATCTCATCCAAAAGATAGCACCTCCAATGGTGCAGCAGTCCTTCAGTACTTTACTGGGATGTTAGTTTTGATTTTTGCACTCAAGCCCTGGAGTTGGAATTAAACTCAGGACCTTGTGACTGAGAGAAGAGAGTACTACCTAGTGAGCCACAGCTAACATTCTAGGCTTCCTCCAATGTTGTGACAATAAAAACCAACGTGCCTTTTGCTGCCCTGATTACTAGGAGTATGCATGCTGACTTTCTGTATTTCTTTTGTGTGCACAACCAAGTCTCTCTGAATATCAACATTTATAAGTTTTATGCCTTAAAAAAAAATTTCTATTCTTACAACCAAAGTGAATAACCTCAAACTTCCTGACGTTATGCTCCATCTGTCACCTTGTTGCCCACTCACTTAACCTGTCTATATATCTTTGCAACCTCTTTGTGTCCTCCTCACAGCTTATTTTCCCATCCAACTTTGTATCATCAGCAAACATAGGTACATTACTCTGTCTCTTTGCTTAAGTCATTAATATTGATTGTAAATAGCTGAGGCCCCAGTACTAATCTTGCAACACCCCTTTAGCCTGCCAATTGGAAAGTGCCCCAAAAATCTCTACTCTCTGCTTCTTTTGTGGTAATCAATCCTCCACCCATGCTAATATGTTCCTCCCAACTCCATGAACTCTTGCCTTGTGTCTCAAACATTTGTGTGGTACATTATCTTTTGCCCCTGCCGGTAAGGGACCAGCATTCACTTTTGCTACTCTTCTCCTTAGGCAGTCCCTCGGGATCAGCTTCAGTCTGGTTTTATGGATTCTGAGTTGGCTGATAAGTCCAATGTGCAAGTTGCTGACTCTGCCACATGTGGAACCACATGGTTCTTGAAGGGCTGAGCAGATGAGGTTTTTGGAGGTTTGTACGCTCCCCGATGCCTCAATTTGGCCACTGCATACTACCTACGAAGTCTCTCGATGTGTTCAGTTGCTTTCCCGAATGAGTCTTCTCCATTTTGGCCAGTCACAGACACGGGACTCCCATGAGTCACAGGAATGTTTGACCTCTTCAGGGATGCTTGCAGAACATCCCTCAATGTTTCCGCTGTCTTCCTGGGAGTCTCCTGCAGTGCACGAGCTCTAAGTGCAATAGGGAGTCTGGTGTTGGGCATATGAATGATGCCTCAGCCAGTGAAGCTGGGTTTGAGTGGTTAGCACCTCAGTGCTAGGTAAGTTGACTTGGGAGAACTTGGCTGTTGGACTGCTTTTCTTGCCGCAGAATTTGAATGGCACTGCTGGTGGTACTTCTCTAGTGCTTTAAGGTGCCTGCTGTAGGTTGTCCAAGTCTCTGAGGCATATAGGAACACAGGGATTACTGCTGCCCAGTAAACCATGAATTTAATATTGTTTTGAGATCCTGGTCAACAAATACTCTTTTCCTCAGTGCTGACACATTGGAGGTGATGATGAATTTTGTTGTCTGTTTGCTTTTGCTGAGAGGAGGTTCCCAAGATCTGGCTATTCTATACAACCTTCAGCGATTCCAGTTGTAACTGCAGAGAACAGCCTAACCCCGTGACTATACTACATCCTATCATTACAGCATTCCTTTCTGCTCCCCGCACTTGAATGATCATCTGCTCCATGGTTCTATGGTCAGTTTGCCCATCCACCCTGCAGAATAAAAAGCAGCACCTCCTTCCTGACTGTTTATGAAGCATGTTCCCTGATCACACCCTGTGCTCCATACACTCTGCTACCTTGTTACCTGATTATGTTCTGAGATTCCAACTCTTCAGATACATTTAGATAGTGCTTTTCACGACTGCAGGATTTCTCAAAGTGCTTTAAAGCCAATGAAATGTAGTCAGTAAAAACGGGAGAGATGTAAAACTGGGTGCAAACTCGCTATGGCCCTCTTTTGCAAAAAGATTAAGATCTACCCCTCCTGCGTGTGAAGCAGAATTTGTGTGGTGAATTGTCATTATTTTATACTTTGCATATTTTCTTCATTTTTCCTCCCTTGCCTTTCGTGCCCTCCTCTTCTGATGTTGTTTTGACATATGTCCTAGGAGCATTGATCACAGGTACCATGCCCTAGTGGCCAGCTTATGGATGAGTTGAGTCCCAACAGTATGGCCCTGAAATTCAGTGGGGATTCTTCCAGCTTCTGCTGTTTTTTTTTGGGATCTCCTACCAGAGTTACAATAGTGCCTGATTGTTGGACAGTCATGGGGGTCAGTGGGGGTCATCACAACTGCCTTGAACATGACCTTAGAAATACACACAAGTGTTTTTTCAGTGGAGTCTTACTGGATGACCTCTGGGATTGGTAACTGGCTACGTTTTCAAACAATAACAGGGGAATTTGCCTCGGTGTCTTCGCCAATATTTATTCCTCAATACACATCACAAAGAAAAGAACACCTAGACATTATCACATTGCTGTTTGTGGGACCTGTAAAAATCAAAGCCTTCCTTTGACTGCTCAATTATCTCAGCAAAACCAATATTTAACATAGTAGATAAAAGCAAAATACTGCGATGCTGGAAATCTGAAACAAAAACAGAAAATGTTGGAAAAACTCAGCAGGCCTGGCAACATTTGTGGAGAGAGAAGCAGAGTTAACGGTTTGAGTCCGTCTGAAGAAGGGTCATACAGACTTAAAACATTAACTCTGTTTCTCACTCCACAGATGCTGCTCGACCTGAGCTTTTTCAGCATTTTCTGTTTTTATTTAGCATATTAACATCTTTATTAACAAAATACGGAATTAGGACAAGATTGGGATATGATGCTATTCACAAATCACTAGCTGACAAAAGAGGGAAAAGGTGACACGTCCTGTGGGCTGGCGTGCACTACCATGACGACTGGTGGCTACAGCAGTTTGGCAACGGGCGCCGACACTGAAAACACCAACCTCCAACTTCCCTTGGCAGCTTCATGTGCAATGCTTGCAGCAGAACCTGCCTCTTAACGATTGGCCTTCACAGCCATCAGCAAAGGTGCATCAAGCGAAGACCTCACACCTAAATGGATTGTTGCAACATGTCAATTGTCTCTTGTAGATGGAAAGATGCTAATACATAAACATTCGCAATTATGGCCTTCAGAATTCACTCAATGATCTTAGAATTGCAAGAACTTCCCGGTTTGCCATGACTCCTGCATTCTGCAATGTTGTCTTCATTCTGTCCTTCTCGCTTCCCTCAATTAAACTTGTGTTCTTCAGTCAAGGTTGAAGTGAACTTACTATTATTTCAGTGGAACATGACCATGTAATGATAAAATAATGTTCTTGACCATGTGTATTGACTTATCACATTTTTAGGGCAACTTACAGTCATCCATATAAAGCATTGTTGTAAAGGTTGTTTGGTGTCTCACTAAGAGGTTTGGAGGCATGAATGGTTGAACATAAGCTGTTTATTGTTAACCCATAACTTTGTACATATCTAAGGTATTGCCATGTATGGGTGCTGTCTCCATGCTGGCTCCTTCCAGACTCTACTCCACAAACAGTCCACTATCATGTGACTCTTTACATCATACTTTTAAAAATTCATTTATGGGATGTGAACATCGCTGGCTAGGTTAGCATTTATTGCCCATCCCTAATTGCCCTTGAGAAGGTGGTGATGATCTGCCTTCTTGTACCGCTGCAGTCCAAGTGGTGTAGATACACCCACAGTGCTGTTAGGAGGGAGTTCAGGATTTTGACCCAGCGACAATGAAGGAACGGTGATATATTTCCAAGTCAGGATGGTGAGTGACTTGGAGGAGAACTTCCAGGTGGTGGTGTTCCCATTTGCCTGCTGCCCTTGCCTTCTAGATGGTAGTGGTCATGGGTTTGGAAGGTTCTGTCTAAGGAGCCTTAGTGAGTTTCTGCAGTGCATCTTGTAGATAGTACACACTGCTGCCACTGTGTGTCAGTGGTGGAGGGAGTGAATGTTTGTGGGTGGGGTACCAGTCAAGCGGACTGCTTTGTCCTGGATGGTGCCAAGTTTCTTCAATGTTGTAGCTGTACTGGAGCAGCTTGGCTCGGGGCAAGTTCTGGAACACAAGTCTTCAGTACTATTGCCAGAGCTTACATCTGGTACACCTCCATTGGTTGTGGAAACACTTAGCTCTGTCTATGACTTGCTGCTTATGCTGTTTGGTGCGCAAGTAGTCCTGTCATGTAGCTTCACAAGGTTGACTCCTCATTTTTAGGTATGCCTGGTATTGCTCCAGGCGTGCCCTCCTGCACTCTTCATTGAACCAGAATTATTGATCCCCTGGCTTGGTGGTAATGGTAGAGTGGTGGGGGGTGAGGGATATGCTGGGCCATGAGGTTACAGATTGTGGTTGGGTACAATTGTGCTGCTGCTGATGGCCCACAGTGCCTCATGGATACTCAGTCTTGAGTTCCTAGATCTGTCTGAAATCTATCCCATTTACCACGGTGGAAGTGCCATACAACACGATAGAGAGTATCCTCAACTTGAAGGTGTAAGGAGAAATATAATTTTTTCCAGTATTATTGTGGGATACTGTGAAGCAGGCTTATGGGGGGATATGTGTATGTTTGTGTGCATGTGTGATTAATTTAATTAAACTGAAGACAGTCAGCCTGTAAGGTTTAAATCATCAAAGGGTTGGGGTAAAAGCAGGCAATTTGAAGTGGAGATGAACAAGCTAAGATGGGATACAAGTAGATATAGCATGAATAGGAATTTGCATTAGGAGATAAATGAAGAGTTGGATTTTTGGCTGTTGAATTTCAAAGCGAAATAACAGGAAGTTTTACAACTAGCATCGTTCATGAATGAATACAGCAAAGTTATTAAGTTTATTTTTCTTGAAAGTAGTGGCCATAAAGACAACATGAAAGATTTTTACATTCAGGGAAAGGTAACTTCCAAAGAAAGTTCAGCACAATGGGTTTAAAGATGAAAGAGACAAAACATATTTAAAGAAAGATTGAAAGCTGCATGGGTGGTATGGCCATGTGACATCTTGAAGAGCGTGCTGTGCGAGGACTAACCTGTGAAATAAGCAGCCTCTAGCTACCCCAAAGATGTGTTTGTTCCAGAAAAAAAGGTTTTGTTACAAGCTATGCTTCTCCATTATTGAGTGAAAGGGTGAAAGAAGCCCTTGTGAAGTACCTCCCCGATAGCACCAGTGGGTGCCTTGTGGTAATATTACTGAATTTCTTTATAGATTAAGAACCTATGGGGACTGTTGCCTGAAAAAGGTGTTTATTTATGAGCCTAGCTAAGTAGAAGTCTTTTGGAAAGTGTAATTAGAATAAATTTAACTGTGTAACTGTATTCTTGTGTGTTTAGGCTTTTCTTTTCTTTTGTTAATAAATGTTTAATTTAATATTTAAAATCACCAAAAGTGGTAGTGGAATCTTTACTTCTGACATTAGTGCACATACCTTCTCACAATAAATATACAAATTGCAAATCGTTATGATAGCTTACCAAGTTTCCCTTTGGGATTTGGTCAACCCAGCAATTACTACCTGCCATATCATAACAAAGGTGGGACTTTGTCTCCATAAGGTCTGTGCGGTGGTCATTCCTACCGGTACTGTCATGGACAGATGCATCTGCGATAAGTAGGTTGGTGAGGATGAGGTAAAGTATGTTTTTCCCTCTTGTTGGTTTCCTCACCACTTGCCCCAGCTGTCTCTTTAGGACTTAGCCAGTTCAGCCTGTACTGGTGTTACCTAGCCACTCTTGGTGATGGTTATTGAAAACCCTACCCAGAGTATGCTCTGTGCCCTTGCCACCCTCAGTGCGTCTGCCAAGTGGTGTTCAACATGGAGGAGTACTGATTCACTAGCTGAGAGGGAATGGTACTTGATAATCAGCAGGAGGTTTCCTTGCCCATGTTTGACCTGATGCCAAGAGACTTCATGTGGCCCGAGGTTGATGTACCACTGTGCCACCACCTCTGATGGGTCTGTCCTGCTAGGGATTGTGATGGTGGTGTCTGGTATCTATAAGGTATGGTTCCGTGAGTATGACTATGTCAGGCTATATCAGACAGCTCTCCCAATTGTTAGTAAGGAGGACTTTGCAGTGTCGACAGGGCTGAGTTTGCTGTTGTCGTTTCCAGTGCCTAGGTCAATGGTCCGTCCAGTTTCATTCCTTTTTGACTTGAATTTAGTGGTTTGATACAAGTGAGTGGCTTGCTAAGCCATTTCAGAGTCAACATGTAGGTCAGACCTGGTAAGGATAGCAGATTTCCTTCCTTAAAGGGGTTAGCAAACCAGATGGTTCTGCTGTGGTGGGATTCGAACCCCAGGTTCTCGCGATTATTAGCCCAATGATGGTACCACTACGCCACCGCCTTCCCTGTTCTCCAGTCCCACATTATCCATTCTCTGCCAAATACCCTTATTCTACAAGCATCACCCTGCAAGACATAGGTTTGGCCTACTGACAATTTATAATTAGATTGAAATGTACTCTTTACTGAGAATGAATGAAAGAATATATTCATTTAATATTTAATAATATATCAGTATATATTTATAATGTATTACATTTATATAGCATGACTTCAGGGTGTCCCAAACCATTTTACAGCCAATGAAATGCTCTTGAAGGGTAGTCACTGTTGTAATCCTGTTCGTCTCATGTTTTGTGCCTTCTTACTGGTTATTTTAGCAATGGCGGCAGAATTTCCAATTCTTCCCAACTGTCCTGGAGTCTCCAGGATTTAAAGATACACCTTGGCTGTGACAACTCAGGAGATATTGGGAAAAACACATGTTTCCCTCATATTTGGTTTTGTTTCCATGGAAAATATTTTAAAATTTGGAGATGCTGGGGAAAGAAAAAGGGTTTTTTGACAGGCGAGGCAGAAGGAGGCTCTGCAATGAAACATCCGTGAAGATACAAAACGGAGCAATAAAACCTGACTGCCTTGGGAATGGAAGAGCTGAATTTGGATGACAAATTTTACATCTGTAGTGGAAAGCACTAATCTGAGCAGCAGCTGGCTAGCACTGTGTGCTCCAAGGCTCCAGTGACTTAGTGAACAGCCTGAGCAATACTGCCTTGACTTATACTGTTAGTTGAAACCTGCATTCATGTTACAGCTTTGCAATCATCTCCTCCTTTTGTGTTACCATGTGAGAAACAGGCTGCCCCTTTTCATTGATGCTCCCCAGCAGAAAGGCTTTCCTAGTTAGTTCTGAGGGTGCAGTGGCATTTAGCACTTGAACAGACAGGGAAGCTTAGAGTTCAGCCAAATAAAGCGTTTTTGCAGGGCAGATCTTGCAGTTTAGGTGTGATTTGCATTAAGAAATGTGACTGACTTCTCTCATTAGATTCAGCTGTTTTATTTGGGATTTTGGTTGGGGCTGTTCTGTGTGGTTCCTTCTCATTTATTTTCACTTGTGAGCTAACCAAGATAATACATACCCTGCCAGGCTTTTGGAAAAAAGAGCCTTTGTGTGTGGTACAAGAACGTGCAGAGGAATCAGAATTTTAATAGTAAACTGGTATATATCTACTATATAATTAACAAAAACGCAATGGGTGCCTAAGAATGATGGTGAGACAAGAATTCTACCAGAGTTCGGATGATGTCCAGAAGTGCAGGAATGAATCCTGAACAATTTCTAATTGTCCCCTAATCTCAGGGATGAATACACCAGCTGGAATTGTTCAGGCTGTCCAATGGATCTATTGTGAAGGTGAACAACACCATTTTCTTCCAGTTAAATGTGTGCCTTTCAATTTTTCCAGCATCAATCCTTAACTCCTAGTTGATGCTGAATGACGTGTTCCCTGTGCTATTAAGGATTATAGCAGAAGTAGATTGATTTTTAATCAACAACTGATCACTCAGCAATAATCTGGTGAGTGTATTTTTATATTGTCTATTATCATATAAGAAATGGGAGCAGAAGTAGATCATTATAAAGCTGCTGATTTGTACAGTCATTTTAATGTAAATCCTTTCTTCAGAGCCTTTTGTCCTTGTAACTCCAGGGGGGCACAGTTTTTGATTATTCTTCATTTTTTGTTTGAAGATGTCGGTGTGGTGGAACTTATTTGGAGTTTGGTGTCTCTAAGCAGCGATTGCAGGGCAGATCCCTGCTTGCCAGATGCAGAGTTTAATCTGCCTGTGTTGCGACCAAACCCTAGAGAAGTGCCTCTGCTGCACCAGTGCAAATGTTCACGGAACAAACCATGCGGTGAGCTTTTGTAGCTTGTGAATCTGTGTCAGCTGGTGAGCACTTTCGTGTTTCTGTGCCTCATCTTGGTAAGAAGACAAATAACTAGCCCTGGAGGATCCATTATCCAATATGAGCAGAGAGCAAGTTGCATAGATCAAAAATAACCTGGGCCTTGGGAAAATGGTGAGAAACGGAGCAAGCTTAGCCCTTGTCTCCAGTGCATTTCAATGCTGAGCACACTGCAGTCTGTGTGCCATCCAACTATGCAAACCTATTGCTTTAGATTTATGACAAACTCTGATGCAGGATTGACAACATGCAAAATAAGACAAATTGCACTCTCCTAGGCAGGAATAGTACCCGCATGGGCCCCAGCTATGCCTGTATCTTTATGGGCTATGTGGACCCAGTCCTACTCCGACCCCCTTCCACAACTCTTTCTCCGGTACATCGATGATTACTTCAGTGCTGCTTCATGCTCTCGTCGGGACTTGGAAAAATTTATTAATTTTGCTTCCAATCTCCACCCCTCCACCATTTTCAAGTGGTCCATCTCTGACACTTCCCTTCCCTTCCTTGACCTCTCTGTCTCAATCTCTGGTGATGGACTGTCCACCAATATCCATTACAAGCCTACCGACTCCCACAGCTACCTCGACTACAGCTCCTCACACCCCGCTTTATGTAAGGACTCCATCCCATTCTCTCAGTTCCTTCGCCTCCATCGCATCTGTTCTGATGATGCTACCTTCAAAAGCAGTTCTTCTGACATGTCCTCCTTCTTCCTTAACCGAGGTTTTCCACCCACGGTCATTGACAGGGCCCTCAACCGTGTCCGGCCCATCTCCCGCGCATCCGCCCTCACACCTTCTCCTCCCTCCCAGAAACATGATAGGGTCCCCCTTGTCCTCACTTATCACCCCACCAGCCTCCACATTCAAAGGATCATCCTCCACCATTTCTGCCAACTCCAGCATGATGCCACCACCAAACACATCTTCCCTTCTCCCCCCCCCGGCGGCATTCCGTAGGGATCGTTCCCTCCGGGACACCCTGGTGCACTCCTCCATCACGCCCTACTCCTCAACCCCCACATATGGCACCTCCCCATGCTGATGCAAAAGATGTAACACCTGCCCCTTCACTTCCTCTCTCCTCACCGTCGAAGGGCCCAAACACTCCTTTCAAGTGAAGCAGCATTTCACTTGCATTTCCCCCAACTTAGTCTACTGCATTCATTGCTCCCAATGCCGTCTCCTCTACATTGGAGAGACCAAACGTAAACTGGGCGACCGCTTTGCAGAACACCTGCGGTCTGTCCTCAAGAATGACCCAAACCTCCCTGTCGCTTGCCATTTTAACACCCCACCCTGCTCTCTTGCCCACATGTCTGTCCTTGGCTTGCTGCATGGTTACAGTGAAGCCCAACGCAAACAGGAGGAACAGCACCTCATCTTCCGACTAGGCACTTTTCAGCCTTCCGGACTGAATATTGAATTCAACAACTTTAGATCTTGAGCTCCCTCCTCCATCCCCACCCCCTTTCTGTTTCTTCCCCCTTCCTTTTGTTTTCCAATAATTTATATAGATTTTTCTTTTCCCACCTATTTCCATTATTTTAAAATCTTTTATGCCCCCCCCACCCCCACTTGAGCTATACCTTGAGTGCCCTACCATCCATTTTTAATTAGCACATTCGTTTAGATAATATCACCAACTTCAACACCTCTGTGTTCTTTTGTTCTTTTGTCTGTGACATCTTTTGATTAGCTGCTCCTATCACTGCTTGCTTGTCCATACAACCACCCCCCCGCCCGCCCCCCACCTTAAACCAGCTTATATTTCACCCCTCTTATTGGATTCACCTAGTTCTGTTGAAGGGTCATGAGGACTCGAAACGTCAACTCTTTTCTTCTCCGCCGATGCTGCCAGACCTGCTGAGTTTTTCCAGGTAATTCTGTTTTTGTTTAGGAATAGTTAAGTGTTTCTTCCAGTGTACTGAGACAGGATGAGGGGATTAGAAAACATGTAACTTCCAAGCACGTGAGTATGGTACCACAGGTTATACCATTCGCAGGTAGAGTTGCCAATCCTCCAGTTTTGTCCTGGAGTTTCCAGGCATCGAAGGTGGATCTCCTGGATGCTGCTGCAGGCAACCCAGGAGAAAGGTCCTGGGGGACAGTAAAAGGAATTGTCATTTTCTTTAATCACTTATTTATTGGTTGTATTGGACCTGAGGGAAAAATGGTTGTTTGACTGTTTGGAGTTGGGAGATCATGTGATAGGGATTTTGGGAATAATGCAATCTGAGTTGGCAATCCTAGTTGGGATGAAATTGGATATTCACGATTTTCAACAGCACAGAAGTTTACTAAGCGCTGTTTCAGAAGGACTTGCCTCTTTCATTGGAAAACAAATTCTACTTGTGCTACTTCCAACAGCTCTTATATTGCTGATATGCTGCAAGACTACAGAACCCTGATCTGTGAGGTTTCTACACTGGCAGCAGAGCCTTGCTGGGTCAAATGCAGGTCTCGCTGTCTGTTTTTCTGATTCATAGCAGTATACCTTTGATGGCCAGGACAAATCACAGGGACAAGGCTGTGCCAGTGGCCAATGCCAACCTCAATACAACATGATAATTCAATTCATCAGGCACCAGACCACATTTTGCAATTTATGGGTGAGCCATTTTGTCCATGCAGTATTATCTGATGGTTACAAATCCAGTCGTTCAGTTGTTTCTAACTTGCTCTTCCTTGATGTAAGGTGTGCTTCTCCAATTTCCTAGCCTGGTGCGAGACCCAAGTACTCTTTAAAGTTTATCTTCTAAATGCCATGTGGCGCTAGGATTTGTGGTGTTGCTTACATGGGGCAGGGGTCCACGATATAGGCTAGTTTTTAAACATACGTTTGGTGACTACCACCTCAGACTGCAGAGGCCCAAGAAGAAAGAAAGAACAGGCACTTGTACCGCACCCTTTATGACTGCAGGAAGTACCAACAAGCTTTAAAGACAATTAAATTCTTTTGAAGTGTAGCCGTTGATGTAAGAGAAGCATGGCAACCAGCTTTTGTGCAGCAAGTTCTTACAAATAGTAATCTGATAAAGACTGGATAATCTGCTTTAGATGTATGGCTGAGGGATAAACTTTGGCCAGCATTGCTCTGTCCTCCTTTGAAATCATGCCAAGGGATCTTTTATGACATTTAAGAAGGTAGATGGGAACTGGGTTTAACATCTTACCTAAAAGACAGCTCCTCTGACACAGGGTGGTGGCTTAATGGTAATTCAGAGGCCCAAGCTAATGCTCTGGGACAAAGGTTCAAATCCCACAGCAAATGGTGGAATTTAAATTTAAGTAATAAAATTGGAACTTCAATTCTGGAACTATCATTGATTTTCATTAAAAACCCATCTGGTTCACTGATGTCCTTTATGGAAGGAAACCTGCCACCTTTACCTGTTCTGGCCTACATGTGACTCCAGATCCACAGGAACGCGTAATCCTCTTAACTGCCCTCTGAAATGTCCAAGCAATACATTCAATTCAAGGGCAAATCCCGTGAAAGAATAAATTTTTTTAAAAATGCTACAGCTCTCCCTCGGTACTACACGAAAGTGTCAGCCTCAATTATGTGCTCATGTCTCTGAATTGGGGTTTGAGCCATCCACCTTCAGAGGCAACAATGCTACCACTGAGCCAAGGCTGTAAAGGATAAGTTGTGCGGATTTCAGGATATTTTCAATATGCTACCTCAGTGGGAGTGCTACAGATCACAAACTTAGGCCAGGATTTTCCAGTCCCGCCTTTGGCTGGTCCTGCCATGGGTGGGACAGAAAATTCTGAGAGGCAGCCAAGCATCCATTGACTTTGGGCAGGAATTTCTGGTCCCTTTGTGGATGGGACTGGAGCCTTAATTTGACCAAGTGAATTTGCTCTAAAAGTAAAATGTCTGCAGATATGGGTACGCTTACTTGACACACATCCTGATGCCACAAATTGTCTTTCTCCTTTGTTCCCAAGAAGCACCAGTTATTCTGTTGGTTACCTCTAACCTGGCAACTGTATTTCTAAAAGAGCGTAGCCTTCTGCTCCAGAGACCTAGGGCCCTTTTCTGCAGCTTTTGTAGCAGGATGCCCATGTTCTCCTCAGTTTTTCTCACTCTCCTGTTTCTAGCCATATTTGTTGGCACGTAACCATTGCCCACTGTCCTCTAGAGTTCTGCTCCGGTCAGCATAGCTTTTGCTGCAAGAAAAACCACACCTCCCTTTAATGGTGAGCAGCAGCCCTTTTTAAGACCTGCTACCTTACTGAACTTCCCTAGTCCCTCCTCATCCAATACACGGAGCCTAGTTACCTGTGGAGGGGAAGGGCGAGGGGCTAGCTTTGCAAACTTAGCTGCACCAATTACTGCGTCCGGCCTTCCTTGTTACCACACAGGCTCACCCGTGCCATGGGTAAAATCAGGGTTTCTGGATTTTTCCTTGTAACAGGTTAGACTTTATTTTTATAAAATGAGGACAACATCCCTCCTGTCAATAATTTCAGCAAGGAACCTGGCATGAGTAGTAATGCCAATTTGTTAAGCCCGTTGGGCACCTGATAGCATGGTTACTGCTGTGTGTGTGTATATAGCAGAGAGTATTATCTTAGGCCTTGCCAGTCAAATAGCAGGATAGGCTGTAAGCCTATACAGGCCTCGCAAAAAACTAAAGTTACTTTGAACCTGCTGATCTCATAAGATACCTCTGTCACTATTTTACAGAGTCCTGTAGCCACTCTGTTGCTATACTGATGGCATAATGATTCTTTAGTTAGCTTCCTGGGCCTGGGCCTATTCATGTTCAGCAATATAATAATGAACTAGACCAGATTTGGATCCCATTCTTCTGTGGGCTCACATGCAACCAGTACCACTGTAAAGGAAAGAGTTTCTCCATGCACAGAGGGTAAGATCAAGGCCTTAGTCTGTGGCCTTCACGCTTTTCCCTTTACTGGAGCCATTGGTAAAATGACAGGATTGTAAGGCTAGGTTGGGTTGGGAGTATGCTCAGAATCTGTGCTGGCAATTGTTCAGGTGCCAAGCTATCTCTACTCTGGTAGCATGTGTCGCTCCGTTTGAAGGATGCTAAATATGAACCATTTCAAAGTGACAAGGTCTGGGGGTCCTGTGGCATCTGCTCTTTTTGGTTATTCTTATGAAAATGAAACTTAGTATTTGAACATAACACTCTTCACAGGACCAAATTATGTAGCCGTTTTTATCTGTGTTTTCCTCCCAGCATCCGTTGAATATATATAGTAATTTGTGTGCATCTGACTAATGTTGAGATGTAGTGCGATGTTTCAGCTTTCTCATCGCTTCAAGTTTCATTGATAAGCCTATCGGAAAGGTGGAAGATGACCCAGCCAATGGGGATGGAAGGTGTATTCGATGTCATTTTCTACAGCATGCTGGAATTATGTCTATAAAGAAACCCCCAAGACGGACTCTCAGGTGTTAGCTGCTGAGGTGTACTCTGTTCCTTTTCATGTTGTCTTGTGAGCAATTGCTACAGGAGGTGTACACATGGCGGGCCCAATCAAATTTATGGGAGGGTGGTGCAGTGAAAATGTACTATGGGACCTGACCGTTTCTGTGACTACTCCAAGGTTATTTGTACAAATCGACCTTGGAGCTGGTGCAGCCTCAATTTGCATATTTAATTTCAGTGCCACTTTTGCACTAACCCCCTGTGGATCAAACGACAAAATAGCTATTTTCGTAGCTGCAAAAGCAGGTCTGGAGGAGCCCAGTGAGTTTGCACCTTGGCAGATGCTGCATCCACATTTGCTGCAATGCAACTCTTATCTTGCACATACATACGGAGAGAGAGCAGCATGCTTAAAAAACTGAATAATATACTATTGTTTCACCCAAAGAATTGCTGAAATTTGTAAGAGGCATCTATTTTGTATTATTGTCCAGGCAAAATAGTTACACATAACAAAGAGCAGAATATATAAATATGAAACGGTTAACCTCTTCAGAGTAAATGTGCGGGATGTTACCATTGCTGTTTCCCTTGGCTCCCCTCCCCGCTAACACCATTTGCATTGTTGTGAAATTTGAGTCCTTTTTTCAATGTGCAAGGAGAATTTCAATGAAGCACAAGGTTAATATTTGCAGATCTGCCATGTTGTAAATGAGAGCACTGGAAGCAAACCTTGAATTAATATGATGGAGGCTTTATAGCAGCCTGACAACTGGTACTTTTGACAGCAACATATGGGTTTCCTTTTGCCTCTGCATTCGCAAATATGCCATTCCAACGCATTATCCTTTTCTTTTATTGTGTTGAGATAATCTTTTTGCTTTTTTTATTCAAGTGCTTGTATTTTACTTTTAATGGTTTTATAAATGACAATTTCTCAGTCAACCCTTTGTGTTGTGTTTGGCCTCAAGATGAGTTTACGACCACATCCACACCGTCGCCAAGGTTGCCTATTTCCACCCCCATGACCTTGCTCAAATTGGACTCGGTTCACCTGCCACTGAAAAGCTCACCCATGCCTTTGTTCCTCCAGACTTCTCTTTCCCAGACCTCCCCTGGCGCCTCCCATCTTCCAACCTGCAAAAATTTGTAGTCATCCAAAGCTCGGATTGCCATTGCTTAGCTTGCTCTGAATCTCGTCCGCCCTTCACCACTGAACTTACTGATCTTTGCTGGCTCTCCTTCTGACAAAGTCTCAATTTTGAAATCTTCATCCTTGTTCTCAAGTCCCTCCATGGCTTCATCCAGGGGTGCAATGCTACCGGAATGCAGCTCCGGCAGCTCCATCCAGGGCCCAGGGAGTGGAGTATCAGGGAATGGAGTGCTGCAGCCCTGGGGGGGAGAGGCCGACTGTGAGGCCCAGGAGTGAGATGCTGCGGAGCTGCAGGTCGTACTGGGAGAGTGTGGGGGGTGGGGGGGGTGTGTGGTTGATGGGGGAGGCGATGGTGGCGGGGGGAGGCTAACTGCTGTATGTGGGAGGTTGAGTCTATATGTGTGTGTGTGGAAGTGAGGGAGTGGCCTGAACTTTACATTCTGAGGTCGGGCGCATGCCTGACCCGAATGCACATGAAGCTGCATGAAATGATGACGGGTGGGTGTCCTGGGGTCATCGTGCATACAAGCAATACTGACGTCAGTGGGTGTGCGCAAGGGCTAATTAAGTCCATTAAAAAGCTTGTTGTCCACAGTTTTACACCGTACTTTCGATTTCACGCTCATCGCATGGGGAGGTGGGCAACCCGGTTTTAACTAATTATCACCTGGAGATGGGATAAAAAGGGTCCAGAGCGTTGCCATTGTGAGTAGTGAGGAGTTTAGGAGATAGCATGCTGCTGGTTGCTTAGTGAAACTTGACAACTTTTTTTCTGTTTTGAGCTTCAGTCATTGCATTGCTAGGACTCATTGGTGTCTCCAAGGCCTCTGGAGGATTTATACCGTGTGGACCCTTTTAGTCACCAGACAGTCTTCTGTTTCTCTGGTGATGGGGATTGTCTACTCCACTGGTGGCACCTCCTCTGAGGAGAAAGAGAGGGATAGAAGGGAGAGGAGGCAGCATCCAAGAGAACGACCTGTGGGGCAAGAGGCACAGGGCCAGCAGCCAGTCCAAGGTGGAAAGGGCCCCAGAAGACGCCACTATTGTGCTGCCAGGGCTTACAGGTGGCAATGCAACTACTTCTCCATGTCAGAAATACAGTGCTGAAGGAGGCTCCGCCTCTCTGGGGAGACTGTGACCTCCAAATATCAGATGATTAGGTCGAAATCATCTCCAACTGCATGGGTGGCCACCCCATGCTAGTGGCTCTGAAGGTCACAGTGGCCCTCAGCTTCTATGCCTCCAGCTCTTTTGAGGGGTCAGTGGAGGATCTGTGTGGAGTGTCCCAATCAGCTGTCCACAGTTGCGTGAAGCTGGTGACAGAAGCTCTGTTCAGTCAGGTCATGACATTTATTCTTTACTGTACTGATGAGGCCAGCCAGGCTGATAGAGCCAGAGGCTTTGCAGCGATTTCTGGATTCCCCAGCATCCAGGGTGCCATCGACTGCATACATGTGGCCATCAAGGCTGCTAATGGGTCAGCCGGGTGCCTTCGTCAACAGGAAGGGATTCCGCTCCATGAACATCCAGATAGTTTGTGACCATAAGACACAGATTCTGCAAGTCTGTGCAAGGTACCCTGGCAGCTCACATGATGCATAAATCCTCCGACACCCACAGGTACCCAGGCTGTTCATTGCTCCATCTCGACTGGATGGATGGCTGCTGGGCGACAAGGACTATCCATTGAAAAGATGGCTTATGATGCCTCTCCGGCACCCTATGGGCAGAAGCAGAGCAGAGGTATAATAGGAGTCATGCATCCACAAGGGTGGTGATAGAGAGGACCATTGATGTTCTGAAGATGAGATTCAGATGCCTGGATCATTCAGGGTGGGCACTACAATACACTCCAGAGCGGGTGTCACTGATCGTGGTTGCAGGCTGCACTTGCCGTAATCTGGCTATAGCAAGGGGGGACCCACTGGAAGAAGAGGATCGTGAGGCAGCTCCACAGGCCACAGAGGATGACCCCAGTGGTGAGTCAGAAGAGGAGCCCGGGGAAGAACATGGCAAGGCAAACCATGGAGGCAGACCGCTGGAACCTTCAGGGAGGCAGGGACACCAGAGAGGCCTTGATTCAATGCACCTTCAGCTAGGCTGCCAAGGCACTGTTTCCACCTCATGCCAGGGGTGCCGCCTCCTTACCGAATGTTTGAAATGACCCATTCCTTTTGGCCCAAAGTCCATTCAGTACCTGTGCAATAAATTTTAGAGCCTCTCACATCCAGCATGAGATACTTATAAAACAAGTGAAGCATACTCAGGTCATTAACACAAAAGCAAAGTTTATATGCTCTTCGCACTTACAGGCAATGAACATAACATTATTAGGTGTTAACAGTCACATCAGTGAACAACTTAACAAATAATGGCAACACCAGGATGTTCCTAGTGGGGGATTCAGTGATGGTAATGCCATTGAACATCAAGGTGCCGTGGTTAGATTCTCTCTTATTGCATATAGTTATGGCCTGGCACATGTGTGGTGAGAATGTTACTTGCCACTTGTCAACCCAAGCCTGGATATTGTCCAGGTCTTGCTCATTTTGCAAATCGTAAAATCTCAGTCAATAGGTTTTTTAATGGCCTTAATTAGCCCTTTAATTGGTGGTGGGTGCGGCTCTGACTTCCATACGCGACTGCCTACCTCAATATTGCACATATGTGCGATGATGTTGGGACGCACGCCTGATGTCATTTTGCATAATTTTATGTGCGTTCAGGTCAAGCGTATGCTCGATCTCAGAATGTAAAATTCAGGCCATGGAATTGTTAAGGGTAAATGGTGTTGAATTAACTTGATTGAGTTTTTTAATGAGGTAATAGAGGGGGTTGATGAGGTATCACAGAATTACGGAATCACTGAATCTTTACCATGCCATACAAGGAGGCCATTTGGCCCATCCACCCTGTACTGGCTCTCTGAAAGAGCATTCTTATTGGCCCCACTCCCTGCCTTATCCCTGTAACCTTGCACATTCTTTCTTTTCAGATAGCAATCCAATTCCTTTTTGAATACTTCGATCAAACTTGCCTTCAGCACACTCAGGAAGTTTGTTCCAGTTTCCAGCCACCCTCTGGGTGAAAAAAAATTTCCTCACATCACATTTACACCTTTTGCCAATTATTTTGAATCTGTGCTCTCTGGTTCTTGATGCTCTCTTGAGTGGGAACAGTTTCTCACTATTTACCCTGTCCATACCCCTTAGGATCCTGAATACTTCTATCAAGTCTCCTGTCAGCCTTCTTTTCTCCAAGGAAAACAGTCCCAACCTCTCCAATCTATCCTCATAGCTACAGTTCTTCATCCCTGGAATCATTCTTGTGAACCTCCTCTGTACTACATCCTTCCTTGCCATTGTCACATTCCAACAGCTAGTTCGCATTTAGTGTATTTGTTGGGGGAGAAAACAAAATGAAAGGGCTGATCATTCTCTGGATGACTGCAGTGGCTCATCTGGTTACCTCAGTAAAGTTGGCACAGGTTTTGGTATTAGAAATGGGGAACTTCAGACAGGTGGAGAGACTGGAAAAACTGGGGTTGATCTCAGAGCAAAGAAAGTTAAAAGGGGATTTGATAGAGGCATTCATAACTATGAAGGGTTTAGGTAGAGTAAGTAAAGGGAAACTCTTTTCAGTGGCTGAATGGTCGATAACGAGAGGATATCGGTTTAAGGTGATTTGGGAAGAAACACGGAACATTGTTTTGCACGGTGTATTGTAGGGATTTGGAAGGCACAGACTGTAGAGATGGTAGAAGCAGTTTCAATAGTAACATTCAAAAGAAAATTAGATAAATACTTGAAAGGAAAAAAAGCTGCAAGGCTAAGGGGGATGACCAATCACTGGTAATCCAAAAGCACATCAGGTTCTACATGTACTCCGACAACACTCAGCTCTGTAACGTGCCACCCGCCCCCCCCCCCCCACCACCCCCCCAACACTTCCCCAGCCCCAGCTCTCTTGACCTCTCCACTGCCTACAAATTGTCAGACTTCTTGTTTGATATCCAGCACAAGATGAGCAGAAATTTCTTCCAACTAAATAATGGGAAGACCAAAGCCATTGTCTTGAGTTCCCACCACTAGCTCAGTCCTGAGCACCATCTTTACCCTCTGACCACTACCTGAGGTTGAACCAGGCTGTAAGCAACCTTGGTGTTATAACTGACCCCAGGTTGAGCTTCTGACCACATATCTGTGCTAACACAAAGACTTCCCATTTCCACATCCTGAACATGAATGCATTATGGGCTGGCTTTCTATCTTCCACCCTCCATAAACTTAAGCTCATCCAAAACTCGGCTGCCTATATCCTAATTCACATCACTCCAGTGCTCGCTGACCTACTTTGGCTTTCGGTTAAGCAATGCCAACATTTTAAAAACTGTTACCCTTGCTTTCAGATCCCTCCATTGTCTTTTCCCTCTCTTCTCCAGCCCTACAACTCTGAGAAAACAAAAAAGCAAAATACTGCAGATGCTGGAAATCGGAAATAAAAACAGAAAATGCTGCAAATACTCATCAGGTCAAGCAGCATCTGAGGAGATTTTCTCCTGAGGAGATCTGAGGAATTTTCCCAAATTTGCACTAAATGCAGTAGCAGGCAGGAAAAGTGACATTTTACCTGCCAGTCGCAATGCCAGCTTTTCATGCCGTATCATCCCAAAACTGCTGCATTAATTATGCATTCTCAGGATACACGCTGTTTTGATGGCGGGTGGGCTTCGAATTGCCTGCCACGCCGTCACTTCATCGCTTCATCATGTCAGGCACCACATTTAAAGTACAGCCTTGCTCAAGTGTTTCCAGCCCAGGACTGCAGCAAAGAAGACATGGCCCCGAATGGCAAGAAGACTGCAGCCCTCAAGCACCTTTTGGAAGCTGTGGAGGCCACTGTGATGTCCTCTACTCCCACTCTGGCTGCAGGATGGGCATCAACATTTACCACTCCGGCTTGGTAGACGAAAGCAGTGGTGATCAGTGCCAATGCTGCACAGAAGAGGTTGGTCATCTAATGCAGAAAGAGGATGAATGATCTGATGCATGTAGACAGGTTAAGGCAACCATTCATCACTCTAAACTCACACACTCAAGCCCATCACACATTCACTGGCATTTCACTCACTGCTAGCTCACTGTCATCAACCTTTCTCACACACAAAACCCTCACATGTCCATGGCCTCATCTGCTCTGGAGACTGCATCCTCAACCCTCATCATCTTGAGGCTACTTGCACAGATCAACATGTGGTCCCACACATATACTGGCATACCCATCATTCCCAGTACAGCTCTCGCCCTGCAGCCTCTTCCCTTGCCTGAGGCCACTTCTACCCTTTTGACAAGCAAGCCTTAGCCCTGCAGCCGTTGAATAGCCTCCCACATAGGCTGATCTGGTAGGTAGCGACCTGCCTGTGAGTCCCCCTAAAAGTGATGTGGTGCTGTCTGTGAAGCCTGCACTGATGACTGCGAGTGCTGCCTGAATCAAGGTAGGCAAACAAACTTTGAAATCCCGAGTGAAGTGGAGCCCGCCAAGTACACGCCTTATATATGCTATTGTGAAACACATCTGTGTGTTTTCCTGCTGACATGGGCGGATGATCCAGTGGGGTGGGGTGGATGATTCCGGCAGGCTGGCTTTATAATGATACACTGATGCACTACAATGAGGTTCCCATTGTCCGATGGCGGGGAACGTGGCCCGTCATGGAGGGGCTGAGTGGACAATTGCACGACGTCGTGAAACCAATTTTTGGCCTTCTTGCCATATTGTCCACTCACACCACCAAACACATCTGACACCAGCGGGCACAGAAAATCCCAGCCAGAGTAAATGTTTCGGATCAAGTACCTTTCACCAGAACTGGGAAAAGTTAGAACTATAGCAGGCTTTAAGTAGGTGAAATGGAGGCGTGTGGGTAAAAGACCAAAAAGGTATGTGATGGGGCAGAAGTTAGGAGTGATTAAATGACAAAAGAGCTGATGGTGCAGGGCCAAAGGGAATGGTAATGGAACAAGTAAAGAAATGAAAGATAAGTCAGGAGGAGGTGTGAAGGAAAAAATGATTAATGCCATCCAAAAGCAAAAACAAGAGTAAAATCAAAACGTGCTCAAAAAAAAGTACCTAATTTTTTGCTTAAGTACTTGACAACCTTCAACGATTTTGATCCGTAATCTCTGCCCCCATTTTGTTTCCTATTCTTTGCATGTACCTTCCATGACATTCTAATGATCTATATACATGAACCCCCAAATTTCTTTGGACCTCCACTAGCTTTTCCCCATTTAGAAAGTACCCTTTCTGTCCTTTTCAGGTCCAAAGTGGATGACTGCACACTTGCCTATACTGAAATCCATTCATCACAGTTTTGCCCGTTTACTTAATCTATTAATATCTCTTTGTAATTTTATGCATCCATCTACGTGCTTACAATGCTGCCTGTCATTGTGTCTTTGGCAAACTTCTGTAATGTTGCTCTCTGTCCTGTCATCTAAATCGTTAGTAAATAAAGTGGAAAGTTGAGGCCCCAACACTGATTTTTGTGGGATAGTTAGTCACATGCTGCCAATTAGATTAGCTGCCCATGATCCCTACTCTCTTTGTCTCCTGCTGCTAATCCGATTTCCAAACCAGGTCAATAATTTGCTCTCAATACTGTGAGCTTCAACATTAGCCTCTTATAGGCTTGGCCTAAATAGCCAAGTGGTTATGGTACTGGGTTTGTAACCCCAAGATCAAGAGTTCAAATCTCACAATGGCAAAACTATACAACAATGTAACTTCATCTGAAACAGATGGAAACGGGTTTGTACTCGAAAGAGTTACATTTTAGCCTACGGCCATACTAGTCTGAAAACGCCCGATCTCGTCTGATCTCGGAAGCTAAGCAGACTCAGGCCTGGTTAGTACTTGGATGGGAGACTGCCTGGGAATACCAGGTGCAGTAGGCTTTAGCTTGGCCTAAATAGCCAAGTGGTTATGGTACTGGGTTTGTAACCCCAAGATCAAGAGTTCAAATCTCACAATGTCAAACTATGGAACAATGTGACTTCATCTGAAACAGATGGAAACAGGTTTGTACTCGAAAGAGTATCAAGAGTTCAAATCTCACAATGGCAAACTATGAAACAATGTAACTTTGGGGCTTGGCCTAAATATCCAAGTGGTTATGGTACTGGGTTTGTAACCCCAAGATCAAGAGTTCAAATCTCACAATAGCAAACTATGAAACAATGTAACTTCATCTGAAACAGATGGAAACATATTTTTTTATGATAACATCCATCTGGTCCGGGACATCATCCACCATTCCCAGAGGGCTGGTCTGTCGAGCGCCTTCCTGTCTCTCGATCAGGAGAAGGCGTTCGACAGGGTGGATCACGAATACTTACTCGGAACTCTGCGAGCTTTCGGGTTCGGGACGCATTTTGTCGCCCGGATCCGACTTCTGTACACCGCCGCGGAGTGTCTAGTGAAGGTTAACGGGTCCCTGACGGCGCCCCTTCGCTTTGGGAGAGGGGTACGTCAGGGCTGCCCCCTGTCTGGCCAGTTGTATTCTATCTGCGTGGAGCCTTTCCTGCGCCTCTTGCGGAGGAGGTTGTCGGGATTGGTTCTGCGCGGGCCGGGCATCGGGGTGGTCCTTTCGGCTTACGCCGATGACGTGCTCCTTATGTTTAGTGACCCGGCTGACCTGCGGAGGATGCGCGAGTGCCAGGAGGTCTACTCTGCCGCTTCTTCTGCCAGGATCAACTGGGGTAAATGTTCTGGACTCCTGGTCGGTCAGTGGCAGATGGATCCCCTACCCGAGGAGCTCAGGCCTGTCACCTGGAGCAGGACCAGCCTCCTCTACCTGGGGGTCCATCTCTGCCCCGCTGAGGAATCCTGGCCGGCAAACTGGCAGGAACTGGAGACGAAAGTCACCGCTCGCCTGCGGCGCTGGACAGGACTGCTCCGAGTGCTATCTTACCGAGGTCGAGTTCTGGTCATAAACCAGCTGATCGCCGCCATGTTGTGGTATCGGCTGGTCACTTTGACCCCTCCCCCGGACTTTGTCACAAGAATCCAGAGATTGTTAGTCGACTTCTTCTGGGACAAAAGATTGCACTGGGTCGCTGCCGAGGTTCTGAGTCTCCCGCTTAGGGAGGGTGGTCAGGCGCTAGTGTGCCTACGCACACAGGTGGCGACTTTCCGCCTTCAGAACCTGCAGCGATACCTCTACGTCGAGCCTCCTCCTAGATGGTGTGCCCTGATGACGTATTTCCTCCGTCAGGTGCACGGCCTGAATTATGACGTGCAGCTCCTGTTTATAGAACAGCTGGGCCTCGGTGGCTCCTTGCAGGCGTTGCCCGTCTTTTACCAGGACCTGATCAAAGTCTGGAAAGTGGTCGCCTCGCGACGCAGCTCTCCCCCGTCAGGAGTAGCGGCTATCGTCAGAGAGCCGCTGCTCAGGAATCCGCCCCTCCGTCCTTTTCAGTGGTTGGCGGAGAGGAGGGCTGTGGCCGCAGGGGTGACCAGAATCGGGGACGTGCTGGGTGGCGGAGGACTGGGCTGGATGCTCCCGCAGGAGTTGGCGCGACGCGCGTCTGTGAGTGTCCAGGTCGCAGCCGATGCCATCCAAGACCTGAGAACGGTCGTGCTCGGACCCGACGTTATTTTGGGTCTTGAGGCGGCCCAGGTGCGCAGTGGTCTTCCGTCTGAGCGTTCCCCTGTTCGGACGGAATTCCACATTGGCCCCAAGCCCCGAACCCTCCCTCGGGTGCTGGTGCCCCGCAATATGAGCCGCCTCGGGGACATGCCCTCTGTGCCTTTTGGCACGGCAAAGAGGAGCTTTTTGTACGGACTGCTGCTGCACACCTTCCATTTTCTCGCCCTTGTCCGTCGACCGGACACGCCCTGGCGTGCCTTGTTGCCGTCCGGCGGCGGAGGCCCCCGATGGGAGGCCCTCTACGGAGGTGTCCTCCCCCTTTCTATCGGAGACCTGGGTTGGAGGGTGTTGCATGCAGCAGTCCCTTATAATAAGAGGATGCATTGGTTCGCGGACTCTCAGGACACGTGCCCTTTTTGCGGTCTTGTGGAGTCCGTGGACCATGTATACATAGGGTGTTGTAGGCTGCACTCCCTTTTTAGTTATTTGAAAAACCTTTTATTGATGTTTTGTTTGCACTTCAGCCCCACGCTCCTGATCTATGGGCACCTGGTGCGGAAGGGGGTCGGGAAGGAGGAGGACCTCCTCGTGAACCTGCTCCTGGGCCTGGCCAAGTTGGCCATTAACAGGTCCAGGCAGCAGGCGATCGACGGGGGACTCCCGCCCGATTGTTTGTCCCTCTTCCGCGGCTACAGTTCGCTGCCGGATGTCCCTGGAGAAGGAGCACGCGGTGTCTGCTGGCACTCTCGAGGCCTTCCGTGCTCGGTGGGCACCGCGGGGACTGGGGTGTTTTGTTGACCCCTTTAATCACATTTTGATTTAAAGTTTGTAAGTTTCCTTTAAAACTTTGTTCTTGGTTTTACAGCTGACCTGAATTAGGGGCTGTGCCTGATTTTTCCCAATTTTGTTGATTTGGTTTTCATTTAAAAGATTATCAAGAGTTCAAATCTCACAATGGCAAACTATGAAACAATGTAACTTCATCTGAAACAGATGGAAATGTGTTTGTACTCGAAAGAGTTATAATGTATCCAAAACGGAAGGGGGTCGGGAAGGAGGAGGACCTCCTCGTGAACCTGCTCCTGGGCCTGGCCAAGTTGGCCATTAACAGGTCCAGGCAGCAGGCGATCGACGGGGGACTCCCGCCCGATTGTTTGTCCCTCTTCCGCGGCTACGTTCGCTGCCGGATGTCCCTGGAGAAGGAGCACGCGGTGTCTGCTGGCACTCTCGAGGCCTTCCGTGCTCGGTGGGCACCGCGGGGACTGGGGTGTTTTGTTGACCCCTTTAATCACATTTTGATTTAAAGTTTGTAAGTTTCCTTTAAAACTTTGTTCTTGGTTTTACAGCTGACCTGAATTAGGGGCTGTGCCTGATTTTTCCCAATTTTGTTGATTTGGTTTTCATTTAAAAGATTATCAAGAGTTCAAATCTCACAATGGCAAACTATGAAACAATGTAACTTCATCTGAAACAGATGGAAATGTGTTTGTACTCGAAAGAGTTATAATGTATCCAAAACGGAAGGGGGTCGGGAAGGAGGAGGACCTCCTCGTGAACCTGCTCCTGGGCCTGGCCAAGTTGGCCATTAACAGGTCCAGGCAGCAGGCGATCGACGGGGGACTCCCGCCCGATTGTTTGTCCCTCTTCCGCGGCTACGTTCGCTGTCGGATGTCCCTGGAGAGGGAGCACGTGGTGTCTGCTGGCACTCTCGAGGCCTTCCGTGCTCGGTGGGCACCGCGGGGACTGGGGTGTTTTGTTGACCCCTTTAATCACATTTTGATTTAAAGTTTGTAAGGTTCCTTTAAACTTTTGTCCTTGGTTTTACAGCTGACCTGAATTAGGGGCTGTGCCTGATTTATCCCAATTTTGTTGATTTGATTTTCATTTAAAAGATTATCAAGAGTTCAAATCTCACAATGGCAAACTATGAAACAATGTAACTTCATCTGAAACAGATGGAAACGGGTTTGTACTCGAAAGAGTTACAAAAAGAAAGAGATGATTAGCCTCTTATGAGGCACTTCATCAAATAACTTCCAGTAGCCCATATCAATTATATACAGACACATTTCCCTGTTAACCACTTTAGCCTCCTCTTCATTAGTGGCCGTATCTTCACCTGTGCTCATCCGATTCTGCCCTCTTGAGCATCTCTGATTTTAATTGCTCCAACATTTGTGATCATATAAGAACATAAGAAATAGAAGCAAGAGTAGGCCATTTGGCCCCTTGAGCCTGCTCCACTATTTAAGAAGATCATGGTTAGTCTGATGGTGTCCTTAACTCTACTTTCCTGCCTGTCACCCATGACTCTTGACTCCCATGTAGATCAAAAATCTATCTAACTCAGTCTTGAATATATTCAGTGACCCAGCTTCCACTGCTTTCTGAGATAGAGAATTCCAAAAGTCTGTGACTCTCTGAGAGTAGAAATTCCTCCTCGTCTCTGTCTGAAATGTGAGACCCCTTATTCTGAAATTGTGCCTCCTAGATTCCCCCATGAGGGAAAATACCCCCTCAGCATCTACCCTGTCAAGTCCCATCAAAATCTTCTATGTTTCAATAAGATATCTTCAGCTGCCTTGGCTCTGAGTGCTGGAATTCTCTCCATAAGCCTCTCTGCCCTCCTGCCTCGCTTTTCTCATTTAAGATGGTCCTTAACACCTACCTGTGTTATGACATGGCAGGTGGCAATTGCCGGGCTGACCAAATCCTAAAGGGAAACTTGGTCAAGCTATCATAACGATTGCAATTTATATTTTTATTACGAGAAGGTATGTGCATTGAAATCAGAAGTAAAGATTCCACTACCACTTTTGGAGATTTAAAATATTAACTTAAAACATTTATTAACAAAAGAAAAGAACATGTAAACACACATGATTACAGTTAAATTTAGTCTTACAATATTTCCCAAATGATTTCTACCTAGCTAGACTCCGAAATAAACATCCTTTTCCAGGCAACAAACCAAATAGAGTAGAATAAAAACAGAAAGTGCTGGAAAAGACTCAACAGGTCTGACAGCATCTGTTTTGAGTTGGTATGATGCTTCTTCAGAGCTAAAGATAATCAGAAATGTGATGAAATTTATACTGTTTGAGGGGGCTGGAACAGGTCAAGCTGTATAGAAGGCCAGCGATAGGTGGGGGCTAAGGAGACAAAGATGCCATGGACAAAAAGACAGAGGGTGTTAGTGGGCTAAAGAAGGTGCTGATAGTGGCATAAAGTTGGGAAAGCAAAATGTGTTTATGGCAGAACAAGGGTCAGCACTCTGTGCACCAGCATTCAAAGGATCATCCTCTGCCATTTCCACCAACTCCAGTATGATGCCATGACCAAACACATCTTCCCCTCAATACCCCCTATCAGCATTCCATAGGGACTGTTCCCTCCAGGACACCATTCACTTGCACCTCCTTCAATTTGGTCTACTGCATTCCCTCCCCCAATGCAGTCTGCTCTATATTTGGGAGGCTAAACACAAACTGGATGGCTGCGTTGCGGAACACCTTCGGTCTGTCCGCAAGCATGACCCAGACCTTCCTGTTGCTTGCCATTTCAAGACACCATGCTGCTCTCATGCCCACAAGTACATCTTTGGCCTGCTGCTGTGTTCCAGTGAAGTCCAGTGCTGGAGGAACAGCACCTCATCTTCCAATTAAGCACTTTACAGCCTTCTGGACTTAATATTGAGTTCAATGACTTCAGACCATGAACTGTCTCCTCTATCTTCACCCCTTTTAATCCCTTTTCACAAATTTATTTTTATTTTTTATCTACTTATTTTTATTTTCATTTTTTTTCATTTATTCGTTTTTTTATCCCCTTTTAGCCCTCTTTTTTCATCCCTTTTTCAATCCTTTTTTCCCCCAACCACCACCCCTTCCCCTCACCCCATCCCCAAAACGGCCATCTGTTACTTGTTCCATGTTGTTCTTTCATAGAGTGCTGACCCTTGTTCTGCTATTAACACATTCTGCTTTCTTACCTTTATACCACTATCAGCACCTTCTTTAACCCTCACCATTACCATTAACACTCCCTTTGTCTTTTTGTCCATAACATCTTTGTCAATCTCTCCTTAGAACCCACCTATCGCTGGCCTTCTATTGTGCTTCACCTGCTCCACCACCCCTTGCCTTAAACAGTATAAATCTCATCACATTCTACTTCTCTTTAGTTTTGAAGAAGCATCATATGGACTCGAAATATTAACTCTGTTTCTCTTTCCACAGATGCTTTCAGACCTGCTGAGTTTTTCAAGAATTTTCTGTTTTAATTTCAGATTCCCAACATCTGCAGTGTTTTTTCTTTTATCTTAGTCCAAATAGATTCTTAATCTATGAAACATTCAGTAATATTACCACAAAGCACTCACGGTTGCTATAAAGGAGATATTTCATAGCTTCTCTCTTCCTCTCATTCGACAATGTAATTCCAAGGCTTTTTACAAAACCTTGCTTCCTGGAACAAGCAAGCACTTCGCTGGTATGGCTCGAAATAGATACTTCACAGCACACTCTTCAAGATCTCACGTGGGCACTCCCATATAGCCTTCAATCTTCAAATATATTTTCTCCCGTTTGATCTTTTAAAACCCATTGTTTTAAACTTTCTTTGAAACTGAAACTCCTCGAAATATAAGATCTTTCATGTTTCTACCTTGTCTTTGCTTTTGGGTCAGTAAAAGTTGATACCCTACTACTTGTTTACCTATGAACTCCTGCAAGATACAAACATTTTCCTTGATACTTTCTCACCCCCTTTGAAATTCAAGCAATCTCTCAACTACAAATGCAAATGTTAGCTCGTACATTTCCATTTCAAAATGCCTGCTTTTACACCTAGTCCCTTTGATGATTTAAACTTTGCAGGCTGATTGTCTTCAGTTTAATTAAATTAGTCACACACACACACACATACACAGCCCCCATAATTCTGCTTCAGTATCCCACAGTAATATTAGAGAAAATAAGATATTTCCTTTACACCTGTTTGACCAGGCTTTTGGTCATCTGCCCTAATCTCTTATGTATGCTTGCTGTCCCACTTTGTCAGTGTTTCCCTGAAGCACTTCGGAATGTTTCACCATGTTAAAGTTGATATATAAATATGAGTTTTTGAAAGAGCTGTCACAGGCAGGCCAAATGGCTTCCTTCTTTGCTGTATCAATGAGTTTGTTTCCTTCCCCTTCCCTGCTCTCTGCTGAACTGCAAGTGAGGATTGGTTCCTTAATCAACTGCAACATCTTTACACTCAATCAGTACTGAGCAGTAATACGGTACCACAATGGAAACAATGAGCTTCTCAATGCTTGCAACTTTCTCCCTCTTTCAGTTGCATCTGGCAAAAAAATTTTTTTTTTTGCCAGATCTTCAATCATTTTGAGTTGTGGCCACGGATAACCATCTCTTCGAGTGTGCACCAGGTTCGGAGTGGGTGCTAAAGCTGCCAACATTATCAACATTTTGGACGAGGCAGTTTTTCAGACAGGAGATGATCCAACTTGAGATTGTAGCTTTTTCTTTTGGAGGGGAAAGCCAATGATCAAAACATCTGCGATAGAGTTCTCAGAGTTTTCTTACAGCCCTGAAGAGTAGATTTTAAGTCCTAGCTTGAGTAACTTTGCTTTACATAGAATGTCAGAGAAGGGTATATTTAAGAAATTGGGCACAGTGTTGTGGTTTCCATCGGAATTTTGAAAAGACTGCAATTCCAAATTATCAGTTGTGGAGTTCCCTTTATTTCCACTCATTGGCTTCTTTCACAGTTTAAAATTAGCAATTATATTAAGCTACACCATCATGAGCAGATTCTTTAGGCTAAGTTTTAAAAGTATTCTTCGTGTTGTTATTGATATGAAAAAGACCCTATAGCCCATCCAGCCTCTTTGCAATGTCTTCTGGGCCATATTAGAGATGCTTCCCAACCCACCTCTGAGCCAAGTTATCTCCTGGGTAAGACAAGAAACCAGATTAAAAATCTGGGACTGTTTGAGAAAATGGGACTTGGGAAATTCATCCCTGACTCCCCTCATCGATTGAAAGTAGCCATGATGATCACTCCGATTTTTGTGAGAGGTGGTCTCCACCCCAGCTGGAAGCAGGTCCGATGCGTGTTTGAAGGAATTTGGTGAATGGTGTCCTCCACACAAGCTGGTGTCCTGTTCCAGAGGTTCACTGTTCTCTGGGAAAAGAACCACCTCCTGATATCTAATGACTTGAGCTTGGTGCCTATTAACAAACACATTGAAAACAAAGATCCAAATGCACCACACTTTTCAAAATGTTTACGTTCCATTGTATATGGATTTTGTTATGTTTGTTTTGAAATCATATTACTGCTCTAGACCTCTTTCAAACACACTTGTGAAATAGAAAGTGTGCATTTTAATGTGATAGTTAACAATGTTGACACACTAAGTCCCCAATCAAGATATTTCCACTCATCTGTTTTGAACCGATCCTTAACTAACATGCACATGTGAGTTTGTCTGTATTGGGATAAACTATCTGATGCAGAGAACAAAAAAAAGTTAGGTTTTCAAACCTTTTCCACTCTAGCGGGTTGACACTGATTGTCCATGAGCCAGGCTGTCATGTGGCAGGAGGAGAGTGAGAAAGAGAGGTCCAACATAAAGAGCAGAGGAGTTTCCTCGATGTCCTGGTTAATATTTATCCCTCAACCAACGTCACTACAGCAGATTACCTTGGTCATTATCACATTACTGTTTTTGGGAGCCTGCTCTGTGCGAATTAGCTGCAGGATTTCCAAGATGACAACAGTGAGTATGTTTCAAAGGTAGCTCATAGGCTGTGAAGCATTTTGAGATGTCCTGTGACAGGCGCTATAGAAATCCATTTGTTTTTTTCCCCTTAACATGAAGGGTTGAAAGTTGGGACAAATTACCTGAAGATGGAGCAAAGATCAAGTACATTGCTAATGCTGTTCTAACCTATTAACCTTGAACATTTATTCGTTTATGGGATGTGGGCTTAGCTGGCTAGGCCAGCATTCAATGCCAATGCCTAATTGCCCTTGAGAAGGTGGTGGTGAGCTGCCTCCTTGAACCACTGCAGTCCACATGGTGAGGAACACTGCTGTGCAAAAACCATAGTGAGTCATCAAAGTTGAAAATGAAGGCACTTTATTCAGTGATGCAGTAAAAGTACCCAAGTTAGTAGACAAATTAATTTAAAGCCATGCAGCGTAAATCACAAGCAAGTTGAACAGTGGTTGTCACTTAACACTTTGCACTCAGCATCCCTAGTGTTCCTGCTCAGTGAAGCAGTGGCATTTTTTTTATGCTGAGAGCAATAATTTCCTGGTTCATAAGTTCACCAATCAAATATTCCACTTGTCAAGGAACAAATCTACAAATAACAACAATGAGGCTGTCAATAAAAATGGAATGGGGCCAAGCCCTAGTGGCGCATATTACATTTCGATGGATTTAATGTCATCTAAATGGTACTAAGGAGTTTTTGGTTCCAATAACCTGGCAGTCAGGCATTGTCAAGGCCAAAAGTGCAAATGCAGAATATTAGCTGTGCTTTTTTTAAACTTCATCTTGGAAGTGGAGCATTTTACTCTATTTGCATCTGCAGTTGTGGAATTGCTGCAATTTCAACCATGAAAGTGACTTCAGTATTTGAGTTAATTTGCAAAGACAAATGGGCCCTTTCCGTTACTTTCACTCAGCAAGGTGACAGTGAGACATGAACAACACACTGTTCTGGGGATTGAAGAAACTTGATAAGAAAGCAGTGGGTTAAGGGAAATGTGTTCTCTGCAAGTAGTGCCTATATGGGAAAGATTGTGAGTAATGACTGAGAAAACAACTGATTTAGTTAACAACAAAACAAAAAGTGCGAGGGTAACTTGGGTTTGGGAGTGTATTTTCAGTGCAAAGCACTTCCTGGCATGGACTTTTATTTTAGTTTATCTTTCACCACAATCTTCACTTCTTTGTTCACTTTGTGTCTTGGTTAGCTGTCAAAACTATTATAGGGACGAGGGCTCTGCATTGGTTTGTACGTCAGCTAATGCTAAGAGTGGACTAGATATTCATCTGAGGATATCCAGGCTAAGCCATACTACTTTCGAGCTTTCTGTTCTGAAACAGTGGCTAACATCGAATTGAATAGAGATGCTCCAGAAGGCATGGCAACTATTAATCATGTCTTCAAGTGCAGGCTGACTGTCCTTAAATGGTGGAGCTGAGATGAGCAGGAAGATGATTTATGAAGATATCAATAACATGTGTGGGAGTATGTGTCCTGAAAGTGTTTGCTTTCAGTGAGCTTTGCTGTGGCTGAATACTTACGAGATTAATAGTTAATTGCGCAAAGACTTTTGTCAGGCACTTTGACACACATCCTGTATGGAGTGGAACTGAGTCTAATTCTGTTTTCATCAAGTGCAAATACAACTTGAGTCAAAATGGGGAAAAAATACAATTCGCAGTGCATGATGCTATTGTGAATGTTGCTGGATGAATATGTCATTTGTAATTTTACATGTTCTTCTTTTTGGCATTGCTACTGTCCTGATTGGTGGACCAATATCCCACCTATATCATGTCCAAAATTGTATTCGAAGTTTCAATTATATTAATGTTGTGTTGCTTTTCTTTTCCCTGTTGTCCTTAACAGTCACATATTGTACAATTAAATGTATTTTTGTTAAATTTCAAATTGTTAACCATTGTACACACAATTGGTTTCTAGTCTACTGTGTTAAATACTGACTTAGCTTCCTAGAATGTAGATTTATACTGAAATCCCATTTAACGGAAACCAGTTTCTATGGTAATTTGTATAAAGATGCTTATACTCCCATTGATGTCTGCGGGTACTTGCTGTTTATGTGCAGATTTTAAAAACAGGAAAGGAAACAGATTAGAAATTGTTTCCTGTTAATGGAATATTTGTATTCAATTGACCATTAATGTAGCTTCTCTTCGTGCACACGTGTCCCATGCTAAGATTGGGTCAGTGTAACGACTGCTAATACGCTATTCTGTTATCCTAGCTGGCAACTAGTTAGAAATATTAACCAAATTGCCCACCTAGAAAACCCCTATAGCAGTGAGGATCAGGCAAGTATTTCACTAGCACACTCACAAGCCAGTGTTTGTGTGTGTGTGTGTGTGTGTGTTTATATGTGTGTGTGTGTGTGTGTCTGTGTGTGTGCATGCGCATGTGTGCTTTTTTTCCTGTGGTATTGATATTATTTTCCCCCACCTGCTGTTGACATTCCAAGATCCTTTATGCTTCAGGTTGTCATTAGCTGCCTCAGTGGACAGGTATAAATGTGGACTACTTCACCAAAGACACTCAGGATCCAAGTCTGTGAAGCGATTTTGTACTTAAAGGCTGAAATTTTATTTTAAAATCTAGCTCCATTGTAAGTATGAAAATGATACAGAGGAAAACTAAAGCAGACTCTTTAAATAAATATGAAGTAGAATGTTAAAGCTTTGATAAAGAGAAAAGATTTTTTGAATTCTTTTTGTGCAGAAGCTAAATTGCCATCACAGTCTCGGTCAGTGTCTAGTTTGTTTACTTGGTTCAGGATAGGTGTATTATCCAAATATTCTCAATTTTAAAAAAAGACTGGGAAAAAAATGATAGTTTGCTGCATTCCAGCTTGCTTAAGGTGCAGGCTTAAGGAATGAGGCAATGTCTGATATAAAATCTAGCAGCTAAATGGGACAACAGAGAAACAGGATAAATAATAGGGATTCTTTATTTTATGTAGATCCAGTAGGAGCCAAGTCCATGGGATGGCTTAGTGGTATAGTCGCTAGACTAATAATCCAGAGACCCAGAGTAATGCTCTGGGGACCTGGGTTGGAACCCCACCACAGCAGATAGTGGAATTTGAATTCAATAAAAACCTGGAAATAAACGTTGTCGATTGTTGTAAAAACCCATCTGGTTCACTAATGTCCTTTAGGGAAGGAAATCTGCTGTCTTTACCTGGACTGGCCTACATGGGACTCCAGACCTACAGCAATGCAGTTGACTCTGAACAAGGGCAATTACGCCTAGCCAGAGATGCCCACATCCAATGAATAATTTTTAAAAATTATATCCTATTTTTCTTTGGTTAAAAAATGCTTTTCAAGAATTGTAAATGGATAATCAGCTGTTTTTCACAAACATGTTGCCCCCCCCCTCCCCTCTCCTGCATCTATTTCAAAGGTAATCATATGAACTCTTCACTTGTTCCACAGTTTTATTTTTGCTGCGGGATATTTACAGTCAAGTTGTGTGAACAGGTTACATTGTTCTAGAGTAATTGCAGTTCAGAAGCAACTTACTGTCAAATAAATTATTACATGACTGTAAATTTTACCGTAAACTGCTTGGAAAATTACATCTGGACTTTTAAAGCCACTAGATCCTTGTAATTTAGATATTATAATTCATATTTAAATGAACCCTGAGCTAGATGGTTCTTTTGATACGAAATTTTTACTCTAGAGGTGGAAAACGGGAGCTGGGCATGTTTTTGGGTCTAATCCTGTCCCCATGATGGGGAAGTTCCTTGGGATTTTGACCAGGAACCCCCTTACCTGTCATTAATTGGCATGGAGCCAGGTTCCCTATCCAGTTTAGAACATTGGGAGGAGGGGGCTGGGCGGAGGCCCCTGAAGCTGGAGGTCTAATTGGAGGTCTCCCAGCTTGAGAGGAGCAGTAACTGCCTTAAACGGTGAGTCACTGAGAGGGTGCTTCAACGGGAAGATACCTTCTCATCAACCCCTTTTTTGAAAAAAATTAACTAAAAGAATTGAAAAAGTAGGCAGGTCACCACTGTGAGGGGTGGGGTTACAGGTTGAGCTTAATTGGCAGGCACCCACACCCAGGTAGACGTAGAGGGCCTTTAGGCCTGTTTGGAGCATTGACCCCCTCAGCCTACCACTGGGTGGTGGCCTCCAGCCGGTTGAACTGAATTCCCACCCCCCACTTTGTTGGGAAACTGGAAAATTCCAAGTGGCCTCCTTTAACTATCATAAAGGAGGTTCTTAATGAACCTATTTGGCTGCTGACCTCATGTTCCTGACTTCAGCTGGGCATGAAAATCCTGCCCTATGTGCTCAGTGACGGAATATATTTCTTGAAGGTCTCAGAATGGTAATAACGGTAATGTTCATAAATCTGAAGCTTCAGAGAACTGATCTTCAGCTTTTGCTTTTGGCTGAATGTGTGTTTGTAAAATTGAGTGGAGTTTAAACCACTATTGGAATAAATTGCACCTTGATAATAAGTTGTGTACATATGGAGGAGTGTACATATTTTACTCCACACAGCCCCAATCCTTATAGTTTAAAAAACTTAATTTGGATACTGGAAATCCCTGTAAAAGCTTGGGAGCTTGATTTGACCGTTTTTAATGCTATCAAGATATTTTTGAAGCTCCCAATAGGCCATCCAAAGGGTTCTCCAGTTAAATTGCTGATTAAATAGATCAGCGGATGAAATACAGAAGGTAACAATTTTGGCTTTATGGAAGGAGGAAAGAATTTACATTTATATAGTGCTTTTCACATTTCAAAGTGCTTCACAGCCAATGAAGTACTTTTGAAGTATAGTCACTGTATTTTACAGGGAAACAAGAGATTTATGCAATCAAGTTCCCACAGAAACCCCCACAAGGTCCCACAAGTCTAACAGTTTAAACAGAATAATAGTAGCATTGGAGCCAATGTTCTCGCTCAGCCTCATGGCTGTGCAGCAACCCAGACGTTCCTGGGCAGGACAAGCACAAAGCGGTCACTTTGTTACCAGGCAGCCGGGGAAATTTTTCAAAGGTTTGTGTCTGTCAAATATGCCAAACACAACAAAAATATTAGAAGGAATGTTAATTGGAGCCCATATTTTTCTTACTGTTTGATGGCTGCGTCTTTTGTTGTTACTTTTTCATGTCTATTTTTGTTTCTGGACACCAGGTGTTGTTAGGGTCGTGTGTTCTTTTATCTTGTCACTCACGACGCTCCTTTCCCTATTTTAACTTCCAAAGGAAGGAAGGTGATGAGTCTGAGAGATTCAGAGGGAAGTCCATCAATGCATATATAATCCTGCTCTCATGCCCATATTTCTGTCCTCGTCCTGCTGCATTGTTCCAGTGAAACCCAAGGCAAGCTTGAGGAACAGCACCCCATCTTCACTTTACAGTCTCCTGGATTCAACATTGAACTCAACAACATCAGACCATGAACTCTGCCCTCCATTTTGTGTTTTTTTCCCCTAGTGTTAGTTTGTATCTTGTTCTCATGTTTTGCTTTCAGATAGCACTGACCTTTATCTTCTATTACCATATTCTGCTATTTTGCTTTCAGACAGTACTGACCTTTGTTCTGCTATTAACACCTACTCTGGAGCAATGCTTTGTTCCTTTACCATTACTATTCCCATTCTCTTTGCCTTTTGTCACGTGACATCTTTGTGATTTAATCTCCGATGCCCTTTAACCTATACTTGACCTTCCCTTTTTGGCCCCCCTGACCTTCCCCAGTTTCCAACAGCATAAAACCCAACATATTTCTGCTTCTCTTCAGTTCAGAGTAAGAGTCATATCGGACTCGAAACATTAACTCTGTTTTTCTCTCTCCTCAGATACTGCCAGACCTGCTGAGTTTGCCCAGCACTTTCTGTTTTTATATTAGACCAATTGGATATTCCCAATTTGGAATCCACTTCACAGCTGTCTTATGTTTATCAAGTGGACCAGCGTTTTATGGAGGGATGGAAATTGGTTTAATGATTCTGTTATTCCCATGTTAAATAGGCTTCTGTTAAAATGCCCTCATTGACCTTTCCTGTGTGGTACTTATCACTTTGTATTTGGAGAAAGCTTATCGAAGTAATGGATTCTTACTCTCAGGCAAGTGGCCATTAATTTCAGTTCCAAGTTTCACAAGTGACAGAGGATGCAGATCCACTCACTATTTGGAACATACAAAGCAAAGATGGAGGACAAAAAAGCAAAAATGTGCAATCCACAATAAAGAAAATGTTGAAAATGTATAGCCAGCTGATCAACATCTAATCTGATGAAGGGGTACAATGCAAAACATAGACCCAGCTTGTAGCTGTTCTGATTTCTCCAGCCTCAGGTTCGCTGTATTCGTCATCTCCAGCATTCCCCATTTATTTTTTTACACAGACGGTTTATGAACATTCTAGAATCTGTGGCTTTAAGGTAATTAAACATTAAACATTAGGCAAGGCAGTCTTGCTCGTGCATAACCGTCTGTGTCCTGTCATCTGTTCCAACACAGATGCTTCATGAGTATACACTCCAACCAGACTCGGTGGATAAAACAAATTATGCAGATGCAAGTCAGTGAGGACAGAATCTAAGAATAAGGACACAGAAAGTCTGACTCATGCCATACAGTGCGATCATCCATCACTGTCCATAAATTCAACATTAATTTTATTGATCCCAGTTGGTAATGAGCCACGAGGTTGGTTGGTTTGGCAATGGATGAGTCACCTGACTGTAAAGTTTGCTTCTATGGTTGGTGTGGAAGCACACTGGAGTCCAAGCTTTAATATGCACCTAACCTGTGCTCCCTCAGGACTGTTTGTCGACTCGGGTGTTAATTAAAAAAAACATTTTTCATTCTTAACTCTGATTAATACAGATCGCACCCAGCCAAACAGAACTTCCATACTCATCATGCAATCTTCCTTTATCCAAACAACCTATTCACTCAATTTTAAGTCACTCTAAAACAATACGCATTTATTTTACTCTTGCACGTGTGGGAATAAGTTAATCTGAATCTGGACATTACTGAACTATTATAGATTAACCATTGGCTGGATTTTCAATTGCCTGTGAGGGTGGATGCTTTGAAAATAACGCACTCAGATGGCGTGTCATCTGATTCACTGCAATTTTCAAACGGAGATGAGATGGCAGGGAAGGCATGAATTGACAAATCACACACCTCCCAATTAACTGGCTGTTGAGCTCTTTTAAGCTAATGGCTTTGGGGTTTGGGGAAGAGGATGAAATTTTCAAAAGTAAGAATGAGAAGAGCAAATGGTGTATGGCCTGTTTGTACCGGGAGCGAAGTGGGGAGCCATTATTTATTGTGGCTGCTGATGTCAAGTCTTGAATCAAAAAGGGAAAGTCAAACCAAAGTCTTCATGTGGTGCCACAAAGTTGTCATCGCTCAAACAGTGCAGATTAAGTACCCGATGAGCGAGTTTTGGAGACTCGTTTGGACTATCTGCTTCCCTGCCTAATCCATTCTGCAAGGCAATAGCAAGCCTAGTAATGGCTGCTATCTGCCTTTGAGAATCTTCCTTCTGAGCCAATTCTTATCTCCAGGCGGTACCTGGATGCCACACTTACCTCTGACCCAATTAGGACCTTTGTGAATCAAACGGCATCGCGCCAGTAGAACTAATCCACAAGTGGTCCAGGATGTGGCTTTTCATTTATAATCCTATTTGTAAGTTACATACAACATTATGTCTCCTTTGGGGTTTCATAACCTTGTTGGTTTAAAGAATGAAATTTAATTAGTTTGGATCTGTGAACTTGGGCTGAATTTTGGCCACCGAGATGGGTAACTCAATCCAGACCTGCCTCGATAAAAAGTACTCCAAAACACACAATTTTCATTTTGGGAGGGGGCGCGTGAGGGATAGAGTTGAGTCTGCCGACCCTAGAAGCAGAGAGTAAGCATTTGAGGGGGATGGGCAAGTGCTGAGACGGGCTGATTAAGAGGCCTGCCAGGGTTCTCTAAAACATCATTCTGATTGCTTTACAAGTTGTTAGGCACTCTTAGCCTCACCGCTTACGCTCTCACTCCCCTCACCCTCTCACTTCTCACACCCTCACACACTCACCCTCAGCCTCACCCCTCTCACCCCTCACACTCATCCTGAGCCTCATCTCTCATCATCTCACCCCTCACACACTCACACTCACTCTCAGCCTCACCCCTCACGCCTTCACCCTCACATCCTCACCCCTCACACCGTCACACACTGCCCCCTCACACTCTCACTCTCACCCCATCACACCCCTCACACTCTCTCACACCCCCTCATCCCTCTACTCAACCCTTCACTCACCCTTCCACTCACCCTCTACGTTCCATGCCAACTCATCACCCTTAAAGGGTGTTTACAGATACTCCATAAATTTCTGACATCCACACTGTGGTTTTACATGATTGTTAACTCTGGCTGGACATATTCCAGGAAACATCGGCAGAAGTAATGTCACGAAAAGATCCCAGATGTGATGTCATGGAAAGCCAGCGGTGTGACATGAAAGCTATTTAAAAAACAAGCCCAATCATGTTTCAAAGCAGCTTCTTTGAAATTTTTCCAATATTTCAGTGGAACAAAATGTCAACCCTGTGGAGTGTAAAAGTGTCCAGAAAGTCACATATGGACAGGTGTAATTAAATGAATATAGGGGGAAAATATATTCCTCTCAAATCTGAGAGTTCCTCTTACCTTCCGCTCGAGAGCAGAGTTCTGCCACTGTCTTTCGAGCTTGTGTCCTACTCGCATTTGGAAAATCTTTCCCCCCGGCATGAAACAAAGCAGTGAGGGGTGCAGGTCCTGCACGTGTGCACTTGCATTGTCAGCTGCCTGCATTAAAGATGGTGTTGACCAAACAAACACAATACAGCTCCCCCCTGCTTCCCCTGCTCCCTTTGCTGTGCATCTCCTCTCTTCCCCAGTTCCCTTTGCTGTGCGTCTCTTCTCTTCCCCCGCTCCCTTTGCTGTGCGTCTTCTCTCTTCCCCCGCTCGCTTTGCTGTGCGTCTCCTCTCTTCCCCAGCTCCCTTTGCTGTGCATCTCCTCTCTTCTCCTGCCTCCTTTGCCGCTGATATTGAGCCATGAGATGACATCATTGTGCACGTGCACTGGCCAGATACTGCAAACAAGCAGACGTGTTCCAATCTCCCGGAATGCGTTCCTTGGGAAACCGAGAGATTGATGCCGATCCTGTAGTCTCCTGGCCATTCCGAGAGGTTTGGCAACCCTCAGTTTGAGTTCCTTGCAACAGCCAAAGTGCGTTCTGTTTGAACTCAACACTGAGCTCAAATGGTCCTCTGCGTTTGCCTTTCCCTCCTGTGAATCATGCCCTAATTTCTTTTCCCTCCTGGCAAAAATCGGATCTTTCAGAAACGGTGGCGTAACATCCACCATTTTTAAAGGTGTGTGGACTCTTCCTGACTCTACAAAAATCTGGCATCATGTATTGAGCTACTGTGCAATATTAGGTGCCATTGGGTTTACAGACACAGGCCATTTGGCTGTGTTAATACTCCACATAAGCCTCCTCACTGTAGGTATTTCATCTCAGCCTACCTATCCTTCTATTCTTTTCTCTCTCATGTACTTTGCTAACTCCCCCTAAAGGCATCGATGCTATTTTGCCTCAGTCAGTCTATATGGCAGCAAATTTCACATTCTCAACAGATTTTCTATGTCTAATATAGTTTTTTTTGTTGGAATAACATGACTAAAGTCAAAAGTTTTTAGTGTTTTTCACTTTTATGAGGTGATTTGGATGAAATAAGAAGTGGTTTGGAGTGCTGACCATTGTCTACCTGATGGGCTAGATGTTGGAACCCATGCTTATTTTACAGGCTTAGATAAGTTCGTATATGCTCAATTTCTGGAACCAATGTCCTGGCCCAAAGGTGAGCTGAAATATGTCTGACTCAGAATGGGGCCAGTCAATTTTTCAAGCAACCAGATTGATCACATAAGAAAGGAATTAGGAACCTTGAAAATGTTAATGAGGGGCCTAACACCTATTTTAGAACTCCTCAGGGAAATTGTTCTGCCTGAGTGGAGCAGGCATCGGGATTGCACTGCTCCAGGTTTCCTAGTGTAAATGCAGCCTATCATGAGGCCACTACCAAACTGGTAAGTAATTTTGTGGAGCCAGAAGTGGCTCCACAGTGCTTCATTCAGCATGGCCCACTTCCAGATCTCCTTGTTTCCCCCTTCAACCCTGTTGATGGCAAGGTTAGCAGCTTAAAATTTGCTTTTGGGAGGGTTTTCCCAGAAGGAAAAAACATTTTGGACCAGTACTCTTATTTACCAGTTTTTACTGCTTTTCCATGCTGGGTTTAGATGTGTGCCAAGGCAGCAGGCACCTGCGATATTATTGACATGAAGACCTAGGCCCAATTTTGGGCCTCCTTGTTGAGGCATGTGAGCCTGCTGTGCAGCACCAATTCTGGATCTGGATATTTGCTACCAACCAAAGTTGAAATATCAGGGCCAAAAATGCTCCAACCACTTTTCAGGAGTGTCACCCTTAAAGCACAGATCCCTAATGGCAAGTAAGAAAAACTTGAATTTATATAGCACCTTTCATGACCACAGAATGTCCTAAACATGCTTAATAGCTGATTAAGTACTTTTTGTAATACAGGATATTTGGCAGTCAAGTTGCGTATAGCAAGATCCCATAATCAGCAATAACATAAAAGACCACCTAATCTGTTTTAGCAATGTTGCTTGTGAGGTAAATACTAGATGGCACTGGGACAACTTCCCCACTCTTCTTCATGTAGTGTCTTGGAATCTTTTGTTGCCACCCGAGCAACCTCGGTTTAACATCTCACCGGAGAGTTGGCATCTCTGTCCGTGCAGCACTTCCTCAGTTCTGCGCTGAGGTATCAGCCTGGGTCTTGTGCTGAAGTCTCTGGCGTGGGGTTGGAACCTCTGATTTGGAGGAGAGTGTGCTACTCATAGAGCCACTGCCGACATCACAAAGAGCACCTTAACCATCGTACTATTTACCACTAATTCCAGCCGGAATTAAAATAGAGCACGGACGACCATTTCTATGCTGAAAGCACAATAGTGATTATCATGCACGTCAGCACACAAGATAAAATGCCAATTTCTACATCATTGGTTTATGTACAGTGGTAGAGAATGCATTCCCCATTGATTAGAATTGCTTCGCACGTGCAAAATTAGGATTTTCCACAGAACCATATGCTTGCTCTATTCATTCTGAGGCTGTTGAGGAATTGCTTATCAAAAAGGAACGGTATACTGTTCTGTTGGTATACTGTGCCAGCTTTCTGTTGCTTCAGCCCACTTACAAGAATGAAGAGACATGGAGCTTGGAAATAAAACAATTATTTCCTTGGCACTGCGTGTGCTGATCAGAGAAAGTTATTTGGAAATGGCTTGGAGAAATTCAGCTGACTATAACTGTTAAATTAGTGACATTAAATCTCTGTGAAATAACTTATATCTCTTCACAAACTCCTCAAAATTGCTTTGGTGCTCAGTGGATTGCTGAGGAGAGATTGCCATGTGAAGGGAGCCAGGCATCTCAGCAAGTGGCGGGGAACAGATTGAGGATTAGGGAGGAATTATCAGCACCAACATTTAAGATCTGACTAATATAAAATGGGCATATATTTCTTCAGTGCCTGAGAATTCATGGTCTAAACATGATCTGACTAGGTCTGATTTTACTTTTGTATAATTTAGAACTTCTTGGTAACATCAGAGTCTGCTGTAAGCCTGGAATACACTATGGCAGATGGATCAGCACTTTAGTAACTTTAGTTAACCCTTCTGTTACTGGTAGAAATCCTATTGCAGAATCTGCAGTATTTACAGTTAATCTGTCTGTCAGCTACAGCTGCCAATGCACCGATTGCCCTCAAGTCTCTAGGGCTCTGCTGTGAGCAACCCAGGAGAAAAATTATTGGAAAAATAATAAATTAAAAAAATATTTTTTTTTGAATACTTCATTATAAAAATATCAGACTGATGCTCAAGAGTCATCCAGTTGGGCAATGTAGAGTCGGTTGGCTTTCTAATTGATTGAGAAGGTGATGCTTCATGGCGATGGAAATATCAGGCAGCTGATGGCAGGTTGGAAGCAGGAGGTCATGTGCTTTCAGTTCCAGGAATATGACCAAGTTGGCAGGGTAACTAGGGTTGCCAACTGTGATCCAAGTGTATTCCTGGAGGTTTCATCACATGACTTGCCCCCATGCTACAGCCATTAATCGGCCAACACATCCATCCTTGTGACACACTGCCTTCCAAGCCAATTGGAAAGCAAAAAGATTCACTACCCAACTGGGTGATGCTTGACTGCCAGCCAAGCAGCCTTTTCTGTAACCCATTTTCAGTATTTTTATATCTGGTAAAGAGGAATGTTCAAAGACAATTAAAAAAAAACTATCTTTTTTTAGTGCCTCCATGGTTTTTCTCTGGGGTTGCATGCAGCAGCATCCCGGAGATTGACCTTTAATTCCTGGAGACTCCAGGCCAATCCTGAAGGGTTGGCAACCCTAAGGGTAACTCTAGTGAAGTCCCAGCAGAAGCAGATGATCTCAATCTAGCCTTGTGACCTGAGTTCAGTGAGCTGGAAGTGGCAGGGGACAACATCACCAAATGCCATAGCAACATTTACTCAAATACATTGATTTTATTTACTGTTCCAAGGTTATAGCTTGTTGTTCAGATGCCTGTGGCTTGTCCCTGGGGATAGTAAGTGGATATCATTTTCAATAAGAAATGTGGCCAACATCTTGTCTACTCAGTGAAGTTATAGATGTACACTGTAATGCAGACTGACCAGAAATCATTCTACTTTAAGCACACTCTCTTTTTTATAGAAATGAACTGGTGGAAACATGCGGGTCTTTGGAGTCTTATCCATAGAACGTAGTATTTTTAAGCATTCTCAAAATCTTGCTGAGGAAGTTTCAAGCACTAATGCAGTTTTTGGACTTGTGCTGAATATTTATAAATGGAAATAAAGTCATGTTAATTAAGTTTAAAGAACCATGCCTTAACAGGTCTGTTAGTAAGCCAGAAAGCATTTAAATATAAAAAGCAAATAAACTATAGAGTAATGCAATATCTTAGTGCACATGCAGTTGAATAATGTTGAGTTTTTGTCAGATTTCGCTAACAGTAATGTGTATAAATGTAATTTTGTAACATTTCATTACATTGACGTAGAGTGCATTGTCGTTTTGGCATATGTACTTTTCACAGGTGCACCATAGAAAATGCTATTGCTCTTTTGCCTAGATTGCTTGGCTCTGCTACTCACTTAAGGAATTCATTCAAATTAGCTGCAAAATGGCATTGTGTATTTAAATTACCCAGAATATGGTTATGATGTGGAACTTGCTATCACCCAGATGACGCGAATAGCTTAGATGCATTTAAGGGGAAGCTAGGTAAGCAGATGAGGTAGAAAGGAATAGAAGGTCCTGCTGATACACTTAGATGATGAGGGGTGGGAGGAGGCTTGTTGAATGGTCTGTTTGTGTTGTAAGTTCTACCTAAAATTAGATGTTATTGGTTAGACCTCAGACTGGAGCAGAGAACACAATGTTGCATCCTGAATTAGTTGAAAAGTATCAGCAGGAATGAGCCCTCAGGGCGTGCTTTTATTTAACAAGTATGTGGCTGAATGCATGATTCTCTAATGCTCAGCTACATTTGAAACTCTAGAGTCTCTAACTTAACTCATTTTGGTAACAATAGAAACCCATCTTTTGTGGATGTAGAGAATTACTGCCAGATTCGTTGGGCAGAATTTTATGGCTGACTTGCGGGTGGCGGAGCCTGCATGTTAGTGCTTAAAATGTCACACCAGCGTCCTGACATCAGCGCGCGGCATTGCGATATTTAGGTGGGCAGCGCGACGTGCGCCCACCATTAATTAAAGGCCTTGTTAAGGCCCTTAACTCGGCAAATGAAGCTGATTTTGAGGCGCCCGTGTCATCTTCGCCTTGGCGCACAGGCCCAACAGGTAGGCTGGTAAGTGACTTTTTAACAATCCTCATCCGCAGGCGGGATATATGGGCTCAGAGGGGTTGTTAATGTTTTTTCTGAAGTACTTAACGCAGAAAGTGTTTTAAACTTGCCTGTGTGATTGTTAGCAGCTCAGATTGATTTCCAATAGCTTTCTCTGTACTTCGAAGCTTCAGGTCAGCAGGCTGCAGACAGGAATCTTTATCGGGCCTGCAGCTTTCCGGAGGCTCCATTTAGCCTGGGTGTGGGTTCAGACATCTCCACAGAAGGCAGCTCCTCTGAGGAGGAAGGGAGGGATAGAATAAGGAGGAGGCCAGGAGTGGACAATCAGTCTCCAGGGGAACCACCTTTGGGAGGCCAGGCGCAGACACAAGGGGTGCAGGGCCAAGAGGTTGTCCAAGGTGAAAGGGCCGCAGAAAGACGCCACTATCCTGCTGCCAAGTTATACAGGTGGTGAAGCAGCTACCTCATTATGACTGAGGTGCAGTGCCGAAGGAGGCTCTGACTGTCAAGGGGGGCATTCAACTATATCTGTCAGGTGATTGGCCCAGAGATCTCCCTTAACTGTGTGGGTGAATACCCCATGCCAGCGGCTCTGAAGGTCACAGTTACCCTTGAATCTGGCTCCTTCCAGGGCTCGGTGGGTGATCTTTGCAGAATCTCCCAATCAGCTGTCCACACTTATGTCAAGCAGGTTACAGACGCTATGTTCAGACGGGCATTGACCAGGCAAGTCAGACACAGCAAGCCAGAGGCTTTGCGGCCATTGCTAGCTTCCCCCGTGTCCAGGGTGCTATAGACTGTACACATGTGACCATCAAGGCGCCAGCAGGTGAGCCCGGTGCCTTTGTCAACAGGAAGGGCTTCCACTCCATGAACGTGCAGATAGTGTGTGATCACAGGATGCTGATTCTACAAGTCTGTGCAAGGTACCCTGGCAGCTCCCATGACGCCTACATCCTCAGACACTCCCAGGTGCCAGTGCTCTTCAGTGCTTCGGTTCGGATGGATGGATGGCTGCTGGGTGACAAGGGCTATCTCCTCAGAAGGTGGTTCATGATGCCTCTCTGCCATCCAAGAACAGAAGCTGAGGAGCACTACAATAGGAGCCAGGGCACCAAAAGGGCTGTGGCGAAGACAGCCATCAGTCTTCTCAAGATGCGCTTCCGTTGCCCGGATCACTCAGGGGGCGCACTCCAGTATCCCCCAGATCACGCCTCTCTGATAGTGGTAGTCCGCTGCGCTCTGTACAATCTTGTGCTGGAAAGGGGGGATGCAGTTGACAATGAAGACCTTGACCCAGTGGATCAGGCTGCACATAAAGAATCCAGCAGTGGCTCAGAGGATGAGGAAGCACAGGGTGATGATGAGGGGCAGCATGCCGACTCGCTACTACACAAGGAGGCAGGGACATCCGGAACACTTTAATCCAACAAACCTTCAGCTAGCTCCACACACATGGTTCTGCAGGACCCGCATTGCCTGGCACTTCCACACGTAGCACTTAGGTGCTACATCTTCCACCTCATCAGCTGCAGCTAAGGGCTTAGTACAGAAACATCAATGTCCACTCAAACACTCATGATATGTCTCTGAAACACAAAGGGGCACAAAGGAGACACCCTCAGCCAAGATCAGAAAAGTGGACTTTATTGCCACCAAAATAAAGCACAAACATCGCTCTAACACACATAATGATATATTCCCTAATCTAGAGCCAATATAAAATTACCAGTGACATACCCATGGAGTGCCTAATGTGCCTTATGCTTACGTTTGCGGGTGCTACGTCTAGGTGCCGCCCCATCGCTCAGAGCAGCTTGTGAGACAGCCTGCTGACTCTGCTGTCCTGTTGGCCTCGATGACCTTGGCGGCCGTCCTCTGGCCTGTGGAGCCTGTGCTGGCCCCGCCTGGGAGGGAGTGGCCAGTTCCAGAACTGGCACCTCCCAAGTTGTCGCAGCCTCAACGGATGCAACAGTGACTGGCAGAGGAGCGGAGGAGCTGCTGCCCTTATCTGGAGTGCCCTGAGAGGAGCTCGCAGCGACGACAGGCAGCTGCTGCGCCAACGTGAGGTCACGTTGGACCTCCCTGCTCACCGAGCGGCGACATTTGACACGCAGAACATCTCCCACATTGCGAAAGATCACCTGTGGCCATTAGCGTTGTGAGGGCTTGCAGGTCAGAGCATAACCCAATCAGAAGATTCTCAATCCGCTGGAAGCCCCTCTCCATGAGAGTCACCAATCTCTCAATGGAGGAAGTCTGAAGCTCTGCCCTGAGGTTCATGCCATCATTAGCACTCTGCCTGGATTCCTCCACTACAGAGACCAACTGAAGCACACCCTCATGCAACCCTGCCAGATGCTCCTGCACACCATGCCGCTTGTCCTGCAGCTACTGCATGACTGACATCTCCAGAGGCACATCATCACTGTCGGACTTAGCATGTGCCTGGTCCCCGGCAGTCCTCCGGCTGCTGGCGCCATCGGCACTCTCTGTCCATGCCATCTCCTCCAGCGATTGTGAAGTGCCCTCTCCACTGTGCCCCAGGACACCAGCTGACGTCATAATCCCCACCGAAGTGTTTGTTGCTGTGCTGGTGCCTGGCTCGCTGAAAGGATTTGATGCAAGTTGCAAGTGTTGGCCCTCAGGTGTGGAGGGGGGTGGGGGGGGGACTGTGGACGTGTTGGTGGCGGCCATACGGTGGTGATGCTGAAATTAACAACAAGGACAGTGCATCAGTTAGCGTTCAGTCAGTAACACCTTTCATTCCTCCCCCCCCTCCCCAGCCTCATAAGTCGCTCACCCTTCAAGAACCTAAAGAAATGAACATTGGTGGGGTGGTAAATAGTCAAGAGGAGGCCAAAACATTACCCGCGCATACAGACAGGCTGGTCAGATAGCCTAAGGAATACCACATGGTTTTGTGGATTAAAGTGCAGTTAAGCACTTGGGCAAGACAAGCAAGGTACGGGAATACATGAGTAATGGTAGGACCGTGAGAAGTCACGACAATTATAGGGACCTTGCTGGGCAGACCCGTTAAGGTAGCAGAACAGGAACATCAGATGTTTAACAAGGTCGAAGCCAGACTTGCCTTTATTAGCCAAGGAATAGAATGTAGGAAAAGGGAGGTCATGTTGCAAGTGCAGAAAACGCCGTCGAGGCCACAGCTACACTTCTGTGTTCAGTTGTGATGTGCACTTCATGGGAGGGATGGCATTGGAGTGGGGAGAGTGCAGAGGTTTCTGACCTGGATGCATGCTGGCCTGGAGAGTTGGAGTGATGAGGAAACATTGCAAAAACTTGTGACATTTGCCGTGGAGCACAGGAGATTGACAGGTCACATTATTGATCTTCATACCGTTATGAGGGGCATAGAACGGGTGGACAGAAGGCAACGTTACCCCTTGGTGCAGGGATGACTAATGTAGTGGCATTTATTTAAGTTGAGTGCCATGAGGTTGACAGGTGAGGTGCTGAGGACCTTTTGGACAGAGTAATCTGGGACACACTGGCTGAAAGGGTGCTGGAGGTACAAACCCTCCTAAGATGCAATAAGTCTTTGGATGTGCAGCAGCGATGCCATGGCATGTTAGACCATGGGGATAGTGGTCACAAATGGGATAATGCAACTTTGGAAGGTGCTAGAGATGCACATCCTCAAGGGGCCAAGGAACCTTTGTGTATGACCCACACGTCTGACTGTATCAGTCAGTGAATGAGCAGTGTTGCTGCATTAACGATTGCAGCAATCATCAGTGCTTTGGTTGGTGGGGAGACAGAGTGGATGGGACTGTGGCCCTCAAATACCTGGCCGGTGGACTGCAGACTTGCCAACACCTGCCAACCTGACCGCCTGCCTCCTCCACAGCTCCATGGCCTGCTCCTCGTAAGTGGTGATGTGCTGCAGCATGGCGTGCCCACCGCCAGTCTGCAAATGCTCCTGGATATTGCTTTCAGTTTTTGCCTGCAGAACAGAGAAGAGCATTTATTGGGGCTGATTACTCACGTACTCTGTACGCACACACAGTACCCCAACCACAGTGGCCCATCTGAGGCCTCCAGCGGCTTCTGCCCACACTACTGGTGATCAGTCCCCAGAAGATAGTACGGCTGCTCCCAACCCTCTCCCCCAACAGCTACCTTGGACACATTCGGCATCCATCACTTTGAATAACACACGGGTCTTAGTGCCCATGGCAAGGAGGCGCAACTAGGTGTGGCGCCGAGGCCAGCAGATGGCTCTTGGCCTCGACACCTTGAGGCTCCCCTTCCAACATCTCATCACCATCAATAAGACATATGTTGGAGTTCTGAGTATGTGTCTGGCTGCCTCCCCTGCAGGTTGCCCCCAGACTACTCAAATGTGACAAACACCAACATATGCTGTGGGGAGAACCCACCTTCTCCTCAACCACTAAGGCTGATGTAAGCATGGTCACTTTCTGTTTGCCCACTCAGCGTGCGCCAAATGCCCAATGCAGTAACAACACTAAGATGTGGGTGGCAGGCTAAGGCTACCTGCTGGGTAAAATGGCCAAGGCTGACATGGTACTCACCCTTCCAGAGCGCAGCAAATCATTGAAGCGCTTGTGGCAGTGTGTTCCGGTGTGCCGCACAGCATCTTGACAGCTAACAGCCTCCGCCACCTCCTGCTTGATCATGTGGGAAGGCCCTCCTCTTCCCATCCTCCGGAAACAACACCTCCCGCTGTTTGGACAGCAAGGCAGGCATCTGAGAACTGAGGGGCACAGTGGCCCCCCGCTAGCCTACCCTGCAGCCTGCCCCCCTCCTCCTCCTCTGCCCTCACCTCTTGTGCTGCCCGGTGACTGGCCATGGTCAACAGCCTATAGGAGGCTGCCTGGCCTTTCTTTATACAGAATGTCGGTTCCCCATTGGAACCGGCAGCCTGAACACACCTGCTGCCGATTTAATTTTCCCACTGAACATGGGAGTCTGAAACACGCTGGGCCCAGCTGCGAAAAACAGCGGTGTGGCCCGTGTCGGCGGTGGGGTTCAGCTCCCCGCCCGCCACCGATTTGATCGGGCCCGCCCACCCAACAAACGCAAAATTCAGCCCATTAGCTCTGTTTCTGCCCCGCTAAATGGGTGTCGCTAGTTTAGTACGTTTGGAATTCAGAAATGTAGGAGTATAAAAGCATTAGTAGAGTCAAAGTTGGTGGAGGAAATTGGGGTGAAATGGAGACACAAGTGCAATTATCATACACCAATCATTAAAAGTAGCAGCACTGGTCAATAAGGCCATTTTGTAAAAAAAGACAAAGCACTAGGGTTCATTTCTATATGGGGTAGAATTGAAAACCAGAGAAGTTACATTAAACTTGGATCAAACCTTGGTTAGACCACAATTCCGGTCTCCATATTATAAAACGGATATAGATGAACTGGAGAACATGTAAAAAAGAATCTACAAGGATGATATCAGAATTGGGAAGTTGTATTTATCAAGAAACGTTGGATAGGCTGGGGGTCTTTTCTCTAGAAAAGAGAAGACTGAAGAGAGATCTGATAGTGGTTTTTAGTATTATGAAGGGTTTGATGGAATAGATGTTGAAAACATGTTTCCACTTGCAGCTGGGACCAAAACTAGGACCCATACATATAGGGGAGTCACCAATAAATCCAACAGTTAATTCAGGAGCAACTACTTTACCCAGAGAGTGATGGGAATATAGAATTCGCTACCACTGAGTGTAGTTGAGGTGAGTAACACTGATGCACTTGAGAAGCTAGATTAACACACGAGGAGAAAGGATATGTTGATTGGCTTGAAAGTAAAGGGATTGGAGAAGGTTCACGTGGAGCATGAACACTGGAAAGGACCTGTTGGGCCAAGTGGTCTGTTTCTATAATATAAATATATTTTAATTGTAAAACGGGGTAAAATGTTCTCAACCACCATCTTATCGAAAACAGTGTTGATGTGAGTGTTGGCATGAATGTGAGAGATATGGTACTGCTGTCAGCTACAGGAACTACAACATGTTACTGTACCTTGAGAAAGTAAAATTATTTCATGGACAGGTTGGTGGCCGAGTTGTAAGGATAATTGTTTGAGAATGAAAACTGAATTCTTAGAGCCAATAGGTTTTTAAAATGGTGAATAGTAATCTAGAAGCAGTAGTGTAAAGCAATATCAGGATACATATAGGGGAGTCACCAATAAATCCAACAGTTAATTCAGGAGCAACTACTTTACCCAGAGAGTGATGGGAATATAGAATTCGCTACCAC